>NC_083651.1:18357247-18689747 GCF_963576545.1 Limanda limanda | reverse complement strand
TTTTTAAATAAACTTTGACCTCAATACGAAAATGCTCAGGCTTGGTGATATCTTTTGCCTTCACTTTGGAATTAATGTGTCTGTATAATACTACAACTACTACTACCCATAATACTTCTACAAATAATAATAATAATAATGATGATTCATTTTATTTATGTATTGCTTTTCAATGAACTCAGAGACACTTTACATAGTTTTATATTGTTAAGATCAGGTGACAATCGCTGTGGGTATTTGACCACCTCTTCGTTTCTTTTGTTCATCTTTTAGTCATTTTTTTTTTGTTTTACTCAATCCACTCCTACAGCAATACAGTGTTGAACTCGATGGAAGAATGGATGGGCTGACACAGATGTAAAGGATATGTCGTGTTGTACATTTTTCCACTTGTCTCGGTAGGAAGGAATTGAATAGAACAGAAAATGGCACAATGAATCACACTCCACCTAGTTAGTTTCCTACCGCCATAATGGGATGATCAACTCTGCTGTTCACTCACGCTGCCGGGCCTCAGCAGTGGGAGTCAGCTTTCTGCTTCAGAGAGCAAAAGTGTCTGCTGACTTCTGTTTGTAACTACGCCCACAACTCCATCCTCTGTCTGGCAACTGTTGCGTGGAATCCTCACACTGTAGTAGTGGAACACCCGTGATCTCAGAGGCTTCGCTCTCTGGTTTGTTTGTAGTACACTGACTGTTCACTACTACGCCCTGCACATGCAGTGAATGACAATAATGTGCCTTCCCTTGGATGTCTTTTAGTTGGCAAGCCGCACAAGTGTAGCTACTGTGGGAGGAGCTACAAGCAGCGCACGTCTCTGGAGGAGCACAAAGAGAGATGCCACAGTTACCTGCAAGGTATCGGCCTGGATCCCACTGCCCACACCGGCCCTTACACAGGTAAATTGTTCGACTAAATCTGAAACCATGGAGGAGATGACGGTGGTTTTAATGTGTAATGGAAAAAAACGAATACAGCCCCATTAATTACATTGTAACAGCTGCATCTCAGAGGAGAAAATAGTTGACAGTGTTGGCATCTATCATTTATTATTATCAATTTATTGGAAATTATACAGTTGTATGATTTAATGTAGGTTGGAGAACTAAACTTAAACAAGGACCTAAAGGAAAAAGACAGATTCAGATCAGAGACACCAATACATTGCTTCTTTAATACATTTAATTTGTCCATTGTTTTCTTATTTACTACTTTTTTGTTTTTCAAGTGTTCCAAAATGATTGCTTTACAACTTTAATACTTTAACTATAATAAGGAATTTTTGGGGCACAAATGTAAGGTCTAGGTAAATTCATGGATGAAATGTTGGCGATTATTTAAAAAAAAAATGGTTATGAAAAGCTTGAAAGGTCCTAAAAGCTATAGTATATAAAAGCCCATTAACACTTCCTTTTCTCTATCTATTCCCCTTCCCCTCTCAACCTGTCAAGGTGAAGGTCCTAAAGAGCCGAGGGCCATGGCAGAGGCAAACGCCATGGCAGCGTTCGATAGGCCGCCTGTTATTGAGAGGCTGCATAGCAACGTGGGCAAGAGGAAGAGCACCACCCCTCAGAAGTTTGTGGGTGGGTATTTAGAACATTAATGGACGATATTCAATGGTTTCACCTTTCACCTTCCTCTTGAATGAGGAGATCCACTCCATGAGAAGCAGCTGGATGTGATAAAAAGTAGTGTTGAATCCTGCACTGATGGATTTCCATGCAAATCATTATTATGTTGTCAGGTCAGGTCACATATTCAACTGAATTTAACAGACTCTCCAAACAAAGTGACGGAAATCTTCTTTATTAAGTTGAAACATTCTTGGTTTTTGCGTTTACATAATTTCAGTTTTATATCACGCAGTGGCCCTGTCCTACTTCTGAACACAGACAGTTTTTTCTGTATTTGGTTTTATTTGCCACACTATTAGAAAAAAGAGCAAACTAGAGCAAACACATGACTGAGAGGCAAGGAAATGTTTTTTTTTTCACTGTGGTTAGGCACACCTGTGGCTTTGCCTTTGCTCTTATCGAGAGAAAACAGCTCACCGCATCCCTGTTCCGGAGGGGTTAAACAGTGCAGTGGTAGATGGATGGGGCTTTCCACCTCATTAGACTCGTACATATGCAGAACATTGTGTACAAAATATGAAAAACAACCACTGAAATATCAGAAAGATATACATTTGAGAGGCTAGGACATCATCTATCGCTCTTGATTTCGTTCTTTACATCTTTTGAAGGTTAAATTATTATGTTTTTGTCTTAAAACTTTGTGTTAAAAAATTGGACCCTCAAACCCTTTTAAATTCACACAGTTGCTCTGTTTCATGCAGGTGAAAAGATGGTTCGCTACAGCTACCCTGATATAGGCTACGAGATGGGCATTAAGTATGAAAAGCAGAATGAGATGATACCAGCCCACATGATGGACCAGGCCATCAGCAATGCTATCACCTACCTGGGATCGGACAGCCTTCGGCCCATGCTCCACCACACGGGACCGCCTCTCTCTATGGCCGACGTGGTGCCCATGGTCAACCCCCTCTACCACCATGTCCTGCCAATGGGCCAGCGGACAGAGCATCCGGGCAACTTTGATTCGATGCCACCACATCGGCCTCAGTCCCGGAACTTCCCCGGCCACCCCACCTCAAATGGCCCCACTGCTCTAACCAGGCAGGACAAGCCCCCCCGGTCAGGGCACGAGGAATCGCCCAGCAACAGCGGAGCGGACTCTGCCGACTCGGCTCGGAGCAGCCCTCAGGAGAGGCAGGGCTACCACGGGGTGCCCCCCCCTCCCGGCCTCAGGGCTCGGCAGAGTCCCGCAGTGATCTGCTCAGGTGAGCGGGTGACGGAGCCGGCCATGAGGGGGGGGATGGGGGCGGGGCTGATGCGAGTGGCCGCAGAGAGGCCCGTGAGCCAGAGGGGGGTGCGGGTGTTTGCACGGGACGGGCAGGAGCTGCGGGCCTTCCAGTGCCGGCACTGCCAGGTGCTGTTCCTGGACCACGTTATGTACACCATCCACATGGGTTGCCACGGTTACAGAGATCCACTGGAGTGCAACATCTGTGGTCACCGCAGCAAAGATCGCTACGAGTTCTCGTCTCACATCGTCCGTGGTGAACACACCTTCCAGTGAGAGGATGCGTGGGAGTTAAGAGGAGGACAAAGAAGGGAAAGGAGCAATAGCCTGGTGTCCATTCTTCTCCCCCCCGACCTCTGAGACTGCACAGCTGAAGAGCACTGTATACAAGTGTGGCACAATCAAAGACTTCTTTTTAAGCTACTTATTGTGAATCAATCATATGAAGGTATGGGCCAAAAACACATTTTCTACATATTTAATTAATGATTAAATATAGAAGAAGGAAGGTAAGTTCGTGTATTTTGTATAAAGCAGCTGTCAAGATGACTTTGACTATTTTTTTCCTCTTTTTCTTTGTCTAATGTTGTCTTATTTGGAAATGTCTCCTTTTCTCCTTGTTCCTTCATCACCTTGTGGGCTTCATGTGGTGGATGAGATTAAAGTTTTAGTTCATAAATAATAATAATAATAATAACAAAGGTAGTTATTTATAATACTATTATTATATTGAATTTTTTTTTGTTCATGACATCGCTTTGGACCAGTAATGTTTCCACTCTAAACATCAATGTGATGGTTTGGAGATCTGGTGCTGTGTTTTCTAACTACAAGCAGTTGTGGGCGACCAATTGAAACGAATAGTTCAGAGAAGTCTGAGGCTTTAGGTGAAATCTATGAGAAGTGTTGGTACAAGTAGCAAATGAAGAAACACACTCAGAGAGTAGTTTTACGTCAACAATCTACAATTTGTATATACATATATTTACCTATTGCTAAATATTATCAGAGCATATTTGATCTAATTTGTGAATTTGAAGCTGAAGTCAAGAAAGCCACAACTACCTCTGAGCAACCACTTTGAGATTTGCAGATGATGGGAAAGCCTTCATTGATACATTTTTACATCTAGACGTATGTACTTTAGTGAACAGTAGGGTTTTTTCAATCACCAATCAGGAAAAAAAAAAATATTTTTCAATTTTCACTGGCTAGTACAAACCTTTTTGTGCCACTAATATCAACCTTGACCTATACAAAAGGCTTCTTGGAAATTATTTAGATTTAGTTTGTTGTGTTGAATGTAGTCAAGTACAATAGACAATTTTCTAAATAAATCCAAGATTTAAAAGAAATTTATGTTTTAAATATTTCAATAATCTCACAAAAATGTATAATTGTCATATATTAATCAAATATTTTTCACTCATGAGACTAAATTTAGTTCTTCTATTACGACTTATTTCTTTTGCACTTAAAAGGTTGAATTGTTAATGAAGAAGCAAAATCCCATTGAAAGGATAGAACACAAAGGGCTGTGTTGCTCGCAGTGTTGGGAACCAGCTAAATCGTTTAACTTTGAGTATCCCAGTTCATTTGAAACTCGCAGCTGGTGTGTGTGTGTGTGTGTTATGATGGTTTCTGGGAATGGAAACAACTTAAAGGTACCTCACTTTATGCCATAGGTCTATCTCTTTAATGTTGTCCACTTTGTTTGAAGCTGGACTGGTTTGTGTGTGCGTACGAGTTGTTGCTCTTTTTTCCGGGTCTTGGGTTTAGAAACAGGCTCGGTCGGCCTTCTTGTTGTCATTTTCTACTACGTGAAATACCTGCTTATATGTGTGGTTTGAACGCCGTCTCTCATCCTATTTGTACCTCACAACAAAACACAGCAAAACATCACAGAGCTACTTTGTCCTTGGCACCTCAAAATGTTGCCTTGCACAGCTCGAAATGAGGCTGAACGCTTATAATGTCGAAGGAAGTGCGAGAATTCGTTGTGTGTATTTGCATGATGCTGGTTTTTAATATCAACATGATCTTGTTTGGCTGCTCATTCTCCGCTCGTCACAGAACACTTGAACTTTCCCTCACTCTTTGAATCTTGCTCTTTTCGCAATGCTGCCACATTAATGTACGACCTTTCACAGGCGGCACGGTAGAGAGAAATTATGAGCTAGCGCAAAGTTCTATTCTAAAGGCACTTCCAAAAAAACTGGTAGCATTCCTAGTCACCTCTGTGAACCTGCTCCAACATTAAAAGCTTGTGCGTGTGACACGGAAATGGCAGGTGGGGGGTTTTCATATTGTCCAATCGTTCTGCTGTATGTGGAAGTATTCAGATTTGGACCACAGGGTCAGTTGCAGATCCTCCACAGTTACCAGAACGTACAGTGGACTATGCACTTTATGTTACATTGAAGTGTAGGTTGAGTGGAGAACCATCCCTGACAGATCACACACAGCTCCTTTGTTTTTAAAAGAACAATATTGAGGTTGCACATTGGGAAATAAGACACCACACAGGCTTTTCTTGGCTGTCTGCTGAACGCGTTCTCTTTGATCGTCACGTCGGGTCCCCATGGAGGTTTGACATTATTCGTTTGACACTGGTCGCTTTTTAAACACGACACACAATTGTTGACTCCCTAGCGTTAAACTCAGTGATCATCTACTTTTGATCAGAAGGCAGCTTTTTCTCTGTTTACATTTTTGCTTGTCTTTTGCGCGAATGGTGCCCAGCTGGCATAAAATACGTGCTGCCTGTTTCGGCACTGGAAATTGTTTACAACTCGCAGCTGTAAAATTGACTCTATACATTTGTCTACTATATTAATAATGTATGAATCAATCAAACAAAAAATGTATAAATCACGTGAAAGCCCTATCCGTTCAGACAGGGGTCCCCAAATGAACATGTCTTTTGAATTATCCCAAGGTAAAACAAAGGGATTCCAATTTTCTATTTATATTGATTTACTCAGTGAGCCCTCATGTCCTATGAATGTGGGCGTTGTCACCCTAATTTTTCATTAAATATGTACATAAAAATGTTCCCCCATGTTCATGTTGTTATCAGACACCCTTTGCAGCCATATGAACAAAACAAGTAAAAAAAAAAATGAAAGGTCTTCTGTCAGCTGTCCTTGTCGGTGAGGAGTTTACTTGAAAATCTGAATGATTGGTGTCGCTTCACACGGCGGGGGATGTTTTCCTTTTGTACATTTTGAAAGTGAATGTGCTAAATGTCTATTTTTCTGCTGAAATGTTCATACAAATAGTTTTGTGAACTTTGTGTGTTTTTTTTAAGTTGAAAAATGTTTACAACAATGTAAAAGGCAGGGTTCAGGTATATTGTATTTTTTAAGAAATAATATATAACCGGTGTATATTTTGGCACTGAATATTGACTTTATCAAAAAAAGCGTGCCGATTGATCATCTCGGATGTTGACGACAATTTTCTGATGTGAGGGCTCTCAGGTATTTGCATAGGTTGTGTATTTTCATGTCCTACAATATGTGATTTATTTATCAAAAAAAAGATGCTCATGAATTAAAATTCTTTGATCATTTCTCTTGACTTAAATCAGTCCAGTACTGAATGTGGTGAAGGACGTTGGAGGATTGTTCAGCCCCAGTTTTTTTTTTTTTTTCATCATCAGTAACAGTACATGAAGACACACTGCAGTGAAGAATACAATGTATATTTTGGAGGCATGGGTTTCTCTCTATTAATGACATGATTTTACTTCTTTTCCTGTTTTGTGAATTTTGAAACAGGAAGTGAGACATATTGTTGTATAGTTTTCTTCAAAACATGCAAACTGTATCTTACTTGCAATTAAAAGATTTTATTGTGGAAAAAAACCTGCAGTGTTGAAATCGTGTGAACATGTGAGAGCAAATCAGGAAAAAAGGAATTAAAACGGTAAAATGTGTCTTTAGACGTGACTTGAATACTAACTCACTTCTCTGCCACTCGTTTTATTTGATTTTGACTTGTTAGATCTGTGACTTGGACCATATTAACAAATTGGTTTTGCACCATGAAGTTAAAATCCACCATGATCAGATAGTGAAGAGGTTATTAAGAGACATGTACAACTAGTTTGAGATTCCACGTGTTTTATTTGAATGGAAGTGTTTAACATTGAATCAGAAAATGTGGCCTTATCACTACGGTCCAAAATCCCTTCTCTGTCTCTGCTGTTTGGCTAAATGAGAGGCTCATTCAATTACACTGACTGTATGATTAAAAAAAATAACCCTGTGGGAATTCTATTTTATATTCCATTTTATATTTTCAATGGAAGCCATAAAAGGTCAATTCCCTGAACATAAATGAGCGTGAGGCAAATGAGGCCCGACTGAAGCGCAGGGTTCAAACAGCCAGTGCTAATAAAAAATGGATATAAAAATGACAAATAACAATACACAGTGCAATTAATAAATACGTTGAGCCATGCAGAAAACATGACCACACATGAAAGTCAATAAATCAACATCAACATGTATAGCCCAATAAAAACAACCCCAAAAAACAGCAACACTATTATCAATACAAAAGTAAAAGATGTGTTTTTGTGCTGTGCAGATGCATTAATGTGTGTGTGTAATGATTTTATACACCTGAGCCATATTTATAAATAGTTCACAAAACATATCTCAAAAATCAGGCTAAGGAAACTATATACATTTTAGTTACTTGATAAATGTTTTAAATATTCTAACTATTTAATATATATGTACATTGTTGGCCTTTCACAGAGGTCAGTAGTTTGGCTGATTTTATTTATTTATTTATTTATTTATTTATTTATTTATTTATTTATTTATTTATTTATTTATTTATTTATTTATTTATTTATTTATTTATTTATTTATTTATTTATTTATTTATTTATTTATTTATTTATTTATTGCCTTTCACAAACCTTCAAACCTGGGCTCGGTTTGCGCTGTAATGCCTGGTGTTTGTTCCTCCCTCAGTCTTCATCTGTGAAAAGGTGGGCGCCAGAGCTTGTTGAAGCCTCTAAATGTCAGAACAGTCTTCCTCACCCCCTTACTTTCTTTAATCTGTGTATTGCACACACACTCTCTCTCTCTCACACAAACACACACACACACAGACATAATCGCACAGCCACACACACACAAAATCAAAGCTGCCTGAGGGCGGTATAGCAAAACTGAGACGTGTAAAGCCTGTGCAGACCCCAAACTGTATCTTTTCATCTTCAGATTCTTCTATTTACCTGCCTGGCAGTTGATTGTTTGTTCCAGATCATATCTCAGTTTGACTCACAACACAGGAGTGTTACACCTGCTCTCGCTTTGTGGTGGTGTTCTTCTTGTAGAAGCCTTTTCATTTTTTCAGACATCGAAGAGAAAGAAGATTGCGTTCGTTTTTCAGACATTATTAACCAGGGTTTACAGTTACTTTACTGACAGTGTTTGTGCTGTCATTGTTGGATCATGCAACAATAATATTGAAAACTGTAAACCATGTCAGAAATACTCAGACAGAAATACTCGTGATTAAAGGGGTTTGTCATTGTCACAGAAGAGTATACAAAATAAAAAAAAGAAACACTGTTCTTTGTGCGGAGGAGTCAATCATTTGAGGGCTAGATCACCACTTCATTAAAATAATCCTTAGTGTCAAGTGTGGCTTGTGGCTCACATGAGGATTTGATGCACTGTAGACGATCAATATTAGACAAGAGCAGAGGACGGTCTGTGCTTAATATTATGGACAAACTCGCTGAGAAAAAAACCCCAACGCGCTCTGCATTTAAAACCTCTGGAAATACCAAAGCTCTTAGAGATAAGTTAGCAGCTGCCTGTCAGACATGTTATTAGTAATTCACTATTAACTGTGACGTACAACATGGTCCGTCGTCGGGGACAACAAGACAATGTGTGTTTTATCTCTGAGATCTGGAAAACCAATAATGTAGTGTTTTTTTAACCATGGGTGAGGATGAACCTGCTAATACCACACGGCAGTAACAAGTAACCTCTGACCTGTCGGATCATTAACACATTTGTCTGAATGTCGACTCCTCACTTCATACTTGAAATCATCCTTCAAAATCAGGGGCAGATCCAGGTAACCGGTGCCTGGGGGGGTTAATGGCCCCTGCAGCTGAGATCGGATTGGCCCCCGAAGAACCACTATCCTGTAAGTAGTCTTTTATTTTAAAACTAGTCACTTAATTACAATTCTAATAATAAATATGAGAATTTGGGAATAGTTTTTATTTTTGAATAAAATAATGTGACCAAACAAGGAACAATTTCTGAGGTATATTCAATAATAAGTGGCTTTGAATCAAATCCATTGAGCTAAAAGTAAAGAAAGAATGACTTAAATGTTCACTTACTGAATCAGGAAGTGTGCACGGATGTTGGACATATGATTGGCTCCTGTGTAAATTGTACCCCCCCACCCATCTTCCCCCTGCCCACCTCAAGGCAGAACCAGTAAATGGCCATAATCCACCTTGACGCTGGTTTGGTGGCCACCCGCCATTACACCGAACGAAAGAAGAGGAAGAATTGCGGCGCTGAAGCACTAATTATAATACCAAAGTCACTTCTATGTCTAATATTTTCTCAAAGAGTGCAGAACATTTTGTACTTGTTTGTTACAGATATGAGAATTGCTGTGTTTGTGTAGCCAGGGAGGTTTTATTAGAATAACAGCAGAGTATTAAGTGTCACGTCGAGGAGCAGTGAATGCAAGCAGGAAAGAATTCAGCCCGAGTGCTATTAGTGTGGTTTCTTTTTTCTTTTTCTCATCGGGACTGAGACAGCTACGTGGCTCTGGTTGAGACACTTCCTCTGTCGGGTTCCACGGCCCCTTGTCACTTCTTCTGCAGATCCTTCTCGCTGATAAGTGTTATCTGGAGGTGTCAAAAACATGGGAAAGTACTGTCATCCCCACACTCAATGCACTGTGCATACACACAGACACACTTCACACACTCAGATTAACACTGAGACACACTTATAGTGGCGCGGGAGTCTGACAAACCTTCCGCTGCGACACAGAGCAAGTCAAGAGTAAACCAGGTCGACAAAACTACTGTGAGGAAATATGACTGTATAGAATGTTTCATCTTTAGCTGGGTACTATTCTATACTGGTGTAGAAATACATAAAATAGATTTATATCGACATATTTCGCACAAAAGTGAAGAGTGATAATTGCTCTTTAAATTTAAAAACCAAACTTAACACTGTCAGTTGTCACGGCTTTGTTTTTGAGCTCCTTGGAATCACTGTTCCTTGTGTCTGAGCCACAAGTGGAGCAACCTGTCCTCTGGGTTTCAGGTTACAGAGCAGGGAGCACTTCCAGATCTTTTTCAGCCGAGTGTGAATCCTCGGCGTGGTTGTGCAATTGCCCGGGTGACAAGTCCCATTCCTGTTTTTCCTGCCGGGTAGTAGTGGATGCTGGGCCTGGCCCTTAAAGCTTCACACAAGCCAGCAAAGACATGCACATTCTCACACGTACACAGCAGCAACGCACACTCTCGCACGCCCAGTTTCTTTCTGTCACACACCCATATTTTACAGAGTATTAAGACCGGTGGAAACACTGTGGACGTCTGGTATCACACACAGTAGCTGAGTGAAGTGGCTGTCGCTGCTTGGGTTTGATGTAACGTGAGAGCCTGGGAAAACAATGCATTTCTTGATTTTCGTAATGTCGGTGTTGAAACGCTGGAGGCGAAGTGGTGGAAGTAGGTGGTGCCGCCGAGCTTAAGAGCCTGTGGGGAAAGTCATGGCTTTTGCACTGGCTGCCTAATCTGTGGCTCCGTGGCTGAACCAACACACACTGGGCTGATGAAACACCTTCTGTGGAAGGGCTGCTGTTATCTGAGCGACTTCCACATTTTTTTTCTTTTTAAAGCTTTGCCAATATAAAATGTCAAAAGGTCGCAGAGCGAATGAAATGTTTGCAGTTCGCTGGAAATGAGGTTGCTTTTTTTCGACACGCCGTGCACTAGCCCGACAGCGGTGAGGACGACTCACTGCAAAGGCCTCTGGGTAAAGTGGGGTTTGTGGTCAGAGTGCCCGCGAGGTTGCAATAATGTTCATGTGGGGAGGAAGAAGGACTGTGGGGGTGGGTGGGTGGGGGGGACTTCCACTTTCCTTCCTTTGATTACCCTCGTCGCGTAGCCTCGTCTAGTGGGGGGGGACGAGAGAGAGAGAGACCCCCGAGCCGAAAAAAACAGCAGCTGCAAGAAGACAAGGGGGAAGTCAGAAGAAGAGCACAGCAGTTCACCAGAGAGCTAGGTCGGGAAAGTCAGAAAGCCCTGACGCGCACTCATCGGAGGCTTCTTGGGAGGCCAGTCAGAGAGGAACGATGATAGAGAAACTGAGAGAGACAGAGTGAGAGAGAGGGATGACTGTGTCTGAGACAGGAAAGACGGAGAACGTGTCAGAAAGAGAGAAAGTGGGTTTTTTCTGTAGAGCGGCGCACACCTGCTGTGAGAATACTCTGGGAAGTGAGTTACAGTTTGAGGGCTGTCATGAACCAGACAGCAGCCACTGTTTTTTAAATTTTTTTTTATTTTTTTATAGGAACCTGACGTTGGGATGTGGGGATCCGGGCACTGGTGGTTTGACAGAAATGGATACACAGCTGCAATGAAGTGAACTGAAAACAGGAAATAAGTGTGAACCTGTCTTTCACACAAATAAATGGATCCAGTCTTATCTAGACGCCAGCCGCAGACTGAGAGGCCCCAGTGGTCACTGTCACTTCCAAAAATAGATTTGCACTGCACTTTTCTTGAAAAAAAAAAATTCGGTTTGACTGCGTCGAAGCTGCTGTTCCTCCACAGACTATAGAAGCAGTTTTCGGGGGGGTGGGGGTTGGGCCTCAAAGGGGTCGACGGAAGGAGTCGTGTTTAAAACGATCGCAAGTGATTTAAAGGGCAAATGCACGTACAGTAAAACCAAAGAGTCAAAGTAAATGTCAGCCCTTCATGTAATTCCATTTGCATCACGCTCACTGCTGCTGGATGTGGGCTGGGGAGACACAACGCGTGGGCCTCTCCCTGCGCTTTGCTGCAAATAAGGACTGAACATTCCATCAAACTACAGCTCTTGTCCCACCTTTAAGGCGGCCGGTGCCCACTGCACACATTTCCAACTCTTGACCCATTTTCAAAAAGGTGGGAGACCAAAGACATTATGTCAGGTTTAACCTATTTTTGTATCTTATAAGCGTCAGAACTCCACACTAGATGATTTGGCCAGAACGTAAGGCCACACACTTTTTCTTCTTCTTCTTCTTCTTCTTCTTCTTCTTCTTCTTCTTCTTCTTCTTCTTCTTCTTCTTCTTCTTCTTCTTCTTCTTCTTCTTCTTCTTCTTCTTCTTCTTCTTCTTCTTCTTCTTCTTCTTCTTCTTCTTCTTCTTCTTCTTCTTCTTCTTCTTCTTCTTCCGTTTTTGATTGATTGAACATGCTTATTTCACATTGACGGACAATTTGGAGGGTTTCAGGGCTGTGTGGGGGGTGGGCCAGGTCCTGTGCTCACTGGGGGACAACCAGTCTCTGGTTTAAAAATTTTAGGATTGGTATTTGATGTGTGAGTTTATGAAATGTTTTATCCTTTCTTGTCCACATAATTGAATAATTAAGAGCTATTTTGACAATGTGTCATAAATAAAGTTATTCAAAAGTCAAAGTCTTTTTCTTCTTCTTTTTTTCTATGGCGGTTGTAAAACAACATTAAGACGCATTACCACCTTCCAGCTGGAGTGTGGAAAACTTGCACGATTGAATGTGACTTCAGAAGAAAAACAAATGTGAAGGATGTGTTCTGTCGTGCAGCGGTAAAATAAAGAATATGTGGAATTATACATTTTGCAGTGAGACCTGGAGGTGAGTTGGAAATGTATTGGTATTTTTTATTCGAAGCTGTACAAGTACACAACATCTGGTTGGTGACGCTTCCGGGTAACTCGCTCTCAGAGCTGATTATCGTAAATATCCAAAAATGTTGATGTTTATGATTCGTGATTGGCGAGGCTCAGACTCAATAGGTGGCATTAAGATTGTTCATTAATCCCCTCACACTTCAGGATTATTCCGACCAATAATCAGGACCGAATCGAATCAGGCCTCTAATCAGGAACGCCCTGCGATTTTTCGAAAGCAGCACATGTGATTATTCTCTAATGAGCAGCAGCCCTAACCCTTCAGCTCATTTTAAAGAACATCATCTTGAGTGACCCTCCAAAAAAAACATTTATACTTTTACAGTCAGTCTCAAGCTGCTTCCTTCACACTGTGTCAACACTGGGGGTTCAGGATCACTGAGCTCATGATCCAGAGATGTTTTAAAGCAGTTTTCTGGAACTCCGGGAAATGTCTAGATAATCGGAGCTGGACATTTTCCTGAGTTTTCCTTCACATATGCAGAACACAGTTGGAGATTGTGCGGGTCAGACCCGTTCATAACAACAGAAACATTTCCAGAACATTGAAGGGAGAGGTGGCACCTGGGTAGAACATGCAGGACATGATTTTAAAATATCCTGTCGATATCACACAATCTTGATATCTCAGATGTGTGTAGTCTTTTAGATTTGTGTCTGCCGCGTGTGAGAAACTACATCAACACGTCCACACTAACTGTGAATCTGCGGAAAGTCCTTCTGCATTCTCACTCATAAGTTCTCTAAACATTTTACTGGGGGGGAAATAGGAAACATTTCAGAAAAAGGTCCAACTTACTCAGACATTTGTGTTTTCATGTACAGCGCCTCCAGCTAATAGGCAGAATGTCAGGAGTTCAGTGCATGTTTTAAAGCAGCTTTAGTAGAAGAGTTGCAAGTGGGACTCTAATCTCTATGATTAAAATTGGCACGAAAGAACAAAAAACATCACAAAAAAGGTGAAAAACATGTCGTGTGAGAGATTTTGCATATTTACATCACAGTAGAAACTTGTTCGTACATGTGACCTTATTCCAACAGTGTACATCCAGTGAGTCAGACACTTTATAGTCGTGCATTCACGTGTTTTTCACCGTGTGAAAGAAACCAACTCAGCGGGTGATACATTACTGTACTTCTCAGAAGAGGCTGGGACACAAGTGAGACTCAAACTGAATATCACTACGACAGATCCAGGTATTATGTTGTTCATGAAGGGCTTTACTATTGAGGTCCAAAGTACTGTGATTAGATTAGATTGAATGAGCTGAAAATAGCCGATTTCTCAAAACTTTAAATGTACACCGCATTGAGGTAATTTTTGACACGGTTGAAATTTGATTCAGAAGTTCTAAAAATACCAGCATTAATTAAGTGACTCCATGGTAATTAGATTAGATCCTGCTGTTAATTAATTATCTTATTTTAATTTAATGGAGAAACCATCTCTTCACTCATTCAGCTCAGATTGCAACTCAGGGAAAAAAGAGAGAAAGAGGTTCGAGAAAAAAAACGGTGCACTTACCTTTGGCACGCTTCTCACCTTTTTGCTTTTCAAATGTCAACGCTTCACTTGTGGCGGCAGACTCTTGGGTCAAGAGTGAAGACACCTCCACCACCCCCCCCCCCCTTCACTGAGCCCCTCAGCCAGCTGGGCCTCTTCAAGTACAAAAAAGAAGATCCCACCAAACTGTTGAGAAGAAAAGGGAGTCTTTTTAAACTGTCACCCTCCTGCACTAAGACCACCGCTCTTATCATCCCCGTTCTCTGAGAACAAAGAAACGGAGAAACTGAATGTAATGCAATGGTCATTTATGTGATATCAGCAAACTCTGCTCCTTGTGTTCAATTGCAGTTTAATTAAAGTTATCCCCACGACAGAACATTTAAAAGACATCGCGTCAAGTCACATATTTCCTCAGTCCTGTCACATAAACCACTGAAAGAGACGATGAAGAAAGGAGGAAAATCCTCTAAAGCCAAATTATGGTGAGAGTCTTTTTTTGGTGATGATATGTTCATAATTTTTCTGGTTATACAGGTTTTAAACACAAATGTTGGGCAGGAACAAAATTTGATGGTTTGTTTAAATCAATTGTGATTTGGCATTTCAAAGCTGTTGCATTGAAATTGCTTGGATTTGAAAAGCCGCCACTAGAAACACAATCATGAATCTATTTACCTCTTTCTTACCTTTTCTGTTATTGTACAGGTTTTATGGTGAGAAGAGAAATTGGGCTGTTACTGTTCATGCAGAGTAATTTAACCATGATCGTCACATTCTGTCAAGTTTTTATTCCTGGAAATATTTAGCATGAGCAACCGTGTGGTTCTGCACAGTACAATAAGTCTGACAGCATTTTTTCTATGAAAACAGGAAAAGGAAGTCCTATTAATTCAACCGGTGAGTTTTTAAAGAGTAATTTCTACATAACACAAAACTGCAGGTGTTTTAGCACGTCAATGTAAGCACTCACATTTCTTTTACTCACAGTTTTTTTACAGCTAAAAGGCTGAGGTTTAATATGATTTAACATATCTGTATTTGTCCACACACGTCAGGGATCACACACACACACACACACACACACACACACACACACATACACACACACACACACTCACCCATACACGTCTCACTATACACTCATTGACATAATGCATTCCCTAGCCCCTTACCCTAACCATCACAACTAAATATCCAACCCTAAAACCAAGTCTGAACCCTCAAAAGCCATTAGAATTTGTGAGGACATGCTAAAATGATGGTTTTGATCCAAAATTGGCCCTCATAACTTTAGATAGACGTACGCGCGCACACACACACACACACACACGCACACACAGAAACCATTTCATGTCCATCACTATCAGACGTTCTCTCTTACTGCCATCCAGTGGTGAATTAGGGCAATCAAATGTAAGGGAGCCACACAAAAGCAGATCAAGCCTTTTGATATAATCAAACAAATTAATAAACAACTACATTAATTAAATTGTATTTTATTCTTAATGATTTCAGTTGAGATTTATATTAGAAACCATAAAGTTAAATATTGCACCATTTGATTCCATTGATATCATGAGGAAGTTATGAGGCAGAATTGAGTTACCAAGTTATTACCAATTAACTATCTGCACCGGTTTATTCTACCTCATTCATGAACATGTTTTAATTTTAGAATATATGGAAACATGTCTATACTTTTAACTTGTTCATTCATCCATCCATGTTTTTAGCTTAGCCATAGCGCATATATAGCTCCCACTCCCACACCTGCCCAGTCTGACAGTGATGGTTTCCAATTCTCTCCTGTAGATGGCAGCAGTGTACAGCAAACAGCCCCCAGCAGCACTGAGGCGAGTGTGTCTCTCATCTCCATCAGCAGCAGCACAGTGCAGTCAGTCTGTCTCAGGCCATTACTAACTTCACAAAAAGTCCTCTGCGCCTCCTCCTCGGGTCTCACTGGACACGGTCTCTGAACTGTTGACCGGCCTGTAATCTGCAATGTCAGCTCTTCAGTTTACAACAGCAGCACAAGGGCGCGTGTCAACCATCATTCATCACTGCAGTGCAGGCCTCTCTGTTGTAGTGTGTGTGTGTGTGTTTGTGTGTGTGTGTGTTTGTGTGTGCTTGTGTGTGTGCATTTTATAATTGTGATCATCTCCACATTATAATTGTCAAAACAGCAAAAGCAGCAGATAATAAAACACGGTTCATAAAGCCCCACGTGGTCAGTGACTGCATCGGTGCTGCAGAGACATCCACACATTCACATGACTGATGATAATGTTTATGGTCACAGTAGATCAACAAATATCTGAACTCTTGTACCCCACTTCCTTTCTTGATAGGAGGGGGGTAAAAAAAACCAAGATGCATGGACCTCACCCTAAAACTGATCCTGGGGTTTTGGGGTTTGGGAGCAATTCCATTACAACCCACTGAAGAATTAGCCCGACGCACTCAGTGGACAGCGAGCATTCGTCAGCAAACTGCAGGGATATGCGACTTGATGGCAGCCGACACCCTCCCACCCACCACTCACACACACTCACACACACACACCCCACCCCTAATGGGAAACAATTACACACTCAGTGGCTTCTTCAGTGGCTTCTGATGAGACTCATTCACTGAGGAAATGGTCACATAATCATGTGTGTGTAATGTGCTAAATCTGCTTATTGCTCACTGAGTCAGACTCGTGCAGAGTTGCAGTCGACTCTTCAGCCACTACCAGAGTTTCGGTGAGAGGAGAAATTTGAAGGAGGGAAACAAGGGTACAACTCTGAGAAATTTGCAATTTCGTCATTTCCAATGCTGCCATGCAAACAGTTCTCCCTCAAAGCCAAATCAATTCCTGTTGGTTCTACTTCCTCAGACTGAATTTAATGAAACCGAGGACATTTTTAGGATTCATATCCAGCTGGACGGCTACACTGATGTGAACGTGCCCAAATTTCTCATCTACGCAGGTTATTGTTTTCAGCTTTAGTGAAAGAATCTGTCATTTCCACTCAGACTGCTTCAGTTGTCTTAATCCCAGTGGGTTTACACAGATGGGAGAAGAAGTAGTGTATTATTTCCATCAGGTCAAAGTGTAATATTGCAATTTTTTATGTCCTTTTTTACATGCTTAACACATAATAATCAAGAGAGTTTGTTTGAGCCCTTGCAAACTGCTACAAAATGCACAATTCCCATTTAAAGAAAAGGCAGTTTATGGAGAAATAGTGCACGAAATGGTTATTTTAGAAAAATATTATAAACTGATGCTATCCTGAATGTTGCCTTGTGAGGATTTCATGCCTGAACATATGAGAAGGCGAAGGCCTTGCAATCCTGCACGAGAACAATTAATCACATCAGTGCGTCTTCCGATAACGCACTTATCTGTCGTCAGCAGCTACAATTTGTCATAATGAAATCGAGTGCGAATAAAAAAATGACCCGATCTTTGAGCCCAATGTCCGCACCCTGTCAGCTGATCTTCATTTTTGAATGTGAACGCATCTGCTGATGTGGATCACACAGCTTCCTGATCCCCCCCCCCCCCCCCCCCCCCGCCAGAGTTCAGACTGGTTTGTTGTACAAATATTGTCATTTAGGCTCCGTAACAGAACATTTCCTGGTCTGCCTATGATCTTGCATATGTCATTTAAATTATTCAAACAAAGCTGATGCAACGAGTAAGCAACGGTAGGATTTTCTTATGACACTTACAGGCTCAGATTGAAGCCAGTGGCAACGTCCAAAGTGGTCGTCTGGGATATATATATATATATTTTTATGGTCAGTTATTTTGAAGTGAGTAGATTCTTCTGGTTAAAGAAAGCAACAAACTATGGTTCAAACCAAAGACAAACACATTCAGCGAATTTGGTGCATTTATACCATTTTAGAAATACATTTAAAAATGTAAAGTAAAAGTAAACCCTCTAATGTTTCTCATGTTTTCATTTTGTTCCTTAATTGTCATTGCCCAAATGGAACAAAGGATCACAAAGACAGTTTGGATTTGCATAATACCAGCAGTAAAAAAAAAAATTCTTAGAAACTTAATTAAAAAAGTACAACGTCTAACAAATTCTAATTATACCTCAAAAAACACAAGTCTGCTGTGTAGTAACCAAAGCAGTAGACACACCATTGTTTTTAAGCTTAACAATCAATAATGGTGTTAAGAGGATTATTTTTCTAATGAAAAGTAAACATCCATATTAGGTTTCCTGTTCGTTGATACAGTCCTTTTCATCCTAACTTCGTAATATAGCTGGAGCCCAAAAAACTCACAAGAGAGGAAGAGTGAACCGAGCTGAGGTGAGACAAGCAAATGTCAAAAAAATTATTAAGTAAATAAAAATAATTTGAGTTTGATAGGCAAACAGGCCCCAAAGCATTTAAGGCCTTAAAATCTCAAATGGAACAATTATTTTTAACCACATCCCAATATAGATGGCATGATAGAAGACATGCACTAAAATACCCCAAACCGGAGAGATGAAAAGATTCAGTTTGCCATGGAAATAGCAGATTATGGCTGCAGCACTCACACCATGCTTAAAGGTCCAGTGTGTCAAATTGTACTGACATCTAGTGGTGAAGTCGCAGGTTGCAGCTGAATACACCTCACTTCATCCTCCCCTTCCACACATGAGAGCGATCATGTGGCAGCCTTCAGTTGTCAGTGTTTCCTTTATCCAGTTTGGACAACTCCAAAAAACATGGCTGCCTCCATATAGAGGATCCGCTTTAAGTATTTAAATATAAAGGGTCCATTCTACGGTAAAGATAACAACAATTTGTACAATTTAGATGATGAAACACACTAGGGAAAACATCAGTAGGATTATATTATGTTCAATTTCTGTCAACAGATCCCTTTCACCTGAATCTTACACCCTGGACCTTTAACAATGCGATCCCAACAAAATAATTAAATGCCACCATTAGCACAAGGAGCCAGCGATTCTGACATTTAAAGATTACCACCCAGGTCGCAATAGACTTTCTCAAAACACACTTTAAATCTGAGAAACTAATTCTGATTTCGAAAAAATGAAATGTATGGGACTCGATATGTTACAGTCACATCTTCCCCTAAAAGTGTCCATTAACGATGAATAATGATAGCATGGAAATGAGGGGGAGGTGTTTCTGATTGATTTTTTTATCAGTCAGCATGTCAAATGATGTGTCACCTCTGTTTATCTTTCCACTGTCGTCTCTGACTGGAGAACCGCCGGCAGCCCGAGATGTCAACCGACATAGATACAATCAAAGGCAATCTACGACCTGAAAATGTTCACCACTGCTGTTTGTACTTGTCATTATAGAATGAGAATCTGTCCGCGGCCTCACATCTGATCAAAAAAATGATTAATAATTCTACAAATGCACGTTTTGAATACAGGAGCATTTACATCGTTAATGGAATGGCGGAATCAAAAACGAGTTGAATGTTGATAGAATTTTTTCTTATCAGCGATTAGTGCAGGCAGCCATACTGGTATTGATTTAGTATTCCCTCACTGTGTAAAAAGACTGAAAGACTCTGAGGTGTTGTGATAGTCTTTTAGCCCTTTTATTGCGTTCCTCAGACAACTTCAGCGTTATCGATTCAACAAGCCATTCTGTTTTGACAGTAACAAATGCCCGTAAGTGTTTGTAGCCGCGGCGTCTACCAAATGGAAATGCATTTCTTTTTCTCCTTTTTTTTTTTTAAACAAAAAGAAGTATTCAACTTCTTTTTCTCTTTTTGTTTTGAAAAGATAGGGACCCGCAGAGGGATGAAAGAAGACGTGTTGGTGCGATCTGTTATCTGAAGGTCTTTTGTGCAGGTGCATGTGACTTGAATGTCCCTTTTGTCCTGCACGAAACAGGCAGTATGGTGGAGAGTGGTGGCTTTCACATGTTTGAATACATTTTAAATTCCAGTCTTATTATTTTCACATACCAATTGAAGGACATAGTGGCTTGTGGATGTAGACAAAGGTCAGTGGAGGCTGTTAACTGAATAGTTCCCCTCACTCTCTCCTGTCCAAGCTCGTAGGAGAAAGGACAGTGGCCTTCAGGTTGAGTCAGTGGTTGGTTTGTCCCTTCCGGGCTACTGTAGAAACATGGCGGTGCAAGATGGGGAACTCGTAGGAGGACGACCCGCTCCAGACGTAAATATGAAAAACTAATTTTAAGGCAAAGAGAACACATGAATTCTTAATGTGTTACAGATAATATACAGTAGATATAGACAAGATAAAATAAGACTTTATTAATCCCAAAGAAAAATCTTCAACCAACTTGCCCCAAAATTACAACAATTTAAATTAGAATATAGAGAAAAAAAGACAGAAGAGTATTGTGAATATTATTGAATATTATAAGTGTGTCTTTCCTTGAGAGAGTGAAACTAATGCTAAACAAAAGTGGCAGTCAGTAGTAAGGTTAAAATGAGTTATAGTTGTATGGGATATTGCAAATGATACTGAAATAATAATATATAATTATTAAAAAATAATTAAAAACATATTACACATATTGCACAGTAATGGCAATATTGCACTTGGAAAATAAAAACAGAAATATATTGCACTCCTGTCATATATGGAATGTATGTAATATCTGAATATTCCTTTTCTACCTAGATAACCCCAGGCCCTCCACACTGGGCCTTTAACCATGTATCACTACACGTTTTCATTTTCTCCATCGCGGTAACACTTTTCTAAGGAACATAGCTTTCCCAAAATGAATACCTCTCTTCTGGTGGTATGTCTACTGCAGATCTGGAGTTTGAGTTGCTTTTCGTAAGTTTCAAACATAAAGAATATTCTCACCCAACATATAAGTGCAATAAAATCAGTTTAAAAACAAAAGTCTCTGCAGCAAATAAACAGCACGGCGCACATATTTCAATCCTAAACTTCCTTCATCTCTGCAACATGTGGCCGGGACAGTTTATCATACTGAAGGTTTATCTAAGTGTGGGGGAGAAGTGCTGTGCTGCAGGAAGAGATTGCCTTTACTCGCACGGCACCAACAGAGCAAAACAATGTGCCGCATGATAAAAAATTGCTTCATAACTCTCACATTGTGTGTCTGGCATCATTATGAGGCACAATAGCCTCTGGAGGGGCCCCGGCTTTTTATTGGCGTTCCTCTTGCAGCAGCAAAGTCTCATCCATTAAACAAATCAGGGGGTTATGTATTAGATTAGCCGTACAGCAGGCACCGGGGAACGCCGAGAAGAACACATGAAACCTCTTCTCGTTCCCGCTCATAATCCCCTGGAATAAATTACCTAATTGACAGCATTAGGGTGATGCTGTCAGGAGGTGCCTCTTAAAGCGTAATGTATAATGAAAATACACAACATTGCTAAATTGCATTTTTGGTATTCAAAATGATAAACAGCAGCCATTTGGGGGCATATTTAGAGTGAAGCCTCTCCTCGTAGCGCGCTGCCAGATCTCATTTTTCTACATTTCTTAATAAATTTGTGGTGTCAGTGATATTAAAAGCTCATTTCCGCGAGAGAAATATTCAATAACGCTTGCGTGTGACGGCACGCCAATGTCACACAGAGAGCCAGGAAACTAGTTGGTGGCAGCATGGATTTGCCCAGCTCCCCCACTGTGCCGCCGCACTGCTGCTTTGACCTATGAGGTGAGGAATGGACTGCCCCCCACTGGCGGAGGGTCAATACTGCAGCGGAGGTTCAAGAAGTGCCCCTCACAGTTCAGTGCACTATTCATTCTGCAACCAAGCTAAAAGAAGAAGAAGGGAAAAAAAACAGACCAGTTTGACTTTGTTCAAAGTGAAAAATATCTGCATCACATTTTCTCAAAGTGTAAGGTATGCTTGGCAGGGGGGACCAGAAAAAAAAAGCACTGGGCCTGGCGTGTGTGTGTGTGTGTGTATGTGTGTATGTGTGTGTGTGTGTGTGTGTGTGTGTGTGTGTGTGTGTGTGTGTGTGTGTGTGTGTGTGTGTGTGTGTGTGTGTGTGCTCGCGAGTGAGTGAGTGGTCTCCCTCCCTATTAGAAGCACACAAAAAGCCTTGAAAGGTCCCTGGGGAGGAAGGACCTGCCTATAGCGAAAAGAAGGATGTTTATGGACTGAAGTAGATTATTGCCCAGGCGTTCACTTTGATGTAATGTGAAATTAAAAGGAAGGTAAACCTGCCTCTTCCAGTTATAGTGAACACCTGCTTCCGAAAGGGACATAAATATCATCCTCCCGTCTCCTAAAAGACCCATAATGACAGAAGTTACTTCCACCCGATGGTTCCTGGTGCTTAAAAACCTGATGTCTTTAAGGTCGAATGTATTTGGGCCTAAAATTGGCTTAATTTTCAGGGTAAATATTTCCCCTTATCTGCCTGTAAATATGCTTCAACTCTAAATATGTAGTTAATCTGATAAATAGATGCAATAAAAAACTATTTATTAATGAATGTCTTTGCTTTAGCAGATGCTGGCTACTTAGTATGTGTGCGTGTAGAGGAGAGTCAGAACCTAAGGTGGGGGGGGGCAGTCATGAGTCAGAGTGCATGGTTTCCATCCAGATGTGCGGGCATATTGTATCTCCGGGAGGCCTTCAACCTTCTCCCTCCCAAAGTTGGAAAGCAGGCGGCAGCTGGTTCAGAAAGTAATAACCTTTTGTCACATTGTTTCCTAAGCTCCCATTAACTTAGTTATAATTTTATATTTCTGTCACAGCAAAGTCACTGCTCTCAAACTGTTACAGATAGCTGGGCGAGCACAGCGATGCCACTATCTGAACGTTCCATTTGACTTCTATTTGTGTCATTTGCACCGAGCCAACCCCAGGGGAAATGATTACCCTGGATATGGAGAGATATTGCCTTCAACGGTAATGTACTCTGATAAGTGAGGAAAAATGGGAAGCCTTGCTTTGACAAGCAGCATGAGAGGGGGGGCTGTCAAAATATGTTTTCTCGAATGCATTATTATGTTGTATCACAGCTTTTACACGATAAAGTGACTTTAGGGTTCATGAGCAAATATTTAGAGTGGAGGGAGGACAGGAAATGACAAATTGAGTCACTTTAAATATATATATATATGGTGTTGGAGTTGTCACTGCACTCACAAAGCACAGAACCAGAAGTCAAATCCAGTTTTACGCACTTCAGATGTCCATGGACTCTGGATCAGATCCTCAAAAGCGCATGCAAAGCCCCCTATTAGTATCACCCAGCTCCCTTTTACCAATTACACCTCCACATCCTTCTCTCAGCATTGATCTCCTCTGTGTTCAGCGTGACAGGTGCAGCGGGGCCGACGCACAAATTCAGGGGTTTTTTGGCGTCTCCCTTCCAGCCAATGGCGGCGCGTCTGGAGCCGAGTCTGGTTGGATTCGGGCTGATGGTCGGGCACCTGTGCCAATCACAGCGTCCGGAGGAGGAGCTAAAGGGCTCGGAGGTGTGTCTGAGGAGCACGAGTCGACGGCTGCATACTGTATCCAACTCCGGGAGTAATGGCATGAGTGTTCTGCTTTATACTGTTTAGACGAGCCCGGCAGTGCGCGCGTTTTTGGAAACTAATTTTTCTGACCATTCCTGCCGTCACGTCCCAACTTGAGCCTGCGGCGCAGGCGCAGAGCGGTCGGAACCAAACTGTAAACTTAGTCCAAAGCGGTCAAAGTCCCCAAAGTCCCGAGCTGAAGAGGCTCCAGGACGCGAGCCGCTCATCCTCTGCGCTCGTCTGGAGGAAGGATACGCCGCTGGACATGTGAATTTAAAAGGAGATACTCGCCAGGCACAACGATGAAACCAGCGACCACCCCGTGCTGCTTCGGCTTCCTGCTGACCTGCTTCTTGTTTGGGTCGAGCTCCTCTCAACCAGGTGAGTGCACGACACCCCGGTCCTGAGCCCCGGTGCCGGGAGCCCGGTGCGCACTGAGCGCAGAGGCACAACACTTTCCTCCTTATTGTTCCTTTTACGCACGGACCCAGCGGGGGGTCTCACTGATGCGCATCCCACTCCTTGTGCCGTGATTGTGTTGGAGAAACGCCTTTTACACAGTGGACAGGGATGGCGTGTGTACAGGGGACAGGCGCACAGGTGACGGTGCCAGCAGCTTGGAGCGATGCGTTTCTCATGCTGTGATTGAACCGAATGAAGAATTGCTCTGTCTCCTTCGTGCACAGAGCGGCACTGTTGAATCTGGAGAGAAGGGAGAGCGTTTCATGTCCATCGCACTTGTCCCTTTAGACTCGGTGTGGACAAACACGCACGACCCCGCGTTACTGGGAGCTCGTCTTCTCTCCTGTGGATGTGCAAGCTCTGTTCCAAAAGTTCTGTCTTTACTGTTTTTCCTTTTCTTCCCCTTCATGCGCACTGATGTGTCCCTGTAACAGCGGAGGGATAATGAGCTGAAACCCCGGCGTCGCCTGTTGGTTTATTGCTTGCTTTATTTCAAATATCGCTTTGGGAAAGAAGGTTGTATT
The DNA here is from genome assembly GCF_963576545.1 of Limanda limanda. Lineage (NCBI taxonomy): Eukaryota > Metazoa > Chordata > Actinopteri > Pleuronectiformes > Pleuronectidae > Limanda > Limanda limanda. Next base: position 18,664,950 of record NC_083651.1, on the reverse strand, counting down.
TAACAGCACACAGTTGGAACCGCAGTCTCATTTGCACAATGTGTGATTACCGAACTTCTGTTGACGGTCACGTAGGGACTCGTTTGGAAACGTTCCTGTCGTAGTTGTGTTCCAGCGCCGATCTGTGTCCTGCACCTGTGCACCAGGGTGATTTACTGGGGAACTTTCATCCGTACGCGTTCTGTAATCTGGATAAAAAGCAAAGCGGATTAACGTAAAAATCTCATTATTCCCTCATTTAAAAGGAGGCACCCTCGGGGGACCGGTTTGGACCACAGGTTGGACACGCATTCGGCGGCAGTACCGAGTGCACAGCGCAGCGGCGCTCTGTACGCACAAGCAGGTGCACTCACCAAGTGTGTGTGTGAGAGAGAAGAAAGAGAGAAAGAGAGAGAGGTTTGCAAATGTCACATAGTATCGACCAAAGCAAACCACTGCCATCACCAATCAAGCAGGACCACGATGGTGATAAGACGTGTCAGTTACGCACATGCGTTCTTCTTCTCCATCCAGCACTTCTCTCTGACTCCTCACTCCCGCTTCGTTAAACTGGTCCGACCACATATTTAGAGTTGATGTAAACGATGCAGGGAAAGTGATTCAGCCGCATGTACACACATGCAAACCCTATTCAAGCCTGTGCGTAGTCTTTTCAATTTGTCAACACCATTGTTTAAAATCTGAAGCCTCTTGTCGTTTGTGTAATGAGTCGCACTGTGATTCTCTTCGCTGCTTAACACTTATAATACAACACAAAATATATTCAAGCACAGATCATGTTGGTAGCCTAAAAAAACATTTCGACATGTTTTACACTTCATCCCATAACCTGGAATTACGCACAGTTTAACACGCAGACCCACCAAAAAGGGGGAACTGGGAGAGAGAGAGAGAGAGAGAGAGAGAGAGAGAGAGAGAGAGAGAGAGAGAGAGAGAGAGAGAGAGAGAGAGAGAGAGAGAGAGAGAGAGAGAGAGAGAGAGAGAGAGAGAGAGAGAGAGAGAGAGAGAGAGAGAGAGAGAGAGAGAGAGAGAGGAGGACGTCATCCTGTCGTTCTAAGCTCAAAACGCTGCCGTGCGTAAATATGATGACAAAAGCGCAAAGTAATTCTTCTTAAAGAAAAGTTGGAGAAATCTTAGTCATTTATATATGAGTAAATTAGTTATATCCCCTCCCGGCACATTCTGTGTTCAAGCAAGCGAGCTGCATTTCATGGAGGGAAATAAAACATTTTTTATTTTAACACAACAAATGGAACCTAAAAAACTCTGATTCCCCTCTGGACCACTTCACCTCGCAGTGTTTCAATAACCTGTCTGGTGTGATTCCCCCCCCCCCCCCCCCCACACACACACACACACACACACACACACACACACACACACACACACACACACACAGAGACAGACAGACTGATAGCACCTTAGGTAGAGCTACACGTCTTGTGCAAAATGTATTTGGAAGTTGAAGGAACCAAAAAAAAAACGTATTCACGAACCAAAGAAGAAGAAGAGGAGGAGCGGCTGGTATGAATATCAGTGCGCGAATTTGTGTGCGTGCGGATTAAGCTCTGTCACTGAGAGGGGATTGGCAGAGAAAGGCACCGTGACAGCGTGTGCGTGTGTGTGTGTGTGTGTGTGTGTGTGTGTGCGCGCAGGAGACGCACAATCGGCTTTTTCACCAGCTTCCTCGACGCGAGCTCGTATCTCCCCCTTAATGACTCATTAAAAACGTAATGCTCCGTGATAAATTGGGCTAAATTCATGTGAAATGTTCCACTGTCGGTTTGACATTTCTCTCAAATGTCACCTTTTTCTGAAATCAGACACCTGTCCTATAGATCCACTCATGTGTGGTTCAGACCAGTCTTGAAGTTCCCCCAGTCCACGTGGGGGGGGAGCAACACAGATACAGCTGTTCATATTACCAGTACAGGTGAAGATGCTGAGTCTGCCACAGGAGTCCCCCCCCCCTGCTCCTCGGTTTCCTGCAGCTGGAGGACCTAGGCGGGAGAGATGCATATGACTGCAGCTGCTGGAACTCAACCATATGGTCATTCTTCCCAAAACTCGATCAATGTTGATGAATATTCATATAGTTTGGGCGCAGGAGTGAATTCACATCATCTTCCCTAAATGTGTGTGTGTGTGTGTGTGTGTGTGTGTTTTCAATTAGTGTTATCACTGCAATGAAGATAAACTCCATCCTTAAATTACCCTCTTTCTCAGCCCCGGAGCGATTCCCTCTCTCTCCCCGTCTGAATTCTGACTCACAGGACGGAATTGGCTTCCTTCTAGAAACGATAGTTATGAGTATATTTGGTGGTTACACCTTCGACTCCATCCTTTTTTTCCCTCACAGTGGCGCCAAGTGTTTGCCGGATTGAAAGTGACAGTGCTCTTCCCGTTGTGCGGCTCATAGGAGAGTTCACAGTATATCAAAATGTTTACAAGGGGTCGAGAGAGCCACAGAGAGAGGGTGAGAAATAAAAGGGGAGGGGGGGTTGGATTTATCATTTCTTTCTCTCCCACTCTCACCAAGCTCGAGACTGACATTTCTTCTACACTATTCCTCATTGTGTCCGCTCGTTTTTCTGAACCGATGGGAAAGAATGGTGTCACATTTGGCGGCCCACACAGATCAGCCCGGCCACAAAGCCCCTCTCACAGTCATATCATCATAGTCATATGAAGGAGTTCTGACCCAGGTTTTCTTTTTATTATTTATTAGAAGAGTCTTTGATTATAGGAGGTGATCCACTTGAACTTGTCGGTAAGGAAAGGGCACGTGAAGCTCTTTTGTTTTGACAGAGCGTGAATCCCTACAGCAACAAATGTCAGAGTAAAAACATTCAATGCAGAGTCAACCTGTCAAATCAAAAGTAAAACACACAACATTCACTCCGGTCTTTGTCATTATCTATGTTGCTGTAACCAGACAAACTAAATAACCCAAATGGCCAAAACACACCCGCCCCAGAAGAGTTATTCTCACCACTTTCATTGTGTGTCCTCAGTATCCTGTGGATTTCACCCTGTACTCCGACAAAGAATAAAACACCTTCTGCTTGTGTGTGAGCTTGTGCTTTCTTTGCAGTGGAGTGGAAAACGTTAAGTTTCCTATAAATCTCCCCCACTTCTCGACAAACTGCTTTCGGAAGCACTGGCATCAATAATACATGTGTCGCACCCACAATGCCACCCAGCGACCCCCCGATGAAGAATCACTCCAATATTCCAACAGGGATCGAACGTGCGTGCGAGTCTATGACCTTATTCTCCCTATAGATGTTTTGTTTTTTAATCTCTAATCTCTTGTAATATCCTTTAATTCCAACCATAGGGACTTTTGCACTTGTATCACATTGTTGGATCACAACACATTCCTTTGTCCTGGGTGACAAGACGACATTAAAGTAACTACGACGCTCCCCAGACACTGTTTTCCAGTTGTGACATGTTGATGGCCTAGTTATAGTCGGACTGTCTGCGGCGCCCAGGAATGATTGGATCATATCCGATGTGACCTTTACAAGTGCCGCACGCTCATTCATCACCTGCACTTGTAAACGCACCATGCATGTGCGTGGACGTGGCTATCGCATGTCCTCTTCGTGAAGGATGTCATAATTGGATCGGAGAGTCACCAGTGTCTGTTCCGGCTCAATGTGTCCAGCTGTTTATCACTCGCGTACTTAAAATGCAAACTCGTCCGAGGCCTGGGTTTACGAGCAATTGGATTATGGCGGTTTTGATGAGGTTTGTTGGGAGTGGAATGCTTGTTGCCGTTTTCCCTCCGTCTATTTCCCCCTGATTTTTAAGGTTCTTCTTCTCTTCGGGTAAATTGAGCGAGCTCTGTGCGAGAATGAAAGAGAAGGGAGCAAGAGAGAGACTCGCCAAAATAGATATACTGATAGCCTCTGTGCCGGCCCTGAGCGCTGACTACACAGCAACCTGAGTCCTTCATTAACAAGGTAGCGCCAAACACACTCATGTGCACGAAGACAAGAGGGCTCCCGCTTGCTGTCGCTGACAATATCCGAGCGCTAGTTTAGACAGATTGGGGACTAACTTCCAGTAGTGGAGGAAATCCGTCCACTGCGATTTAATTAGGTTGGCAAATGTGCGTTTAGGGCCACCAAGCAGATGCTTGCAGCATGAAAAACGACGGACGTCTCGGGGCTTCTGGTAACAATCAGGCTTTCTGAGTGTGCTGTAATGGAATCGACACAAACAACACTCAAGAAAAGAGGCCAAGCTATACGGTGGAATGCACAGTGCGGAAAACTGTCAGTCAAAAATCTAAGCTAAGACTTTTTTCTCCCTGCACGTTGGGTGGTGCAAGGTTATCAGAGGGAATACGTTACTTTCACGAAAAGGAAAGTCTGTATTAATATAAATGGTTTGACTCCAAAGTCAACCAGCATCTTTCTTCCCCCCCCCCCCAAGTGAAAAATCACGACCAAAATTTGCGGTTGACTTCAATTTTTCGGAGAAACAATCACATGGTTCATAGCTCTTCAAAATGAAACGTGCACAACTTGAATTGTTCGGTCAACATATACATCCTTCAAAATGTTGTGTGCCGTTAATGACCTGACGTCCACCAGTGCAGAGTGGTGGCCAGTGCGCCTCACACGTACTCCACTGTACCCCCCCCCCCCCCCCCCACGCTCACACACACGGACCCACCTGCTCCTACTGCCTTCACCCTTGGTCGTCACATCCTGAGTACGTGGCAAACGTGTGAGATCCAGGCCTTTACTCCTGCGCTCGCCAAACAATGATGATGTTGGGGGTGGTGATGGGGTGGGGTGGGGGGGCAGGCATCATGTATGTCTGTCAGTATGTGAGACTTTTGATCCCCTTTGTTGTCGCTGCTGCTCTTGGCACAATGAGCCCGTCTGTCCTCTGCATCCGCCTGCAGGCTGGCAGGCACCAACCCCCTTTTTTGACAACCACATTTTTTGAGGGTTTCAAAATGTTGGTGACAAAGGCTCCGGCAAACATGCGCACACTCCGTGTTTGTGTGTCTGTGTGTGTGTGTGGTGACTGTGGTTCTCGGCGTTTGTGTGCGCGGCGGCATGGTTGGGGGGGATAGAGGGTGACTGACAGACTAACCATGCTCCGGAGAGACTCTCTTTCTGCTCCACTGTCTGCTTGTTCCACTTCCTCCACCCACCCTCTGCCTTCATCTGTGGCTTTGTAAGCCTCCACATAATGTGGGAGCATTAAAATGACAATGGAAATTATGGCTAATCTTTGTTAAGACACACTCATTACCGTCGTGTTTCAGAATGAGAGTCCGACGATAAGAGTTGGGTCCGCCGTGTCTCTTTTTTTCCTTCTTCCCTCTGTGAAGCGACAGCCTGACACATTGGAGTGATGTGTTTTATTCTCACTTCTTTTTTTTTTTGTGTGTTATTTTTCTATTCCCGCTTACAGCTAATAATGGTGGCGAACATATGAAAGGATGATAATAGCCTGACAACTTGGGCATGAAAGACTAGCTCTACCTTCAAATGAGCTTTTCATGCAGTTCTGCATGTGGGTGTGTGTGGGTGTGTGTTAAAGGGCTGATTTCTCTCGTCTCCCCTCCCCTCTCTGTCTCGTTCCTCTTTTAGTAATCCCCTTCTAAAATATTCATAGCTAATCTGCATTTACAATGTAATTACAGACGGGCTTTGAGTGGTATCGGATATGGCCGGCGGGACACGGGCTTCACGCAAAATCTTGATTTGGTGATTTGTACGCCTGAATAAATATGAAAGAGCCGTGGGATGTGGTTAAAGGTTGAAAGTAAAAATTGGAAAAAAAACATTTAAAAAAATTGAAATTAAAACAAAAAAAATGATGTTCTTAACTACTTAGCCGGCCAGTGCACCTGAAGCATTAGCTGTCGATCATAGCAACCCATGTGAAATATATATATCTAACAGAGGCCTTGCATCTAAAAGGAACTGCTCCATGTTTGTGATATTGCTCCTCACACAGAATTAAATAAGTCACACAACTATCTCTCTCTGTCTCTCTGTTTTGCCCCCTCCGCTCCAACCCTGCTGCCAGCTTTTGGGGGGTGCTGCCGCTGCTGTCCTCCGTTCAGTGCTAATGGAGCGGCGTGCCCCGTGTGCTATTCTCGCAGGTCGATTTTTCACTTGTGATAGAGGTGAGGGTGGTGGTGGCGGCGGCGGAGGGGTGGCGTCCTTTTAAATGAAGCACTTGGCGTTTGTGACCTGTAATGAATGAGTTTGCAGTCAGTCATGGCAGCTGTAAGGAGACATCTGGGAGCGAGGGAGGCGGAGGGAGAGATTCAGACTTCACCGGGAAACAGTTTATCTATGCGAGGCTGAGGAAGAATGGCTGCGTCAAACATGCTATCGCTCCCACGGAAAAAGAAGAAAGGTTCAACCACGAAGAATTTCACTTTAATACCATCAAGATTTATATTAAATCACAATGATTTAACTCTGGGGGAGAAAAACGTAAAATGTAATACAACAAGCACAGTTTAAACCCATGGCTGAGGAGCATGAGCGCAGAAGTCCCGGTCTGACCATTATTTACAAGGGTTATTATTCATCTGGGTGAGGATGAGGAGAAACACAGGCCGTGATGAAGAACGAAGCACGCAGTCGAACAGGCTGAGACAAAGAGAATGAACAGAAAAATAAAGCAAAAATGAATGATCGGTTTTGATTTCCTGCTTTTCTCAGCCGTGCGTCAATTCTGCACAAACATGAAAATCTAACATGGGAATTATTCTAACATTTATAATGACCTAAATAAATACTACCCTTTGCACAATGACTCGTGGCTTAACACGGAAAGATCGGTTGAGTTCACAAAGCGTGTTTTGGTAGTTTTGTATCGGAATTATTGATTTATTTACTTCATTTTTTTCTCTGTTGCCACAGAGAGACAGAAAGAGAGAGAGGGAGCCTGAGCCAGAAAATACAGGAGCTCGGTGGAATAATTGAGTCGTTAATATTGATCAACAGCTCTTTCAAATACCACATTACAGTCATTTATGTCCCTTTTAACCTCAGCCACAGATACATTCAACTTTATCTAAAGAAAGAATCTGTATTTTCTGGGGATGTCCATTGAGGTTTTTAGGCCTTTTTAACAGGATCAGTATCTGCTGGCAGATAAAAGCCAAGAAAGATTAGAGCATCTTCATGAAAAGGGGACATCATACATTTCATTTATCTTTGAACAGGTAGTTTTTTAAATATAAATTCACTGTTGCAATAAGAGCGCCTCAAAGGAAAACGCTGTTTCAAGCCCGTATTAGTGCGGCTGTCGCTGGCGTGTGAGGCAGCAGTCACCTTGCAGCCGAGCAGGAACAGAGCAGCTCTCTTTCCCCCTTTGGATGTGAAGGTACATAAAGCACAGGATGAGAGAAGCAGGAAAGGCAATTGACCTTGGCTGCTTTTGGAGGCTGGCTATAGAGCCATACGGATGGATGCTATGGTTCTGCAGCTTTGCGGGAGCGAGGGATGGATGGAGGGAGGGAGGGAGGGAGGGTGGAAGAAAGGGACAGTGCTGAGCGTGGCACTTAGCGTTCGGTGTGGGAAAGCAGTTTTTTAAAATGCACGCATAAAAAAAAAAAGTTCAAAATTGAACAATGCTGCAAAAAAAAGGGATAGCTGTAAAAGTCGTTGATGAGAATGTGCGTGTCTGTGGAACATATCTTTTCTTCTTGCAGGATCTCAAATGAGTGTATATCAAATGTGAAAGGAGCTGACTAAGTGCAGCCCGGGTCCGGAGCCAATCCGGGCTATTTCCCCCCCCGCCGCGCCAGCCTGTTTACCTGAGACAGGGGTGTTTTATCTCAGCATGTCACTAGTGCACGTGTAAACACACACGGGGGGGTGCACTGCATTTCATACTGTGCTCAGCAACCCTGCCTTTGTTCCAAAACCTCTCTCCCACAGAGAGACATCATCCCCCTATGGCAAGGTGAATAAGGGTGCTGATATACGATTATTTGTAGCAGCCAGAGTGAGACAGAGACGAAAGGGATGGCAGAGTGGGAGACAAAAAAAAAAAAGAAGAGAGGAAGTCTCCTAATTTTAGCCGCGAGAAGGGCAGCCGGGCGGCCGCCTGCACAGGAGGAGAGGTGTCTTTCGGCAGGGAGAGGACACGGGTGAGTGTCTTGGGAGTCTTGGTTAAAGCGGTTGCTATCACAGGAGCTGGACGGACAATTAATCAGCAGCAGCCCAGAGGGGGTGCAGGGACTCTGACAGGGATACTTCATTCTGCCTGGCACACACACGCACACAAGCACACACACACAGACACACACACACACACACACGCACAGATCTCAGGACAGACTCAGCCCGATGCTTCCCCTCACTCATTTCTTTTTCCGCCCTTTGTCCTGATGGTACATCTTGTTTCCTTTCTTCTTCATCTGCCTTCTCCCTCCTCCTCCTCCTCCTCCTCCTCCTCCTCCTCCTCCTCCTCCTCCTCCTCCTCCTCCTCCTCCTCCTCCTCCTCCTCCTCCTCCTCCTCCTCCTCCTCCTCCTCCTCCTCCTCCTCCTCCTCCTCCTCTTCCTCTCCTCTTATGTGTTTTATTCCCTGAACCTCTCGTTAAGTTAAGACTCCCTCTCCCGACCCGGCGGCCGACTCCGAACTCTGCACAAGTTTGAGTCTCTCGCAGCGGTAGTAGAGCGAGGGACAGGGAGGTCGGGACAGAAGAGCAATGAGGTGAGATAGGGAGGACCGGTGGCTATACTTCACCTTAACTGCCCCCCCCCCCCCCCCCCCGCCCTCCTCCCTGAGCCCAGCCCTCCATTTGTGCCCCTCTCTCCTCCGCTCTGTCTCAACGCGGCTGGAACCGGGTGATTGATGGATCCAGATTTGACATGGCCCAGTTCACCCGAGGGCGTCAGCAAGGACACTGGTGAGATTTAGCCAGATGCCGGGTGGAGGCAGACAGGGACGGTGGAGGAGACAAAGAGAGGCAGCGGGCTGTGGTGGACACCGTTGACCGCCGTACCTTGCCAGGGTTTCTGGGATGAGTCAGCATTTTTCCTCAAACGGTGCACCTGGTAACAGTTTCACCATTGTGTCACCCTGTGGGTTTTCCACCATTTTCTTTCTTTTCTTTATTGAATTACAGCACATAGGGACTTCTTACTGGAGAGCAATGGATTTTTTGAAAGTTTGCAATAGTTTTTAACCAGGAGTTCCCTCACCAGATACAATGCATTTATTAATTTCATCATCTGTTGATGTTGCTCATCTTCAACCTCTCGCTGTAGCCATGTTGTTGTTTTCATCGGCGGTTTTCAGAGATGAACTCCAGAGAAAGGTCGCCTGTCACATGTGAACAACACAGCAGGAGATTCTCGGGTCAAGTGCGTTCACAGCAACACAGAGATCTCCTGAGCGTTCAGACGAGGCGGGGGGGCGCAGCCTGCAGGAGGCAGGACGTATTAATTCTGGTGCGGAGGTCACATGTTTGTGTTTACAGCACACCAACACTGACCCGTGTCACCATAACCTCTTGAATCTCATTATCTTTCAAAGTTGACATCCTCGTCTATGCCTTCTACTTGTATGGCCCCTTTTTAAAAAATATATATATTTGTATTATTTATTTATTATTTTGTCCCGTCATCAACCTGCCCAGTCACTCGCAGCCAATCCTCCGAAACATCTCCTGCTGTGGGTCACACATTCTGACATTATCCAGAGTTTTAACCAGGATCTGACTTGGATATTTACCTTATACATGTCAGCTCATACATGTACCTACAGTGAGTCCAGTGGAGTAGTGGCTGCGTGCTGCGCCCCCCCCCCCCCCCCCCCCAGGAGGGTCCTGGTCCTCTCTAGTAAGCAAACACCCACTTGACACGGAGCCAGGCGAAGGGGGAACAAGGCGCTCAGTGTGTCCGTGCTCCGAGTGCTTTGTCCTGGAGGAGGCTCCCGCCGTGGCTCCTGGCTCCCGGCTCCACGTGACTCGCCTGGAAATGAGGGAGGCACTTGTCTCCTGGACGTTGTCTGGACGGGGACGGGCCCTTTTCACATCAGAGCTTTTAGGCAAAATGTAGCTGAATGCTTCCCAATGTTGACACAGGATGACATGTGCTTGATTTGCCAGAAAACACTCACATACAGAGAGTCATAAATCAATGTCACATTTATTTTTTAGATGAAATGTGCATCACAGGTAAAGTGGCTGACTCAGCCCTACAAAGACTTTGGGACTTTGGCTGAATGAAAACATTAAAAATAAGTTTGTGGACAAAATGATTGAAAGAGAAATAATACTGCAGAGCTTTGTGGGTATTTTTTTCCAATTCCTTTTTGTTCAGCTCTGGTTTTACAACTTTGTTAGCTGCCTAATTCTTATCTGAAAACTTGCTTGTCTCCAGATGCTTTCTTATATAATTCCCATGCAGCGGAACTGTATATGCATGAAAACAACTTTCTTTCCCTCCCACACTACAATAGCTGAACAATTTTGACAAATATATTTCTCTTACTATACATACAGCAGTCTGTATTTGGAAGAAGGATTGAGACAGACGCAGCCAGCAGAGGCATGAGTATCCTTTAACCACAGCAACACTCAGGTCCTCACATCATCATTTTCCACATGCTCCATTTTCACCTTCCACAGCAAAACACAAAGCTGATGTTTTTAAGCTTCACTCGCACTCTGGAGTCCACTGAGGCCATCTCAGTCTCTGAATGACGAGACACTCCAAAATGGGGCCAAAATGGAAAGGAGAGGATGTCTTTTCAAACTTAACTAGACCGAATGTACTCTCACTTTCTTAAGGAATGATTCAGAAAAGTACAAAACTCAGCGAGAGATGCAATTTCACCTCTGCACCTTACCTGCCTGCCTCAAGTCCTCCCAGCAAATAGGCAGATTCATCCCCTCAGTTCTGGCAATATCGTCCAATCACTCTGAGTGTAGGGGGACGAGTGCATTGTGTATGTGTCACTGAGCTGTCTCAGAGCTGCAAAAACAACAACAACAACAACAGGTATCTTCTGCTCTTCCCTCTCACCGCAGACACACTAACCCTAACCCACTTTATGCTTTTTTTTGCTCTCTGTCTGCTTTGGCAGCGATGTGAAGTCAATGGGATGAATAAAACATACCTGAATCAGAGCCCTCTACCCTGGGAAATGTCAAGCTGTCAGTATAGCTTAATGGGAAAACATAGGGCTGGTCCCGACGGTCGGACAGTTTATCGCACAAAGCACCTACAAACCAGGCCGGTTGGTTTCTTTTGTGCATCGCAAACACACAAACTCTGGTTTGCTTCACCTGGAAATGAGCACTGGTTGGCCCAACCATTTGTATCTGAACTATTTTATTTACAGATCATTGTTGTAGGAGGTTTTCATACGTTCTGCTGTGGTCAAATGTTCCCTTTTTAGCTCTGTAGAGTAAAGAACACACTTTTTCCAATTAAGTTTGATTCAGTTTCCGTTTCTGTGAAAACCTGTGTGCACCCCTGCTGCTGCAAACCGCTTTAGGTAAGAGGACATCCTCTAGGTTGCACATGTAATGTGCATTTCCTTCACCTGCTCTGTCGCTGAAACAGCACCATTTAACACACATTACTACACACTCTGCACAACACTCATATCAGCCAGTGGAAGCCAACCCCTGCAGCTAATTATCTTTAAATTAGGGCTGAGGTCTAGGTTTAATTGGGCCTCGCCATGAGGAGGGTTGAAGCTCCACACTAACTCCAGCAACTTCAGCTGCCAAACCTCATCAGCCTAATGGAGACTCAAACACTGAGGGCCCTCGGGGGCTGGCCTGACTTTCTGCCTTGTGCCAACCGACACACACACACAGACACACACACAGACACAGACACACACAGACACAGGAATACCGAAAGACAAGTCAGATGATAGAGACATGATGACGTTAAAAGCAGGTTGTGCATTAATGTGTGTGTGACAGAGGAGTTGAACTTTTTAATTGCATGATTTAAATAAAGACTGCGGTGTAAGTACGGCACTGTTCCTACCTGTCATTAACATCCGTCCCCAGTGATCGGATCACAAGTAGGCAGCCTCTGGTCCATCAGTTCACACCTGGCACTTAGAATATGTCCTCACATGCGTCTCAAGTGACCCCTTGTGATCAGATCTCGCTTTCTTGCTTTAAATACCAATGTACGTTATTAGGAGAGAAAAAAAAATAGGTGTTATATGCAACAATTATATAATTTGTCTATTTTGTTCAGAATCAGAATTCTTTTTATTGCCACGTATATTTGAATATATTGGAAATTGCCATGGTGTGGTTGGTGTTTCAAACAATGTATGAACCCAGAGAAATCTCCAATTTTATTCAAAGCAATTTTGGTCCCCTTTTCAATTGCATCACATCTGCTTTACCTGATGTTTTGTCCGTCTTTACTACAGTTTCAAATAATGGAGAGGAATGCTGTTTGTATTTGTCACTTGTAGTGGATCACAATTATGTATCGACGTTTGATACACGTTCTGTAAAATCATTTAAATTGGGGCTAAATTACCGGTTCTGAAAATTACCTTTAATAGTTACCGCCTTGTCTATTTCCAGGGTTTTGTTTGTATTAATTGTATCCAAATAAAGCAAACAAGCTTCCCAAGCCCAACCTGTTTCAACAGACGGTGAACAGACCTTGCACTCGAAAACGATGATTTGGAACTCTCAATAACTCCTGAATAGTCCATGGCTATCCTCAAGCTTGGCCTGATGCAGCACAAAATCTCTCCGTATTCAGCAAATCTATTACAAGAATTGGTCTGCTGGTTCTTTTGTAGCCATCTGGTGTAAGGTAGGCTGTCTGCCCTCTGGAAAAGAGAAAATACTCCTGGAAGAAAACAGGAGGCTGCAGCCAACCTGAGCACGGATCTCATTCTTCCATGCCAGTGCCTGTCTTTTACCTTTATTCCCCTGCCATCTTCTTCTGCTGTGGAAATCACAAATCTGCTGTTAACACTCAAAACAGGGAAGTCTGGAGTGTGTGTGTTTGTGTGTGTGCGTAAAGTGTTGCATTTGTTTGCCATTGTTTGGAGTCAAATGCTTGAAGTTTTGAAAGCCATCATTCAAAAAACACACAACACGCTGTGACTGTGTATGCCCCCACATGTAAACCACAGAATACACATGTACACTACAGACGTTGTATACATGATTTGGCCCCAGGCATCAGGGTTGGCTGCCAGGGAAACGTCCACAGAATCCATTATCATTTTTCGTCCTCTCTCCCCATCCACCATCTGCCCCAGCATTTCCCCAACTGACTTGCTGTAATTGGAACAAGCAACCTGACAAAACTCTCGTCAGGCCCAGTCAAACATCCCATCGGTCGAAGAGGGACGGGAGATATTGTTTTAAAGGTCAGAGGTCCGACACTGGAGTAAGAGCAGGACGGTGAGAAAGTTCATCCGGAAGTTGGCCCTTTGTCATAATGAGCTGTAAATGACAGCCTAACAAACATGTAGAGGACAGAGAGGAGATTGAGAAAGATGAGACCATTTTCTTAAGCCATCTATCAGAGGATGGTAAAAGAGTTAGAACTGGGAAACTGACTGGGTAGTAAAAGGTTTGATGAAAAGGACAATGCCATATACTAATAGACGTGGATGAGAGGAGAGCTGAAGTCAGAAACCCTATAGAGTCAGCTTTGACCTCACACACCAAGAAGTTTGCCTCCAAAACTTAAAAAAGCCAAATTAAAAGATGGTAATTTCCTGCGGCTTGGAAAAAAGCTGGTTACTGAGTCTGAAGAGCAAAGAGACGAGAAACCCGATGCTCATGATTATCTTTTACCTGGCTTCGTTAGGGGCATTATACAAAATGAGGAAGCATCTGCCGGATGAGTGACGTGGCGTTTCAGGTGCCCGTGTTTCTGAGGCAATCAATGTGGCTTTTTTTTTTAACTTTGCAGACCTCTTGCTTACAAAAACAACTAGAGCAAAGAAAAACTGAAAAAGCACGATATCGCCTTTTGTCTTCAAAGGATTGTTTGACTTTGCACAGCACGTTCTTGCCACAATACTTACTGCTGTGGTCCTTTTTTATACCTGGGACACAAACAGATAAATAAAGGCCTAGCAAAAAACTGGCAGTGGGTGTGTTTGTTCTGCCGGGCATGTTGGCCGCCGCTCCACACGGATGACCAGTCTGTGTCACAGGTTTATGTGTTGAGTAGCTGGCAGGTCGCTATTGGCTGTACGCTAATGAGCTCCGAGCCAATGATTGAGCCCTACCCCCCCTCTCACCTTTGATCTCCTGGTGTTTGTTCGGCACCCTGGCAGGTGAGGGGAGGTAAGTGCCACTATTCGCAATGGACGAAAAGCTCCAAAGCGAAATAACCCCTTTTTACGGGATAATTCTTTAAGAGCACTCACACGCACTGTACGTGTGAAGAGAATTTTCAGCAACGCTCCGTTCTATACACTTCACATATGGGGGAAAATTACCCAAAATTGACTCTGGACTAACCATATGGTCTTTGTCCCCCTTTTCAATTGCGGGAGCTTTTTCTGCTGCTTTTGACCCTTTTTCTGCTCAACAACCTGTGATGTCTGGTGCTTTCTGTCCCCCTCTTCTCCCCCCCCACCCAGGAGAAATGTCACATGGGCCGCAGTCGTCCGTCAAACTGGCATCTCTGACAGAGGGGTTCGGCTAAAAGGCCATGCTCCGACTGGCACGGGATCCCCTGGCTGTGCTGTGTCAGTGCTGCTGCCTTTTTAACCCGGCTCTCCTCTTCCTATATCCATGTTATTAGTATTCATCTCCCTTCAAGAACCCCCTCTCTTCCCCCACTACCACCAGCAACCCCAGTTTTTTTCCCTCCCCCCCTCATCTTCCTCTCCTCTCATAGCCCGAGTGTTTTGCTTCCATCTCCCAGAGGAGTTTATTTGTAAAAATGTTTCCCCCTCTAGTTCCCTGTGTGTTTGTTGTTTAGAAGCGGAGCAAATAATTAAATCAATCTGTTTCTTCCACCTTTTTTCGGTTCGGATAGCACACATTGTAAGCGCTACAAAGTAACCACTATCTGTTTTCCTTTATTTATTTATTTATTAACAGATTGATGCTTATTGTTTCAAAGAAGGAACAAAAATCCCCTCTTTCTCTCTCTCTCTGGTGTAACTGGGGGATCGATGTGCTGATGAAGTGCAGCCAGAGTTCTCTCAGCGGGATGACAACAACATTAATTGCTCATCTCGCTTTATCTGCTGCCTTTAGCTAATCACAATTCAGTTTGATGGGAACGAGTAGTGACCGTGGGCCGTTAATAGTCGGTGCTGAGAGGCCTTGAGACCACCTCTTGTGTTTTCCTTTCCTTTTTTTTCCTCCTGCAATTAATATTGATTACCCGCAGAAACCAATAAAGCCAAGTCCCCTCGGTGACTCCGCAGGTTAGGGCCACTTGTTTCTTTAGGATTCACTCTTTTTTAATTAAGTGTGAACCACTCCATTCGGCTGCTACTAAATGTTTTTTAAATGTCACCGTAGTTCCCCTCGGTTAAGCGATTATCTAAATTGCTTTTGTTACACGAAACGGACGTGAATATATCATGTTCAAATAAACAACACCCCCGCATTTTCCGCCCAGCACTCATTTGAAAAAAGAAAGTAAGTTAAAGATGGTTGTTGACTGCTGCCCTCTTTTCTTTTCTTTTTGGCGTGTATTGACTCTGATCAGTGAGATGGCGATGTGCTCACTGACTGTGCTCAGCTCTGTCTCTGCTCTCATACATATGGAGCAGCGACAGCACTGCTGACCAGAACTGGCACAGGCCACAGAGGGGGGGCTTCACGCATGTATATTTAATCTACTGAATGTGTGTGTGTGTGTGTGTGTGTCCATCAGGGCTGCTATGATAATCAGTGTTACTGGTGTTCAAGCATGCGATTGGGTAACTTGCCCACCTGCCCCACTGTCTATTAAATTGCTTTTAGAAGCATGAAACCCCTTAACTTACGCTTAGTGAATCAATCAATTTAAAAACTCCACATTATACAATTGTTCAAATACTGAGTCACCTTTTCGTATTTTTTCCTTTTTCGTGAAGTCGCTTAGACTGGGAAAGTCACACAACAGCATCCCTGGTGTTTTCAGTTAGGGCGTGCATGTATTTGTTTGAAGTTTACAAGGTTAAGAAGAATTCTAAGGGTAAATCAAACTGTTTAACTAGAGAGAGCTCCCCAAGAGTTTTCAAATGAACTGTGAAGGCAACAAAAAGTCCATCTGTTTGTGTTGATGCCACATTTCCACCTCCCAGACCTCAGTTATAATTAGGTATTTAGAAATTAGCATGCATTAACATACATCTTGGATGTTTGGATCACAAGTGGGTAGCTCTAAGTACGTCACTTCACACCTTGCATGAGAATACGTGTCTTGACAACCACTTGCGATCCAATCTCTCCCCTCTAAGCGCTCTATGCAAATTAAAAAGGACCTTATTTCTGTTTGCAAGCTTTGTTGTTTGTGATCGGTGGGAGGCAGCAATGCTCTGTCTGTGCTATGATTCGCTGGAAATTAAAAGTAGAAGAAATGGAAACAGAATGGTTCTAATCCTTGGTGTGTGTTAGGCAAACCAAATCACCTAAGATATTTTTACGTCTGAGGCCCAATTCAGACCTGGGTTTAGCATCTGTTTTGGGTGCATGTATGCATGCACCCAGGAAACATTGAAGGATGCATCAGATCACTGGGACCATATAGACCAGAATGAGCTGGAGATAGTGGGGAACTGTCCCTTTGACATGAAGGCACAGTTTTTGACAATTTCAAAAGTAGGCTAAAATCTTACTTTACTGTAGATCTTTGTATCTTGCAGAGATTCACTAAGTCCCGACTTGTCATCCCCCACATCTCTCTCTCTCTCTCTCTCTCTCTCTCTCTCTCTCTCTCTCTCTCTCTCTCTCTCTCTCTCTCACTCTCTCTCTCTCTCACTCTCCCTCTCTCAGACACACAGTTGGCAGTCAGATCTAAACAAGTGGTGTATATTGAACTAAAAACACACCTCTTCCGACTGTACCTTGAATAATAAAAAAAAAAAAAAAAAAAAAAAAAAAAACACTAACTACTTTTGAAACTTACAATTTGCTAGCACTAAAATGGCACTTACCAATAGCACTTTGTAGTTTTGCTTTATTTCGAAGAAATTGTACTGTCTTGATTCTTGTTGTTCTGGGTTTGTTCCCTCGGGGTTGAATGCACTTATTGTAAGTTGCTTTGGATAAAAGCCTCAGCTAAATGAAATGTAATGTAATGTATTATTGAGGTGCATTCTAATGCCAACTTTGAATTGATGCACTTCGTCCACTTAAACACCGAACACCAAAACATCCATGTTATCCTGGTATGAACAGGAGGTCTCAATCGAATAGAAAAAATCAACACCTGTTACTGAAACAAGATGCTGGAAATGTAAGAAGAAACTTGGATTCTCAACACTGAGCACGGACGCGGGATCTAAATGGCTGAGCTAAATGCCTCTATCTGATTTTTGGTGATACAAATGCAGAGAGATTGTGCGTAATTGTGCAGCGCATGAGGCGGCAGAGCCAACACACTGGAGTGCAAAGAAGATGCTTTGCCAGATGTGTCCTCCCGATTATGTCCGTGAATGTTTGCTCGTGTCTCTGAGCTGAAGCTGCTCATGAAGAGCGTGTGCGTGTGTTTGTGCATGTCCAGATGTGTTTGTGCTGACCGATGCAAACTGAGGTGGGAATGTGTGCACATCTGTTGGGAGCATGATACAGTATATGTGTGGCTGTAGGTCTTCAATGAGGCTAATGTAATAAATTGTGCCAGGTGAGTGCGTTATATATATATATTTTTTTTCATGCCCTGCAACCAAACTCAACCGACGTCACCCGGGCCAAGTTCAGAGGGGGGGGGGGACGGGACAAAACTGATGACAATTTTTTTTCCTTTCTATTCTTGCCTTTTGTGTTTTGTTTTCCCCTGTGCGCACACACGCACGCTCATGTTCAGGGGCACACTCGGAGGTGCAAGCGAAACGTTTAACTTTGAAAGTTTGGCTCCTAATTAGCTGAATTAGTGGTAGATCAAAGAGGACAATTAAAGGGGGGTGTTTGTGGTAGCGAGGGCTCATTAGCATCACAACACATGGACGCGTCCGTGAAGAAGACAGCGGCGGAGGGGAGTCTCATTACGGCACGCCGCTGTGCTCGCGCTGGGCCACATGCAGGCAGAGTGGATGTCATGAGAGCACACAACCAGCTCCAACACGCTAACAAAGAAATGCACTTGCACACATAAGGAGACATGGATGCACTGGCCCCTATGGTTAAACATATGCACACATACACACTTGGATATACGGACTCGTAATATATGTTTGCAGGCTCAAAGGAAAACGGAAGCAATTCCCTGCCCGCTCTCATCCAATTTCAGCTTAATTAAAAGGGGAATTAACTTTGATGTGCTGCAGTGTGGTAGGAGCTCAGTGGACCAGCCTGTGTAGAAAAAAAGCACCACAAGCCCATAAGTATTCTTCAACTTCACCCTAAAAGTCGGACGCAGATTGTTTTTCCGTTTCGCTCGGCGCTCTGTTTGAGCTCGGTACAGATGAGAGCAGGGAGGATTCGGTTAGGACTCTACCTTCGTCTTCCTCATTAGCCAGATCTAACAAAGCTCCTGGCAACAGGCCGCTGTGTGTGTCTCTCCACATTAATGGCATAAGCAGAACAAAAGATCAAAAGGGTTTGGGATGGCCCATTATTTTAGCAGTCCCAGTCGCTGCTTCTCTGGTCCAGTGACATGGGTTAATGATGTACTGAAGCATATGCTTTAAAAGAGGCCACTGTTTTTTTTTCTTCTTCTCCGTTTTGTGTGGTTTGAGTGTGTTTTAGAATCTAAGAGGTTCTGCATAAAAAGGATTGTGGGGGTTTTCGCTGCAATCAGAACAGTCTGACCTTAAAGCATATTCAATATGTATTTCATAGCAGGTATCAAATATTTATCTATCCTACTCCCAACATTGATTCTAACAATATTTATTGCTTTTAAGTTGCAAAGAATTGACATGTTGTGTATGTATCTGACGACTGGCAGCCACGCAATGCAGAGATCTCTGCTGAGTTCATTTCACAATTTTAATTTTCTAAATGTCTAACTGTTGCAAGAAAACTCCGGTTCATGAAATCCGTACCCATGCGAACAGCCTGGTGTTCCCGTTTGATCTCAATCTGAATTCATAATGTGAGAAATTAGTGATATGCATATTAAAGAGCACATGAGTGATCGGCCCAGCGAGACGGCGAAAGGTTGAATCTGACAACACTGCACGGGTGAAGAACTTGAAAAGTGGTTTATTTAAAATTAAATAAATACAAAAAAATTAAAAATAGATGTTAAAGGAAAACAACTGAGATGTCCATGTCACGTAAGATAAATGTTTGCGTCCAGGGACTAGTTGCTCGCTCTGTACAACCTCCCCCCCAGAGCTCAGTGGACCTCATCCATATCATGTGCAGTCCCCAGAAGAACACCGGCAGCGAGCGGCACTCGGAGAGAGCAGCCTCGTCTCCTTCTCCCATGCTGCTTCCCTTTCCCGTCGTTGTTTTTGAAAAGCTTCCTCTTCCTGCCACCGTCTCCCTCGTTTTCCATCCATCTCTGGGGAGCGCTGGCACCGTCTATCAGCACAGCCCTGCAGGCCTCCGAAGGGTGGGACAGCAGGATCCAGGGGTGCGGAGGGTGCTCTGACTGACAGGGCTGATAATCACTGTAATAAGTGCAGGGTGAGGAAAGAGGGAGGTAAGCAGCTGTTTTCGTAAATGCCACCACTGCCGCCTGCGCCAGCACCCTCCGCTCGGCTGATACCGGTGAGCACAGCGAGTGAGGAACAGGAAGGAGTGAAAACCCTGGGAAGGAGAGAGGAAGGAGAGCAGGAGGGGGATGCTGGCAAGACTTTTTAGTTCATCCAGACAGATCTCATTCATCTTCCTTTGTCAAATATCTCAAGGAGCATAACTAAACCGCACTCTTGTTACAAAGTTAGGAAAGTTAGGAAAGCCACATATATGGCTTAATTGGCCATTTTCATCCATTCACCTGGCAGGAGAGAAAAGACAGAAATCTTCCAGCAGGGATCTTCACAGCAGCCAGGACGCACGTGAAGAGCTTTCATTTGATCCCATTAATCTTCTTTGGATGAGTTCAATGGTTGTGGTAGGGATGGATCAAGCTTTTACCTTCTCTCTGATTGGATGTCACTACAGTATAAACCAGGAGGGCGATCAGAGAGAGCGGAAACCTCCGCCAAGGCTAACGCCCACATCTCATCATGTTGAAGAGAAGCTAGGAAAAACTCCTGGACCTAAAAATCCTGGCCTTTTTATTCAGATCTGCTTCTAAATTTGTACCTTTCATATAAATTGATTCAGTAGTTTTAGAGTAATCCTTCGGCCATCCAACGAAATAAAGTATTTCAAATCCACTAAATCTGTTCGTTTCATTGGGATCCGCATCTAAACGAACAAGCTAATCGCTTCGAAAATTGTAATATGTCGGATCGCTGATGTGCTCCGTCGATTATCTGCTTCTCAGTTGTTCACAGGGATAGCGTCTGCTGTGGAGATTTCTGGTATGACTACAGTATATCCACAAATCAAAAGCCACTACTCTACGGTATGAAGCTGTGCATTTTCTGGTCCTGCAATAACAATGAAAACCTTGTTCAAAACATATGAATGGATCCAGTCAATAGAAACGCTAGAGTACTTTTACTTTGAAACGGGTACAGGTTGTGAATGTCACATATTGGTCAGTTAGACATTGAAAGATAATTTTCACTGTTTATTATAAAGTGAGTAGGGTTGCAAAATTCCGGGAATATTCAAAGTTGGAAACTTTCCATGGGAATTAACGGGAATATACGGGAATTAACGGGAATATACGGGAATTAACGGGAATAAACTGGAAATGTTGTGGGTAATTTATACTAACTGTATTTACCTTGTCATAAACAGACATAAATATAAACATTTTGTTGTGTCATAGGCTGATTTGAGCCCTGAGGAAACTTTGGGCACTTGACTATATGCTTCTGCATCTTTGTGTCATTCTTAACATAGGTCTTTGCACAGTATTCGCAAATATAAACAGCCTTTCCTTCTACATTGGATGGGGTGAAATGTCTAAAACACTAATGCAATGCCAGAGATATAAATAGTTAGCCAAACAATTGGAATAGTCTGTCAAAATATTTTACAGTTGATGGATAAATTAATGGAAATAGGCTGGATGAACAGATGAACAATCCTCAATAAGCATGCTAATATATTTTCCCGAGTAATATCATCGAAACTTACCTGAGTAGTCCTGCACACTACAGCACGCCTCAATAGCCCTGCTGTAGTGTGCAGGATGCTGGGAATTATCTGTGCATGTGATGGAAGAATGCACAGGAGGAGGGTTGAAATTCAACGTGCAGCGTGTGCTGCATTCCATACATCTTTAAAATAGAGTTTTGAATGATGTTTTTATTGCTCAGCGTTTAATTTGCATAGTTTTGTTTTTTTTTCAAAATTCCCGAGCTTAATATTCCCGTGGAAAGTTTCCGGAAAGTTTCTGGAAATTTACCGGAAACTTTCCGCCCCTTTGCAACCCTCAAAGTGAGCCAGATAGGCGAAAAGAGCAGAAATAAAAGAGATGCACTGATAAAACTACTGGTGTGCTACCTGATCCGTTTCTGTAGTTGAAGGTTATGTGGTCAATGATGGAGAAATTCCTGATATGTTGCCCTTCACTTCTTTGAAAAGCATCATTTTGCAGGCAATACAAAAATAAGTTCTGCTAGTTTCTACATCAAGGACCATGAGTGAATATTTGTCCGACTGCTTAATTCACTCACGTCTAGGAGCTGATGCTGTGGACTCGAACAGGGTGAATAGAATTGTTCCATAATTCGAGTGTCTGACACTTTCAGGAGAGAAAGAAAGTTGTTAATGACATTTCTCTTTAATGAGCTTTATGTCTTTATTTCCTCTCCTTTATTCTCCCATTATCGTTGTTATTTTTCTGTCATTCTTTTCTCCAGCGCCCCTCTGTTGTCGTGCCTTTCTCATTTTCTCTTTAATATCTGCTCATTACACTGAATAAATAGTATTGCGGAACACATTGAAAGCCGCTGTTATCTTAAAAAACACAGCTGTAAAAAGGCAGATATATCCCTGTGCACGGCTGCTAAAATTTGCGGCGGGCTTTTGAACTACAAGCACAGCTAATCACATTTTGCCCGTACCTCTGCCGGGGCCTGATCAGTGCTCATACAATACAACAGTGCTGTTAAATCCCCCAGTGTTTCTGTTTGTATGGCTCTGTTTCCTCAGCAAACGGGGGGAACATCAAATTGAAAAAACTCTAATTAATTGTTCTTTACTCAACTTTCCTCAGTCAGGCTATGCTTCATAGCACTTTAGTTCCTTCTATTGTTTTCAAATCTATTGAAACATGTTTTGTCCTTTAGTATCCAAGCCTTCTGCCCTACAGCAAGCCACCATATCGCCACTGTCAATCGGAAAAGGTGCATTCAGACATGGACTGAACTCCAGATAATCTCTAGAAATTATCCCAAGGGTCTGACTGTGTGAATGCAGAGTTTGATATACAGACTTTTCATCTGCCAGCTCCCTATTTAAAAACTCCAGATAATGTCCTGACTAGCCTATGTGAGCATGCAGAAGGGGATTCTCTGGTGGATAAAGCGTGAACAATTGGGCATGTTGATGACGTCTAAAAAAAAATAATCCTGAGGATGAAGAGGGGGAGACAAGTACACGTAGAAGACGTCAGCCAAGACGTCAACTTGGACGGACAATGTGAACTTTTGGCGATGGGTCACATGTGGGTGTTGATGTGCTGATGACAAGAACACCTGATTCCCACATTGGAAATGATTCCTTATGTCCTGCCCCTGTGCCTGTGCCATAACATGTTCAGTCAGTTCCCTGTGTTTTGGGGGTTTCTCTTTTGTTTTTGTTTTTTTTTAAACTCAACACATATTCCGACAGAAGCCCCTCTTAGCCAACCCTCACCCGAACGCTGTTGTTGTTGTGGATGTACCTGGAGTTGAGAATCTCCTGTTCCTT
The DNA here is from genome assembly GCF_963576545.1 of Limanda limanda. Taxonomy (NCBI): domain Eukaryota; kingdom Metazoa; phylum Chordata; class Actinopteri; order Pleuronectiformes; family Pleuronectidae; genus Limanda; species Limanda limanda. The sequence continues at coordinate 18,641,837 of NC_083651.1, read as the reverse complement.
TCTTCATGTGCGACAGGCCAACTCCAGACAAAGCTGCAGACCCGGTTGTGTGTGGACATTTTCTGGAATTCATGTCTGAAGACAGCTGGTGGCTACTCATCCACTAAGGAGAAGGTCGTCAGTTCGATCCCTGCCTTCTGTGTCCTTGGGCTGAACTGAACCCCAGACTGCCTCTGACAGCTGTGCCGGCAGTGGGTGGATGGTGTGATAAGAAAAAAAACACGGCATAAAGTGATGAAGAGCTTTGAGACTATAGCAGTGCAACAAGTTCTCTTCATAAAACTAAATCAAAAGTGAGCAGAGACATGGGCGGTAAATAAAGGAGAAAGTCACAGATGTTGCTTTCTGTCAGTTCCTGTCAGCTGAGTGAGTTGTCGTTGAAGAAATGACATTTCCAAAGATCAGTCCTATTTGAGATGCCTCAGGAAACCAGTTGCACCTGTAAAGCCGGCTGTGTGCCATCTGCTTTCATGAGAAAACCCAGTTGCACCACTTTTAAGATTTTGGTCAGCTTGTCCTTGTGGCCAGCATACCATGCAACTGCATGTGGCTTTCGTTGAAAGTCATTTCCCTGTGTGTCCTTTGCAAGTGCTTTGCATCTCTCTCCAAACAGAGCAACATGTCATATATTGTTGAGCCTCTACAGGTTGAAATAAACTCCAGTACCGTTGAGCTTTGGAGGCTTTGTTTTTCCCTTGAATTCTTTGAATTTAGGTATAAAAATTGGAAATTGGAAATTCAATAAATCCTACAACCCGGCAATTTGGTCTCAGCTCAACAGTCATCCTTCACCGACACAGTGTTTTCTGATTTGACCTTTTCTCAGAAATGTGGGTTTGGACAAATTGGCTTTGACTGACAGCTCTCTACTCTCGTTAATTGTGGTGGTTATTTCAGGCGACCATCACTAATCCACAAGGCCTGTCAGCCAGTATGACTAAAGAAGCAGCATTTGATGAATTTATTTATTCTGATGATTTCCAAAGAGGTTAAGAAAAAAATCTAGAACTGGAGAAAGGGAGAGAGAAGAAGAATTTATTCCTGCGCAAACTGTCTAAAATAGCTTTTGGCGACGTTGCTCTGTCCTATGGAAATCAAAACCTCCTGGATCCCCCGGTTCGTCTCCTTGCCTGCCCTGTTTTATTAATATTTCCTCACACGGTTGCCCACTTTCATTCTTACTTCCAACTTGTTATCCCTGCCTTTTTGAATTTAATTTGCATCCATTTAGAAATAGATGAGATGCCAGCTCTCACTAGCTCTTTTTGGTGTCTAAGTGATGGGCGACTCCCAGCCCCCCATTTTTCTCTTCTTCATCCAGTAGTGATCAGTCTAGCCAAATAGTTGGAATTAGCAATGTAAAAATGTGCTGATGCGCTGCCAGCTGGAGCAGATGCTCAAATTAAACATCAGTGGCAGATTCCTTCGACTGGCATGATGCGGAGCTGGAAGGCCGACGCCGAGGAGGGAGAGGGGAGGAAAAGAAGAAAACAGGTTGAAAAGTGGGAGAGGGGAAGAATGTGCTTGTGAGAGAGGGAAACAAAGAAAGAGGCAGAATGAGAGAGAGAGAGAGAGAGAGAGAGAGCGAACGGGTAGGGGAGAGCGAGCATGGGAATAAGAAATGGCAAATTCTTTAGTTTCAGCCAATTAGGCTGAGAAGCCACTGGTAATTAACTCTCGAGGGACCCACTGAACAGTCATGCACCTCGTTTACATAATGAGGATGAGAGAAGAGGCTCTTTTTCTCCTCTTTCTCCTCCTTCCTGCCTCTCTCTTGTTCCCTCGTCTTTGGCCTGTTGAACTACAGCAGAACACCACATCCCTCCTTTCCTCATGACCAATGTCATACAGCTCCCACTGACCTGATACACCGCGGGATACGGTGCATTCAGTGGGATTGGACTCACGGAAATGAGAGGAAATGGATTTCTAACTTCGGATTGTTGGTTAAATGGACATCAAATCCCGAAGATTGATTATCCTCTTGCTCTTTGCCACCCATATTAGACACGCCTCCGTGTTGGTGTTGTTGTCGTCCCTCGTCTCAGATTTCCAAACTCTCTGCATATAAAGGAGAGAGTTTGATCATGTAAATTTATGATAATCCCTCGGACTGACTCTTTCTGCCCTTTGCCCCACTCCAATACCTTTCATTTCCTCCCTCCAAGATATGGAAAGTGATGGACTCACACTTAAGTCCAGGAGCCTTTTGCCTCACTGAAAAGAGAATATGAGAGAAAATTGCCAAGTGTTGAAGGGCACACCTCTAGTTTTTCATTGCTACAGGTTAAAGGGGCATTTCCCCCCCATAATACGCTTTCTCCCAACCACAAACACTCAGGCCACCGCCGCCTCAAATCCTATTTTCTCCTTGGCTATTATAAATATTAAAAGATTTTTACTGGGTCTCCAACTTCATTACATATTTAATCTGTAGTCCTTTGTAATGAAATGCTAAAAAAAATCAAATTTCAGTGCACAAAAAAAAAACTGGGTTTCCCTCCAGTAACTGCTGGCAGCTCCTCAGTGCACAGGAGCCATTGAGCTGTAATTTACACAGCAAGGATTCAGGGTTCTCCGGTGACACGGGGTAGAGAAGTACTTACAGCGCATTGATTATCAATATGTGCTTTTCCAGAACAAAAACACACAAATGCACACGCAAGGTAGGCGTGTGTGTGTGATGCGCACGTGTCAATGAGACAGAAATCATCTCATCTACAAAGGCGACCCTGAGCCGCAAGATGAGAGAAGTTTGTGTTTTTTTTCAAGTTTTGGTCTCCCTGAACTCATTCACTCATTAAAAACAACTTGCCACATTTTTTCTTTTCCCTTACGAGGTTGAGTGCAGCTCAGGGGGAGCGCGAACAAAATGTAACAGGAAGAAATTCATATCTTCAGGTTGTGTGTTTTCCTCCACGCCGCCTTATTTTTCCCCTCTTCCTTTGATGGCGGAGTCGGGATAAAAGCGTTCAGTTCACTTCCTCTTTTAATAAAGGAGGCTTAATTTAATTAGCTTGCGCCGTGTGAGCCTGCTATCAGGCCCTTCTGTTCCCATACACCCAAGGTTTCTGACGCTCTGAGGAAGAGAGTGGAAGAAAAAAGGGAAACTGTTGGGTGGTCTCCAGGGAGGAAGTGTCCTTTTAATCAGACTTCTGCTAAGATCCCATTACCAGCTCCCCAAGAGACGGAGGGCAACACATAGACAGATGGACGGACGTACCGGAAGGGAGGACGATAAATATATTCAAGAGTACGCAGCATTCACAGCCTTGAGATCAGAGCGAAGCTTGGATGACATGGTGTGGACAAAAAAGGACCACGACTAGAATTAGCACAGTAGTAGTAGTTGTAGTAGTACCACCCATGAGTATACTGGGTAACGTTTATTTTTATTTTCTATTCATGTGTATTTTTTGGAAAAAAAATCAGGGTTTGCACAGATATGTTTACTGTAAATAATTAAGGAATGTCTTCCAAATAAAACTGCTGGCAACCTTGCTCCTGTTTCCTTATTGATCCCAGAGCAGGATGTTGCAGGATAAAGTGCTGATCTCCTGCAGATAGATTTACATCCCTGTTGATCTGCAAGAAAACCCTCGTTCATTAAAAGGAAATTAATGCACATTGTTAATTAGGCTACATGTTGTAACGCTGCTCTTTTGAATGAGATTATATCAGTAACTAAAAACCCTCCTCCGAAGGACACTCGTTTTTTTATGCACAGCACATGAAGGTGGAAGACCATTGGAAAACTGCATATAAAAAAAATATATATCCAGATAAATTAGCCCTGGGCTCTATGATGACGGGTGGGTCTTATCAATAATTAAAGATTAACAGATACACAATTTGCTGATGATACAACTGTCCCAAAAAGTCACAATATTACATCAGAACTGAATATGGGCAGCTGAGCCTCAGGAGGTAGAGCCGGTCATCCACTTACCTGACACTCGACTAGAAAAGTGCTATATAAGTGCAGTCCATTCAAATACAGAACATACATGAACTATCGCAGCAATGTGTCAAATGAATCACATAGGAACAAATACTGTATGTAGCCAAGGCAATTAAAAATGTATTTGGTATTTATAATTATGATATAATCTGGCCTGTTAATATACAGAAATAAATAGGTTGTTATGGAGCATAGGCTACTTAAAACTCACTGAAAAGCTCTTTAAATACATTTATGTTATGATGAATTTATTCTTAATGATAGTGCACTGTGCCACTTGCACTTCTACGTAATATCATCAAGATGCATGTCAGTGCAGGGACAGTGGTAGTAATACATGATCCCGTGACTGTCACTCTTCGCCCCTTAAACTGGGCCAAAGTCATGAGTTTACATCATCAGGACTGTACAGAGCCACTTGGCCTTCTTATCTTGACACAATTGCTAAAGTGCTGCATCGAGGGACACATTCAGGTCAGCTTTTTAAAGATGTGCTACTTTAATCACAAGAAATATTATTCTAATTACGATATTAACACATTGAATTGTTGTGAAAGTAGTGATCTTAGCCCATAAACGTACAGGGAAACTATCTGTAGTAGTAGAAAATTAGGTCGATAACTGTTCATATGTTTCTTGTGAATTTCTTAATAATACAACTATAGTGGTTTATTCTTGATAAAAAAGTAATATTACAAAAGCGTTATTTGCAAACCTTAACTCAGCGTAACTTGGAAGATAAACATTTTCTCTATAACACTTTCTGAGTCCTACTTGTTGCAAGCAGAGCTCCATTAATTATTACAGATGAAAACATGACATTTGAACCCCCCAGTACATCACTCTCATATACTCTCTCCAAGGTCTTTTCCTTGTTTTTCACTAGTATTTCAAGAATTCAATTATTCATTTAAATTAGCAAAATAACATTCACACCTTTACATAATATGCCCATGCCAGTGCTGGAGACCATTCTGCCCCCTTTTTTTATTTAACAGTTATTGATTGTTAATGAGTATGAATGTCTCCTCCGAGCGGTGTCATTAAAGGACAGTGAATCCTAGTTGTGTTAATTAAAACTTAATGGAATGAGGATTAAAAAAAAGAAAAACAAAAAAAGACTCTTTGGCCCACAGCCTCATTACAGGATACTGTGAGGAAAATATGCTTTTCAAGTTAATTAGACATTTCATATACTTAGCCAAGAGAATAAATTGTGTTGGGGAAAAAATCCCAGAAGTTTAGAGTTCTATCCAGATTTCTCATAATTTTAAGATTGCTGAGGAGGCCATTGCTGGGGAGCAAGTTTCAGTGTGCAGCTTCATTACAAATGAGTTGCCCCATTTACAAGTGCCATGGTGCTGTTGTTAGGAGAATGAAACCGGGAGAGGTGGGAACCAATGTAAGTCATCTTTAGGTTTCCTCTTTAATTTGCTCCGGTAAATGTGTCACCCTGCTGACCCCTCACGACGCATGATAACTCTAAAGCTAACAAACCTTCGCTCTCATTGGATGTGCGGCGGCGAGATTGTTTATTTTCTGCGGTGGCGAGATCGTTTATTTTGAGGGTGATAGAAAAAATCTCCCTGCACTTGTGGGACACCACACAGTGCAGATCTGGTTCTGGCTTCCACTGTTTCATTTCCTATCCCTGTCAGTCCTGCTGCTCCACATCACCACCTCTGCAGGAATCAGCATCAGGGGGTCGACACTTCACGCCCCAAATTAGTTATAAGCCATTGAATAGGTTTGTGTTTGGTTACTAGGGGTGCAACGATTAGTCGACGTCGTCGACAAAAATCGATGACCAAAATAGTCGCCGACGAATTTACCCGTCGATGATTCGTTGGTGACGTCATAGCGCGTGTTTCTCGTGCCGCGCAGCGGAACTAAACGGCGTTTTACCGGAGGTGCTGATGGAAGTACCTGAGGAGTGAGACATCTCGCTTCCTTCCTATCTCTGAAAGTCGCGCATGTGCAATAGCGACGAAACATGGACCAATGTCGGCGTCCGCTGCCGCGCGCAGTCGCGCACCAGGAAGTAAAAAGTTCGGGAGAACTTCACTCTTAACATGGCCCGAGAAAATCTACCTGCAGTATTTGTGCGGCGGACCTGCTCTCCGTGGAAGCAGGACACGTGCATGTGAGGAGGAGGCACGTGTGACTTCGTAACGGAGACGATGCGGACTCGCCTCTGTCAGATGTTATATATACACGTATATATCTGCGCGCAGGATTCTAGCATCCATTACAAAAATATGGTTTAAACTTTTTATTAACGAGTTTAAAAGCGTTATGTTATCCTATTGCCTGACAAACGTCTTGTTTTAATCACAATTATTTAGTCAGAAGAAGACTGTAGTTTCGTTTGTTGATGTTTTTATTGCTGTTACTTTCCCTGTCATTTTTGTTAACAGGAAAAATGAATACTTGATTTTTAATTTATTTGTTTTATTAGCACTTTGCCTGTCCTTGCTTTTAAATGGACAAAAACTTGATTTGTCTTTGCTTTTGTGTCAACAGTACCCTTATATGAAACAAAGTTTATTAAAAGACATTTTTTTTTAATGAAGTATCAATATTTATTGCCTTTATTTTCAGTCATCACATGCCTCGAACAACCTCAAGCTAAATTTAAAAGCTGCTTGCTAAATAAGAGCAATTGAGAATTTGTGTCATTCATAATCCGATTAGTCGATTAATCGTTTCAATAATCGGTGACTAATCGACTATCAGAATAGTCGTTAGTTGCAGCCCTATTGGTTACAAAGGTTATTTTTTCTCTGGACATACTCAAGTGGTTATAATCAATATTTTACACACTATTTCTGCAGCAGCTTTATAATGTTGATTACATGGTTTTGGGGATTTTGTTCTATCGACCGAACAACCTTCTGATGGTCATTAACACAGTGTGACCCATGTAAAGACTCAAGCTGTGACCATGGTACCAGCACCTGTGTGACGGGGTAACACAAACTTCACCTTATTGTAACTGTGTCGTGATTTGGTCGGGTGGTTGGATCAGTTCATGAAACTTAGGAGTTTGAAATTGGAGACCACAGTTTGTTTTTTTCAAAGTGAAAACAATATTTTATTTTTTCCATGACCGTTAACCACATGTTTATTATTGTAACATGATGACATGTCCACTGTTTATAAGAAATAACTTATTTTAGCCTAAACCACAATCTTTAATCTACAAACCTAATCAAACCAGGTCCCTAAACTGCCTGTTTATTATTGTGACCAGGAAACTGAAGGTCAGGTAAGCTCCTGTTGGAACATTTGTTATTGGAGCCGTGATGACGAAGCTAGATGCTCTCCTCTCAGAGAGTCGGGACAAATAACTTATGATCTCTGAGGTTGGAAACTCTAGTCTGATTCACAGTGCGGGTATGTTGCAGGTTAGATTAAAACCTTTATAATCTACAAACCACATCACGGAACCCTCTCCTCCTCTTCCTCCTACTCCTCTTGTACGTCTCTCTTTAAAGGGTAAGAGATTTTGTTTTATACGTCGGTCTGTCTTCTCTAAGTGACTTGACTTTTCCAGCACAAAGAGTGCTTCTGTCTGCTCTGCTCTCTGTCTCTCTCACTGCGCTTTCAGACGCCGCGGAGGCCCCAGGGCTTTTTGTTCAGATAGACGCTCCTCCAGCATTTTGTCTTTCTGATGTCTTGTAAATTCTGAGCTCCATGGCAGGTGATGTGTTTTTCAAGATGATATGACGAGGTTGATGGATTCCATTTTTCTTTTTGTGCCAGTGGACAGCTCGCAGCCCTTAGGCCCGGGGCGCGCTGCTTACCTCACCTGTGTGTGACGGCTACCTCTCTGTGTGTCCACTCTGCCAGCGATGCTGCCAGTCCTATCTGTCTACACCGAGTTTGCCTTTTATAATGGCCATCAATAACGGAATGATTGAGGTAGAGATGCAGCGAGTGCCAGTGGGCCAGCGTCTGTGATGTATGTGTTGTCAGCTCTAGAAGAGCCTTTTTGGAGAAAAAAATTATTTTTATATATCTATATCTATATATTTTTTTAGAGATATAATGTTTAACAATTTTTCATTTAATTTGCTAAAAACGACAAGACCTATATTATATACTTTTCTTAACTTGTGTACTCACATTATCCAGAATGTTTCCAGCAATGTTCAAATCCAGACAATCCAATTGTAAATCTGATGTTCAGCATTTCCCACGCAATCTGTGGTGGAACAATTAAAAATAAATTCTCCTGATATTTTCAACCTCTTTTTTTTGACAAGACATGTCTCTGTTTCTTGTTCTTTAAAAGAACAACACAGTAATCACACACCTGTCCCCTCTATGTCTTTGTCGGCATTGAACTTGAGTATAATCAATTAATTTTAGTTCATGGCGCACAGAATGGGGACAGACTGAGCCAAATCAGAGCACACTTAAATCTCAAGGCACTTTCTCAGTCACGACTTTAAAATATTATAGAGAAACCCAGCAGTTCCTACAACGAGGTAATATCAGCGACTGTAGAGAGAAAAAAATGAAACTCCAAACTGTCCCCAGGGTGTAACTGCATTCACACAGGATCAAATCACCTGCTTCACAGATAATTATAATCCAACTAATAAACACATTCGGAAACATTTTCATGAATGATATAGTCCCTATAATTAATTTAAAACCTTTGTTTTGACTGAATTCTGCTTAGGCGGGCTAAAGGATAAATATCTTTTTCCTCTGGCATTTGTATTGCATGGTGCATAAAACAATACAAGAGTAACTGTGTGTACACATGTTAATACATGCTAAACACTTACACGTACCAATACGTACTCCGGTTCTCATACCCTTGTTTATTGTGCTTGTCCGTAACTTGCACTTGCTGGAACCGGCAGCAGCTGCCAGCTGATAAAGCTGCAGTAAGAACTCTCTTCATTGTGCCTTTATGACCACTGTAAAGATGCAGCTCTGCCTCACCCTATCTCAGTCAAGCCGCCTGCGGCAGTGTCGAGCAAGCCGGCTGTCTGCACAGTCGGTATGCAAAAAGTTTACAGCCGGCTGCAGTAGCATATACAAAAAAAACATACGGCATGAAAACAGAATAAAGATAGAAAAAAAAAACGAAGACAAGCAGTGAATATGTACTGTATGTCTGACATAGCATCCTGGACAGCTGATAAAACTTTGAACTTCTTAATTGCACGATATCATTAAAAAGTTCACCTGTTTTGTGCAGACGCCAACTGACTCGTAAGGACACTGAGAATGAAGCATCATTTAATCTGTCTGTGAGTGATACCTGAGGCCATCTCCCCATCATTCACAATGATCGCCTTTACAGATTACCATGCCAACGCATCTGGCAGTTTTCATTCCTAACAGCCAATCACACAAAATAATAGGCTGCTTTGGCCAACATTTATGAAGCCATTTCCTCAATTGCAGCCACACTTGACTGAGTGTCTTGAGTTGTTTGTCACCTAGCTTGGGATGTGGCAGCCCTCCTCGAGTACCCTGTGAGCCTCTCCTGGATAAAACTCATTATCCTAGTCTGCTGCTCTTCAGGAAACTCATTATCCCATCCATCCGTTGACTCTCGCACAACAGGATGAATATGGCCTCTCGTCATATAATTAGATCGCTTTGCCTAGAGTTTGCCATAGAGCACAACAGCGGTCGTTGCCACTGTATCAGCTGTAATTATCTATCTAATGTGACATCTACAGTTTGACATCTGATACTTCTGTTGGTTATCGACTCCCTATTTGGAGTACACACACTCATACCTTCTGACAGCAACACTGCAGTTCTGCTTGGTAGTGTAAGAGCGAGATGGATTTGACTCTCTGGCCCCTTCTAGGCTCACACTGTTAATTTCTGTACTGGATGGTAACTCAGTGGAATGAAATGAGGCCTTAACAGAAGTCTATTCTTGCTGTTTTTCCCCAAAAAAGGTTTTTGCCATGCTTTATCCTGACAAGACCAGTAAACACATGAGGCTACGCTGGGGGCCCCAAGCTGACCTTCGCCAGAGCATTGCTTGGGTTTAACACTGGCTGTGTGTGACGCTGGGTTGCGTTACGACCCATAATGAACTGTGACCACAAGTCGTTGGGTAGATGGATGGCTTCTGGTTTCTCGGTCCCACCACTTCACTTTCTCCGTCTTCTGTTCTATTTTCCCACCCCCACCCTGCTCATTCATTGCTCCTCTGCCAAACGGATGTCCAATGACAATGGAGGGCCGTTGGATGAGTGGGGGAATGGATTATTGACTGGGACCAGAGATTTACAGTGGAGCCACGGGGCCAGGCGGCCCCAGCAGAGATAAATGGGACATGTAATTGAGTTTGGTCACTCAGTTGTATTGGAGTGGTGGAGGCTGGTGTTGTACCCATGGTGGTGCAGGGTAGATGGTTGTACATGTAGGGGGGGTGAGAGGCACGGAGGTTTATGAGCCATACAAAGTGGCAGTGGAGGGTCAGACAGAGGGCAGTTGGACACTTGAGTTGTAGAGACATCAGTACCATATGGCAAAGGGGGAATGAGAAAAATGTGCATTATAGATCTTAATAGAACATTTTAAGGACAGAGGATTCATTCAGGACAATGACAGGTCTGGAATTCTGAAAAGTGATGAAAAGCCCTATGGCCGATGATACTAATAGCTGAATTATTGCCAAATTTATTCTTTACAAAAGCCAAAAAATAAGGCACCAACTGTTTTCAATAGAAACTGATGTCACAATGCAGGTAGATTCACTTGTAAGAGGTAAAAATGAAGTATACATTTGTCCGGCATCAGTGGAAGGAAGGAAGAAAACATTCGAAGCTTGTTTTTTTCTCACACTCTAAAAACAGTTGAGGATAAATAAAGGGAATAGCTTTGGCTTGTTAAAACAATTTGTACAACCTAACTTTGTCAAAAGACAAGCCTTGGGTGGATATAGTTTGATTATTGGTTTGATTCATCCATGTCCATCACGTGTGAAAGTGCTAGGGTTGTAGAATGTAGAAACACAAAGCTATATCATCTATATCTGTTGGACAGAGGCAGTCTGTCTTATCTCATGTTTCATCATCATCCTCTGCTACTATGCTGCCTGATCAGTGAAGATACACTTTGCTTTTACTCTGGTGTGGAGTTCAGTCCGGACTGAGACTGATGGTAGAGATGCACTGTTACCACAGTAACGGGTACCCTGGCAGCAGCGTGAATGTGTGTGTGAGCCAGTGTGCGTGTGTGTTGGTAGGGGTAGAGAGGGACTGGGTAGGGACTTGGTTTGCTGTAGGATGGGGGGATGATGCTCATGGCATAATAATAAGCTCAGTTACCTCTTTATCCACAAGTCTTCTCACATAACCACTCAAGCGCACGCACTCATTTTGTGTTGATTTGATGATGGTCACTATGTATGATGTGTTGTGAGTCCTTTGTTAGTATATTTGATATGGATGTGTCTTAATGTTTCTCTGTTATCTAAGTATTGTATAGAATTTGTTTCTCTTTTCATTTAAAGTAGCTAATGAGGATCTAAATAGATAAACCAAAATATAACATACTGAAGAAAAATAATTATTTTACCTTTGCCACTTCAAGGCTAAAGAGTCTTTATATTAATTATTTTCATAAGCTTTTGGTTATTTAGTGATATTGTGGAATTTGACACAGTAAATTACACGCTTTAGAAATATGCATTCATGAGTCTCTTATCTGAATTGGCATTGAACATGTACATCAGCAGCGGGGGAATCCTGTCCCGTCGTCAAAGTTTGTTTTTATCTGTGATTGGCCGACTCGTTGCCGAGTATCATAGGATGCTCTGCATGTGACATCGGATGTGATGTAATGTGTCTCCTTTGGCACTGCCGTTACCTGGCATACGTGGGTGCTAGCATGTGTGCCCTGCGGATATGAGTGAAAGGATTATCTGCTGGCCGACTGGGACCATCTGAGCACACCTCCCCTCTGCACACCTAATCCGAAATTAAATGCAACACTGTCAGAGTTAAGAAAAATACCCATTGTTCGGTTTTTGCTTTTCAGACATTATTTTGCCTTTGTCGTAACTGCAATGCATGAGCAACATATAGTATCTTAAAAATGAATAAAGCCTATTGATATTTAATAAAAGCTGTTAAATTGTTGCATTAAATATAATAATGTGGAGGCTGGACAAAGCGCTCTAAAATCCCCCAGTGGCTATAGCCGAGGGACAAACATCGCAGACAGCGCTCTGTGAGGTCACTAAGGGGAATAAGTTAAATACAGTAGCAGCTGAGGAGCAACAACCAAAAAGTGTAGATACACAAAATAAAATCCAGCTATGCATTATCTATAGCCCTCATCCTTTTAGAGGGCCATGGTGGGGGTGACTTGAGCCTATTTCAGTCGACATACGCTGAGAGGCGGGTTTCACAATGGACAGGTAGCCACAAAATAAAACAATTATAAAAAAACGGAAGATGAGGAGATTAAACGCACGTCAAGACAACTTAAAAATCATTGTGGTGTAATTTTGTTATACTTATTTATATGTAACAATGTGTCCAAATGGTCGAGTATCATCTGCCTCTCACACACTGTCATAGAGCCACAGTGTAACTCGCCTTTTTCCAACAAAGGGTTTGTTAGATCAGCTGTGTGTGTGTGTGTGTGTGTGTGTGTGTGTGTGTGTGTGTGTGTGTGTGTGTGTGTGTGTGTGTGTGTGTGTGTCTGTTAACACGGCCCCACAGTTAGTGACAGTGTATTTCCTTTATAAAAAATCCTTTGCTTGTCACACACAGATGGGTCACATGGGAGTGTGTGTATATCCTGTCAATTCAAGTCCAATGGCAGTGCTGATTTTATGGCCTTTTATTTCTGCCTCTACTGGGCACTCCAATAGATTGTCCCTAGATTAGATTTGATTGTTTACTCGTCCTCTGCTGTGGGTTGACTTCGTAAGACAGGGCAGACTTGAGAGCTGATGCTTCGTGACACATCTCGCTTCTGCCGCCCATCTTCCGGGCCCTTAAAAGCAATAGGTTTTGGGCTTGAACAGAAGGCCAGTTAGCTGTCAACTGAATGAAGTGACTTGACAGTTACAAATTCCACTTTTTGATGTAATGTAAAGGGTAACGCACTCCAGGGAAAGTCATGATGGGGCATGAGCAGGAGCATTGATCGTTGCTTGGCCTTTCCAGCACTGGATGTGTCGTGTAAACCCAGTATCCTCTCCCCTTAAAAAAAAAAAAGGAAAGTGAATTCAAAAGATATTGAAAGAGATGTTGAATTTATTGGGGTTGGTAAACATGTCCACTGGATATCTTGCAGCGGTAAGAAGTATTAAAATAATTTCTAAAAATGGAATGTGAGCGGGTGTGTGGGTGTTTGCGAGGAACATCCAGGCATCACCTTCGAATAATTGCGAGGATCAGAATTTGCATTATTTATTTCCACCCGCCAGCTCTGTTGCCGCAGTGACTAACTTGTACAGTTTTAGTTACAATGGCAGCTCCATTTAGGGACTCTCTGTGTTATTTGTGAATTGTGACTCAGTGTGAGGAGTGGCTCTCAGGATGCACATAAGTTTGGCACGCTGCTCGCTCACTGGGTCCAATAAAACATAAAGGCCCGTTTTTTTCATTCATCACAATTCTCGCACTTCTCATCCACACGACTGCCACTTCCTTCTCTAGCCAATTTACAACGTCCTTTTCAACTTCCTGTTTTTGATAGTCTGATATTTAAGGTGAGGGGACTCGGAGATGACGTTGCTTCCTACTTGCATTCAAAATGCATCAGCCTTGAAGCGAGAGGGGGAAAAAAGAAAAGAAAAACAGTAAGAGAAGTTGCTGAGTTTGCAAGTAGTAAACCCCCCCCTTTTACCAAGGCCATTTGTTTGATAATATTGATCAGTTTCAGACTCGGCTGACTTTTAATGAACTGCGAACCAGCATTATTGAAGTTCAAGTCAATAGTAGGAAATATATAATTAAACACAATGAGGTTTTTATTTGTGAACTGAATTGAGCCGTGCATGGAGATTTAAGAGGAGAAAAAACGGGCCAATAAGCAGAGACAATGATGAGGCTTAGCTGGATTAATGGCCTTGCAGGATTTTTTTTTCCACACTGTTCAAGATAGGAACATGGCGCCTTTATTCCACCTTACTGTTCTGTGTGGTATGAACATGGAATGGCGGTAAACGGTAATCTTTTTAAGCCAGGAATTGAGGTAATCACAGCTGGATCATTGTTTTTGTATAAGAGAGATCATGGAACCACCAGGGATATTGCTGTCTGAAGTCATACATGAAATCAAAAAGCCAATGGGGTATATCAAGGGGTCTTAATGGAAAAAAGCAGGATCTCTGTTTACAAGAGGTTACTGCCCAATGAATACTTATTTACTCCCCCAGCTATTTCTTTTTTTTCCAGCTGAATGATTGTTGGTTTTATCCACACAGAGTGATGTTTGTCATCAATTCAGGTGCAGACCACAGTTTAGAGCCCTAAAAATAATAATAATAATAATAATAATAATACCTTATAATATCAGCTCCGTAGTTTCTGTTTAGTGTTTAAACTCTAAAGTCTCTACTGTCACTGACCAAAAAATGATGAAACAAATTTCATAGTCTTCCATTTCTACTAGTGTCTGACTAATAGTCTTCTCAATGGCTACATTATATTCTAAACATTAGCAGTAGTGATCATAACCTGTAGGGGAATGTGTTCCAATAGAGAAAGAAACACAATTCTATCTTCGTTTTATTTCATTTTAAACTTGCATTTTCCTTGTATTGTTTTTCTGAGGATTGCTCGAGGGTTAGGGTCAAATATAAATCTGTGGGGACTGTGATGCAGAGAGAAATCACTGCAGTCTCCTTTTTTAAATTCACTTGGCACATGAGCCAGAATCCAGAAGGAGTAACAAAGGGTCTGAGTTGTTCAAATATCTCTTGTCATTGTCTCAGTTACTGCTATTGTCATATTGCTTACCTATGAAATTGAGCTGCCCTTCTTCCCTTGTCTTGAGCTGATCATGCCCTCAGGGCCAATGTGCAACACATTCAAGGAGCCAGTCACATGGAACCCGAGTCATGCAGCGTGGTGGGAAAGTAATGGCCCAGTTAGCAGTGGATTAAGAATGTACTGTATAAGCGTGTAACGGCTGCTTTGATTTATTAAAATAGTGATGGTACACATGCATTTCTTACAATGTCCTTAGGGCAACACACAAGAGGAAGTTAAGATACAGACCAACTGTTCTCATTGGGTTTGGATACTTGGAGGAAGATGCAGCACAGCTGGTGGAATTATGCCAGTGGGAAAAATGTTGCCAGGGAAAAGATGAGCTTGAGTGATGTCTTGGCTTGTCCAAGCTGCATGTCTGTTAGATTCACACCAGTCCTGATTGTAATCTGGCCTCTAATCCACGACCTAATGGTATAATAAAGACGTAATAAATACAGTGGGGTCCGGCGCAGCGAAATTAGAGCTCTCAGCAAAAGCCAGGGAAGACGTTGTCGTGATTTGAGCAGATCCCAGCTGAGCAGAGTGGAGTCGGTGTGTAATTTTGGACAGATTCTGGCACGTCCCCCTGTTTGCTTTTGAGTCCAGCTCCCTGGGGAAACACACACGAGTGCTTTCCCTCTTCAAATACTCCAGCTAAAGAGGCTAAAGTTGACATGGATCTTGTTGTCTGCTCCAGTGGCAAGCTGCTCTGATGTGACGCCAGCTGACAGCCGATGGCATCTCTCAGGCACGTCCACTTGTATAAAAGCTCGCCATCATCGAATCCATCTGGGAGTCGCACTCTCATTACTTTGGCGCTGCTATTGTTATTATTTTTGCTTCAGCAACTGCCAGAGGGAATCGATAGTGCTTCGTTCTCACTTTATTATTTGCTTGGTCAAATGTACTGGGTAGTTGCACTGTGTCCAGTACTTACAATACGTGTAAAATGATGGGGGGAATTTGATTATCTGCTTTGAGGCAAATTATCAAGGTCAATAGTGGCTCATTTGTTTGACTTTATTTTAGGATGTAGGTGAGTTCAAGGCCAAGAGGCTGAAAAATAATTCAGAAGGTACATTTGTGACGGTGTGCAGAGCTGCTAAAACCAGAAGTTCTCCTAACGCCGGGTTTACACCGGTTGCCAAAGCGACGCGTAAGCGTCGCGTAAGCGCAGCGCCGTGGCGCGCCGGCGCTTGGCTGAACACACAGGACGCTGAAGCGTCGCGTAAGCGCCGCGTAGATCCCTAGGGCGCAGGCGCCAGGCTGGTCACAACAAACACGCTTTTCTCCGCGGCGGTCATCCTGCGATTCCTCTCCGTGATCACACATACTGCTGATATTTGTCATTAACTGCAACAGCGTCCCAGCATTTTTCCTTTTTAATGTTGTCTTTATATAACATGTGCGGAGGATCATACAGCTCACTGTACTTCTCCATATCAATTATTCATTTAATGTCATCCTTCTTCAAGAACTTCTCCGCTGTTTGCTCCGTTCAATGTCGGGTGTCGAGGGTAAATTACGTATTCTCCACTCAAGCCTATGGGGAGAGTACGTAGACACACACACACTCCCGCCCCCCCCCCCCCTCTCTCTTTTTATCTTTATGACTGCTTGTGTGGCTGTAGTGGGGGGGGGGGGGGGCAGAGGGGGACATTTAATAATGTGATCGGTAAAATTGGTAAAATTAAAACTCCAGGACAACAGAAGGGGAATACAAACTATGGGATGCATATTTGATCATTTATATCATATAAAATATGTCATCAATATCGTTTAAAATCATTTTTCAGTGTGTTTCCTGCAGCGATACGCTCGCGTCAAGCGCAAAAAATAGACTCGACGCCGAAACGATCGCTGCACGGCGCGAGGCAGCCTTGGCGCAGCGCTGCACTTCAGCGTCCTGTGCGGCCGGCACAAGGGATTAACATGAGAGTGGATGGGAGTCAGCTGTTATTTAAGGCATGGCGCTGCGCTTACGCGACGCTTACGCGTCGCTTTGGCGTCCGGTGTAAACCCGGCGTTAGTGTTTGTCTCAAAGTAGATTACTGATGAGTTACACAGGAAAACCAGCTTTGAGTAACATCCTCATCACCATCTGACATCAGATGCCTCACCATAGTGATGCAGAGAAGCAGACATTGCATCATAGAGGCTAGTGTGATAAGTTAATCAGTAAAGTCGGTTTGGATATTACGTTGACAAAATGCTTTACTTCACTACAAAAACACAAACTTAATAAAACATTTTTAACAAAATTAAATGTTAAAATCAAACTTTAGTTGAAATCACTGAAACCAACACATGAGGAATTAGACCCTATCAATGTAAATTGTGCTCAGTAATTTGTTATGTCTCACAAAGGACATTATAATAACTGAAGTGGCACTTGATTGGACAAAGGTTGCCCACCCCTGATGTGGAGAGCATGAACAATCAGCAAGCCATTGTCATTTAATTTGGAAACATTGCTGGGATAGAAATGTGTGTGTGCTGTTGTTGTTCTACATATATGAGTGTGTATGTGTGTGTGTGGGTGTGTGTGTGTGCATGAAACCTACATGGAAAGAACGAATAACTGGAATCACATTTTGATGCTGATATGTCTCCAGAAACATCTTTCTCCAGCAAATTCAAAGCTTCCTTCCTCTGGATGCGGGATCTAATTTGTCTCAGGGGGAAACCACAGGAGTTTGCTCAAAACCCCATCTGTTTAGCTAGCGAGTCCTGATGAATGAGATTCTCTGGTGTCTCATGCTTACTGAGCTAAGCAGAGGAAAGAGCAGAAGGGGAGTTGTAGGGTGAGTTAGAGTGCATGGGTGTGAGCTTTAATTAGTCTGAGTGTGTCTGTGTAATTACTGAAACAGTGTAAAAGAGTTTTGTGCTCACTTTTTTATACCACTTCAAACATGAAGTCTGGTTAAGATGATGCTAAAAACATAATCACATAGTTCCTGCCTTGATGGTGAAGTAGCTCTCAATCGCTTTTAGTTCGTTATGAGGCATTCCTATTAAATCACTCTCAGTAGTTCTTAATGTTGATGCCTGAGCTGAATCCAACAGGTATCGTTCACCCCTGCTCTTGTTTAAAAGTGGAGTATTGGCAGTAGAAGCCACATACTTCCCAAATGTAAACTGTTCTTTTGCCGATAACATTCTCGTTTGATTTTTGTACAGCTGGAAGTCAAAATGGACTAAAATTTGGCGGTTTAGACAGTAAAATGCATTTAAACCTGAGGAAAGTGCATCAGTGTCTTAGTCTGTAAAAGTATCAATAAACAAAGTCATGCATCAAGCACCCATCAACATTAAATGTTGTCAATCTTGTAAATAATGAACACAATTCACATTGATTTAAAAATGTGGAAATTTGAGTTGCCAATTTTAGCTAATTTCCTCCTTAATTCAAGGAGCGCGTTGTTAATATTACTTAATTTCGATTAACAGCAAAGATTAAAAGCAAACCAAAGCCTCCTCTGTTTTTCAACTGTTTTCGAGAACTGATCAAGTCTATGCTTCTGAAACCTGTTTACAAAAACTCAGGTGTCACAAGTTTTCTTTATTTGAATCTCTAATTGTATTCATGGACCCAGTCTGGAACCGAGCGGCAGCAGCGGCCACAGAGCTTCTGTTCTGTGCTGCTTCGCTACCTCATGGAAAACAACGCAGCAAACACAATTATCTGATGTTGTAAAACGCAGAATGGAACAGTAAATAAGTTTTATTACAGCAAAGCTAATTGTCTCACCTTTACCGTCGACTGCCTCCTTGGATTATGCATAAGTTATGGGAGTATTGAACCTCAAAACCTCTTAGGCGGACCACGAATCCATTCATTTAGTTTTGTTAGACTTTTTGTTGGAATACTGGAGCAGATGATGCTGCAGATGGCTGAGTAAATGGGTGGGTTAGATGGGAGGGGATGCTGTGGTTGGTTTGGGAAAGCGGTAACAGACTGATTTTCTCCGAGGCCTACCAGGGTCTTGCCGCAACACCAACACAGCCTGTGACCCAGATCCCCAAAGACAAGCGTGGAGAGACGGATGCTGTCAGGGACTCTGTGTTGTGAGTGGTTTCTGGGCCTCAAGTTGATGGTGTGTGTGAGCGTGTCTGTGTGTGTGAGGGAGTGTTATAAGTCAATGATATTAAAAGCACAAAAGTGTGATAAACCATTCGACTCAGATGCATTTACACACACACACAGGCCTCTCCACACCACACCTGTACACTACCCACTTTCCCTCAAACACGCACAAACACAATCCCCCCTATTTAGTTTTTTTTCCCACCTGTATTTCCTGCTCAACCTTCACAGTTATCAAAGCCTATATTGCTTCTGTTCCATTGTCGAGGGCAAAGTGATTTGTCACGATTTGTGCGGACACAGGAATTATTTTTCCCTCTCTGGATGTGCTGTCTAGACACTTCGCTCTGCTGGGGGAAAAATTCATTCAGCTTGGGCCACCTTTATTCCTGCCGTTTCTGATGCTGTGCACTGTTGAGGGAACATAGGAAACTGGGCAGACTATAACCTTACTTTTATAAAAAAACAAAATCAACCAGCTACTAAAAACGGCTTAATTTTCTTTATACAGTTAAGTTGGTCCTATCAAAAACTGTCCTCTTCTTCAAAGGTAATCTGTGCAAGTAGCTTATTATGGCTTAAAGTTGAATTTTATTGTTTGGCGACCTCTTTTACAACATGAGCAAAGGAGGGAATTTAATGACGTAATATATAGGGACAAACAGTGGCGGTTCGTCATACAGGGCGCTGGGGCGCCGCCCACCCTACAATTTTGAGGTGAAAAAAAAAAAAAAAAAAAAAAATGACATGTCAAAAAACATTATATATCAAATAATTTAATAAGAAATGTACTGTTTTAAGGCGTTAAATGTGTGCCGGAGACCGTAAGCCCCTGTCAAAAACCACTTAATATATTATATTTGGTAATATATTTGCCATTCGTTATCACTGAGAGAGAAGCCACTCCTCCCTGTGGGCGCCGGGCAAGTGGAAGTCTATGGAAGCCAACAAAAGGGGCAGGAACATTTGAGCAAGGACAGCTTCTCAATGGCGGATGACAGTTCGAGCCATGGGCGCACTTCACTTGCGCCTACAGCCAATGAAAGGGTTTCTTATACATCATGCTGACAGGACTGTCCAATCAGAGACCTTATCACTGATCTACAGGAGCTGCATAGTTAGCAGATACTTTTAATCTGCACGGAGGTGCAGCTCCGGTCCCGGAGCACTGAGTGAGACAGGTAGAGGACAGACAGTGGACAGATAGAAGCATTGTTGTTTACTGTGTCGTGTGTGTAGTTTTATCGATCAGTAATAATCAGCTGAAATTTTTAACCACATGTTAACGTGCATGGGGACGAGCTCCTCCGGGACCGTCCCCGGGGACGTCCCGGTCTCGGTCACCTCCCGGAGCACCGGAGCACCTCCCCGGGGACCGGGACGTCCGGGACGACCGGGACGCGACCGGAGCACCTCCCGGGTGCACCTCCCTCCGGTGCTCCGGAGACCGGGACCGGAGCACCTCCCGAAGCACCGGAGCACCTCCCCGGGGACCGGGACGTCCCCGGGGACGTCCCGGAGACGGTCCCGGAGGAGCACGTCCCCGGGGACGTCCCGGTCCGGGGACCGGGACCGGACCGGAGGTCCCCGGAGCACCCCGGAGTTTTTTTTTTCTCATTGCGGTGGGCTATTTAAACCGCGCCGCCCAAGTGCGCCCCCCCCCAAAAAAAATGTCACCAGCCGCCACTGGGGACAAAGTATGCTTAAGGAGGACGCTTGGTGGATTGAGGGGTCAACACAATGCAGGACTTTCACAGAGGACACTGCTGTTTGATAATCACCATTGTTTCTTTCATCCATGACGGTTCTACATTAAAACAACCTTAACCTTCAAGCTGTTATTTTCCTCATGGTGACACGTTTCCTGAAGTTGTTATAATCCATCTGCATTTGGATTTTTGTCAATAAATAAAAGATCTTATACAATTTCCAACAATGGTAAATTGTGTGTGTGGTATAAGTTTCCCCAGTGAACTTCTGTGCTGCATGTACCTTCTTTGGAAACGACCCCACTAATGCTTAATTAATGCCATTTCTCAATTATGCCACCATTAATAACACATCACACATCAGTGTTAAAGAAGAAGCTATTCATCACTTTCGTTGAAAGGCCTCAAACATGAAAAAGTCATGAAACGCTGATGCTTTTTTAATGATGATTGAGGCAGAATTGAAAGGCAACAGAATTGCAGAATACTCTGCTGTGATTGGTCAGTCCGTCTTTTATTTGGAAGATATGAACCTATTTGATGCTTCAGTAATCATGATGACGGAAATTGTGTTGTGTTGGATTATTTAGTGTATTGAATTTTGTTTTTTTGAGTCCAAAGCTGTAAGTACGGGGAAGCCCTGTGCTGTGATTATGCCCGTAGTGAGAAGAGACTCAATATCCCATGGGGCCTGGATCCTGCTTAACACTACTATGTTTCTCTGTCTATTGCTTTCTGGTTATTGACTGGCTCTGTGAACCTCCGCTGACTCTTAAGCCACCACAGGTCTTTTCTTATCAGATCTAATGCATCTCTCCCTCTCTTCTCTTTATTCATCTCTCACATCTACCCACCTAGGGAGCTCAGCGATGTGTGATTTTGTGCATGCATGTACGTACATGCATTCATTAGTGTATGTGTGTGTCTGTGTGTGCAAGCGCATAGGGGAGTTTGATACCCAGCTGAAAATAAATCAATAACCGTCTCTGCGTGACAGCACCAAACAATGGAGGTTAAGTGAATTAACACAGCGCTTTGTTTCGGCCCCTCGCACCTCAACGAGAACGTTCACATAGATAAATCAATTCACAGCTATATCTGCTCTATTGTGTTTGTTCGACAATTCCTGTGCTCCGCTACACCTTTAAATCAGGCCAACGCTTGCATTGTTTAAGCTGTTATAAGGTGACGTGACTACTTCACCTACATCCATTCAGGCAGCAAGAGGTTTCCTAGGGGGTTGTTATCATAGACTGTATATAAAGATGGTCGACCCGTCTGCACAATGTGAATCAGAGGATGGAGCTATGGTCTTTTTGATACATGCAACCGACCAATCACAGGTCAGTCCTAGCTGGCAATCATGACGTTTCACACTGATTTTATACAATCACATAACAATTTTAAACCAAACTTATTGGAGAAAATCAACATTTGGAAATACATCAATGTGATATGAGCGACGACAGAAGCCATTTATCAAAATATTTATTTGGCCTTTACTGTGATGTTTTACTTTTGTCCATATCCCATCAATTAACATGGAGGAGGTGGGATTTATGACCTGTACTGCAGCCAGGCGAGATCCAGATGCTTTGGCTTCTCTTTCTAGGGAGAAGTCATATCATCCATAGTGTTTTTGCTAGATGTTGAGTCTTCTTTTAAAATGTGAACCACACGCATGCTGGAGACTTACAGCACTGCAAAAAATGTTTCTGTTTTGGTAAATTGGAGGCTGTGAAAACGTTTCCATTATTAACTGCTGACAATCCAGGCATCTACCAAACTTTAAGTATCATCTGCTGTCCCCATCTGTACGAGGTGAGAGTTTTCCAATTAATATCCCATTTTTAAAAACTAGAAGAACTTTCAGAGAATGAAAAGAAAAATACATTTTATTCCAATTTATAATCTCAACTGAAGAGATTTAAAAGGTGCAGTATCAATTTTTTTCCCTTTTTATATATTTATTTTTACATTGATTCTTCAGCAGCAGCCATTGCAGTTTTGTCTACTTTCTTGCAAACCCTGCAAGTGTGTCATACAAGTTGATGGTTAATGGTGATTGCTGAACCATAAACAAGATCTGGTTTCCTGCAGATATTGAGAGTCTCCTCATTTTTCATACGTACTTGTGCTTTCTGAGCAGATGCTTGCCGACATGAGCTACAATAACAATAATAGGAGAGTTAGACGAATGGAAACTGATTGGATTTTCTATCTGTCTCTTGGGGATTTAGGCAGCCATTCACAGACTGTTGGGGAAAAAAATAATATGCTAATCCACAAATTACACCGTAGTTACAGTTGTCAGAGAACATGCATTAAAAGCCAAGCAGGCTGAAACAACAAGCTGGAGTCTTTGAGTTTTTTCCCAGTTATTTTTAACCTTTGCTGTTTTCCCTGGAGTTGCGACTTAACTGCTGCGGCTTTCTGATTGATGCCGCTTTAGGGTTTCACTTCTAAATGCCACACCTTTCCCCGGACACAATGGATCGCTAACCTTTCTGCCGGAGTTAGTCTTTATAATGACTGTGGATTATTGATGCTCATTAGAGGGACCTGCTAATAAGTAACATTGCCCATTTTCCTTATATCGTCGAGGGGAGGCAGTGGTGTGTGTGGCTGGTTTTTAGCAGCAGGATTCAAACACCCACAGACCAGGCTACACTCGCTCCTGTGTTCTTCCTTTTCACGGCTTATTTTTCTGTCACTGCAAATTTATAGCAGTTCATTGATAAAGGAGGAATTCAATATAAAGTTGCACTTTGAATTATGTCCCTGCCAATTTATCCTGTTGGCTTTTTTACAAGTTGGTTGTAAGTTGTTTTTATAGAGACAGAGGGAGTGTAACTAACCCCTTACCGCCAACACCACAAAGGATTATTACCATAAAAGCAAATGTCATACATTATGTTTCCATTAAAGCAAAATGTGCTGTAAAATCCTGCTAAATGCAAAATGAATTCCTGTGATCATATCTGATGATCTACAGACGTGAGTCTAAACACAACAACAGTCTACGGAGTCAATGCCAATGCATCTGCAGCTTGTTCTTTTGGTGCTTTGCTAAACCTCCGATGAAGGTTTTTTTTATGTATTTCTTTGTAATGATAGAGTCCTGTGAGGACTGAGTGGCCACAGTTGGTGGACAGGTGTCAAAACCCACTCCACCTCTCACCCCCGGTCCTTCAGCCCATCCTTTTCCCCATGAGTACGGGAGCGCTTTGTTGCCTGCTGGCGGTCTGTCTGGAACGTACAGCTGGGGAATTCACTTCCACCTGTTCTGCTCTGTGTGTAGTAGGTTGACCCTGCCAACATATACTCATGTGCTTGGCAGCGAGGTGCAGTGTTCCTACGTACTGTAAACATCTAGAGCCAAAAAAATAACTCACAATGAAAGGCTGGGTGAAGATTGCCATGACTGGGGTAAAATAAATGTTTGTTTTTACATGGATTTTAGAGGGTCCTTGTGTTGCAATATTTAATCGCTAGTCGGAGAAATTCTCTCCTTCAGTAATGTGGGCGTCACTTGGACTTGACATTTGAGCTGTACCCTCAGTTTATATCTACTCTATTTACAATGGAAAAAAGTTACCATATTTATTTCCTCATCACATTTTGTAGTGTAATTTGACAAGGAGAAAAAAAAATCATCCAAAACTACAACTAAGTGTACAAAATACTATTTCTGCACAAGGAATTAAATATTTTTTTGAGGAGATGACATCATCTCTTTTCACTGTTGTGGTCAAATTGAGGAAAGGAGGGAAGCCAGTTCCTGTGAAGACATAATAGCTGCTGCATTGATTATCCAATATGACAACTGTGACTTTACTTCCACAGGAAATTAATAGAATCAAAGTGGAATGAGGCAAATGTATCAAAAAGAACATTGTAGCTGCAGCTTTGATTTGAAATAATAATACATCACAGAGTTATACAATAAATGAGATAATATCTGTCTGGAGGTACAGTATTATCAAGAGAAACTCCCTATTATTGAAAGCAATTACTTAGTAGTTCTTACCTTTAATACAGTGCTACAGTGGCCCTGTAGAGCAAATCCCACCAACAAATGGGAAAACACAACAACAAATCAAAAAACATCTGATCGCCCCATCAGTGACAATCCTTGTTGACAGAAGGTACCTCCCATTTCAATTAGAAGTTAATGTTCTCTCATCTGCTGCCATGCTTTTGTCTTTGTTGTTGTGCTTTGTCATTTGCTGTTGTGGTTCTTTGATTTGTTGTTGTAATCTGCACTTCAGGGCTGCAGTACAGAACTGTGAGGTGAAATAATAGTTCAACATGATTACATTGAACAGGCTTTGTAAAAAAGGGCAAACAAACAAAGGTGTTTTTTATTGCATAGTTGATGAAATGCTGTTATTGATTGCGTTATACTGCATTATACAATTACGATTAAATTCACTCCACAGCCTCCATTACTCACAGATCCACACAGAGCTAAGAGTACACTCTCTTATTACTAGCTTTTGGAAAAGTAGAGAAAATTCTTCAAGATGTTGTCAAGAGTTGTAAAAGATGGTGTTTGTGTGGAGTTGGTCCCACATGTTGTATTTGCCCCAGTCTAACTGATAGTGGATGAAGAGGCTCTCAATGTTGATCGATTGGCTGACAGAGCAAGGCCTGTATTAATACGCCGTCCTCGGATCATGTGCCTTGGGGTTTAAAAACCAATCTATCTGTGGCTGGATGTAGCTTCTGCAGAAACCTCACAGCGAGATAAAGACAACAAATCTCTCACTTTACTTTGGCAACTTTTTGAATCCCACTCCTCAAAGGCATCCTTTATTTTTCTTCTCGGATACGCTCAGAGAAAACAAGTCCTGAGAGATTTCCAAAATACCTATTATGTCAGGTCTTTGTTTTCACTCGTGTGAAGACTCCATTGCCATTCATGTCATCTCGTTGGGGCTGTCACAATTTCCCAACATCCGCTGTTTAAGGGAGACGCCGTTTTCTGATGTCTGTGAATTTGGAGCGGGTCTCTGTTCCCCTTGATGTGCCTTGCCACTTTATGTTTTTTTTTAAAAAGAAAATCCAACTGTAGAGAATTTGGGGCCCTGCTGGAGACTCCTGGATCACTAATGAAGATGGCAAACCTCAGTGCTAATTCAAAGCTAAGGAACCCTTTGAATAATGAATGAATCGGCACAAGTGACCTGATTTTGATTCTGTATGTGTGCATACTGTATATCCATGTTTGAAAAATAGGCTTTGAAATGCAGTGTAGATGTTTGACTTAAGTCTGACTGGACATTTGTTTGGGAATTATATTTAAAACCTAAATATAAGGTTTCCAACTGCTCCTATTTGGCTTTGAAGTGAAAATCCCAAATCACCGCTATGAGTTGATTTAATGCAATATCGATATCCATTTGTACTCGTGTGTCTTGATCAAAGCGTTTTGTGTGACTGTATTCTTTGTATCCACTGGGATACATTTATTTTCAGACATAAAGTGGCACAGAAATTTGATCAAAGCAGCAATATAGTGAGACTGTAAGATATTCAAGGCTCGTAATGGGAGTTATGACCTCTGGTGTGTACTATTACCACAAAGATACAAGAGAGTTTCAAGGCTCATGTCCTCACTAGAGTATCTGCTTGTTGCTTTTTCTTCTTTTCCGCTGAGACCAGAAAATGAATGAAAAGGAAAGTCTTGTGAGGTCAAAGAGAAAAAGGCAGAAGTCAAAAGCTTATTGAGACACTCAGTGCAATCAGCGCTCTCTTTTATGATTACAGGCAGAAATAAAAGAGCCATGCATTGATAATAAATGGCTCATTAAGGACTTTTTCATTTACTATGGAAAAGTCCGACTGATTTTCTAGATTTTATTACTATAAGCTGATGAATATTATAACCATTTATCTCTTTTTCTATATTCCTCATGCAGATTATACGAGAGGATATTAGGGCCATTGTGTGCACACAAAATACACAGCGAGGTGAGAGGGTGAATTTATACATTTATAGGACAAACATATATTTCCTCCTGAATTTGTTACTGTAATCTCTTTAAAAGGTTTTTATTCCAATGAATTAATGACTTTTTAATCAGAGAATGAATTCTCACAACATGAATGAATTCCCCTCTCATAACATCACCCTCCACCTCTGGCTCTGTAATACATTTTGGTTTACCATTTATTTAGCACTGCATATTTATTTGAATCATGTTATTTAATGGTTGCCTTCATTAAAATAAAGTTATTTAACCCCTTTAAAACCAGTCATTTTTGTTTCTTTTTCACGATTTTCATTCCACAACCTTGACTGTGCATTGATCACTGTAACCATGAGCCATGTTAAGGTGCATGAGACAAAATACACATATGCAACAATTCCAACAAGTTTAGAAATCGACTATTTTTGGCTTCAAGGAAAAAGACACACAACCTTTGGACCGTCAAACTTGGACAGAGTCACTGGTGGTAGATGAAGGGGTGCAGGGTTAGGCACCGGGCTCAGCTCTGGCAGATGCCTCTGGGCAAAGTAACCAGTGTTGCTTAATTGGTTCTCTAGTGGCCATCATCACTGCAATATCTTAAGACGGTAGCAAACGCCAAAGTAATAACTGAGGTAGAACCAGGTGAGGGTGACATTTGGATTCTCTTCCACTGCCTGACTGTAAAATGTGTCTTTAGCAAACCACCCCAGGCCTGATAGTTTAGAGTCATGACTGCTTAATGTCCCCTTAGTCTTTGCAATCGTACGGGGGATGTTATTCGTTGTCACAGCGACAGAGAAACATGCTCCTCCATGAATCCCATCATCACTTGTCTCCCTTCATTATAAATGCTTTTAGGCCACTGTTTTTTGTTTGTTTACAGCACAGCCACAGACTTATTTCAGATTCCTTTAGAGCAGGAGTTTATCTGGATGGTCCACCGCAAGCCAGTGGGCGCATTGATGATGTTTCTAACATGTGATGAACGCAGTATTGAAAAAAACACAAAAGACTTCAAATATCTCAGGATGAAGAAGAGGTAGAGGACAGGGACGAAGATGTGTACCTGGAAAGACAATGCGATTCAAGAGCTTTTTGGGTGATTGGGGTGTTATGAGCTTCAAACAAAAAAGCGTTTTGCTGACGTTTTAGCTCCTCCTGACCTCTTATCTCTCTCTGTCCATCTCTATTTCTGCTTCTTCAATCTTTACTTCATCTTTCTCTCCACCCTTTCTCTCCACCCTCCATCCCTTTTTCTCCATCCCTGTCAACTCTGGAACCTTTTTGTCCTTATGCTCTTGCCCCCTTATCCTCTTTCTAACCTCTCCTCCAACACCGCCTCAGTCCCTTTCTCCTCCCCTCTCTTCCCTTTTCTTTTCTCTCTACCTCCTTCTTTCTCTTCCTCTAGTACTAACCCTCCGCCTGACTCGCCCTCCCCACCTCTGTGAAAGGAGGGCGATAACACCTAAATTTGCTTGGCGCTGCTCAGTCACTCAGGGTTATCTTGTACTTTTCTCCTTATCGCTGTAATATGACACCACCTCTCATTCCTAAACACAACAATCTACGCTGTACATCCCCCCGGACTTGAATAATTGTTTACGATCCAGTGCCCAGTGAAATTTGCTTTCAGAGGGTGAGAGAGCCATTATGGAGGCACAGCTTGCAACATTGATGTTTCTCTCAAGCAGCAGAGTGTAATGGCTGAATTCATTATTGTGTTTCTTTATTTTATTTATTAGGGCCCGAGCACCGAATGGTGAGAGGCCCTATTGAAATTGTAAGGATTATTATTATTATTATTGTCACTATCCTAAATTTGCTTTTTGAGGGCTTTCCCATGCTCAAAAAGTTGCTAAACTTTGCAGTATATTAGAACTTGGTGAAAATGACAGTATTCTGGAGTATTTGGAAATGGGCGTGGCAAAATGGCTCAACAGCGCCCCCTGGAACCCAGCCGCTAGGTTTCCACATAACCGATTTTCACCAAAATCGGGCGAGAGGTGTATCGTGACGAATGATGAAAAAAAGCCTCTTAGAGCATTATGAAAAACGCAACAGGAAGCCCGCCATTTTCTATTTAGTGGCCATTTTGACCATATTCCACATTTTTACTTTGACATACTTGTCCCAGGGCTTTCATCAGTTCAACTTTAAATTCAGATGAGTGTCATCACAACAAGATGGAGATAAAAAATGATTTAGGGATTTGTCCATCGTCACACCGTGTGACCGTGGCGTTGCGTCAAAGTTCATCAACTCGCCATGAAACACGAAATGCTGTTACTTCAGTGTTCATGGTTCTATCTCACTCAAACTACATGTGTGTATCAACAGCCCCCCCCCTGAAGATATTCATATGGTTGTAAGGCCGTGTGACCGTGGCGTTGAAGTTTGATTAAACGCCATCAAAACACGTGATTCTGTATCTCGGACATATATTGTCCTATCGAGTCCAAACTAGACATGTAAGACTAGAGTCCCAGCCTGATGACATCTACACAGAAATCATGACTTTAAATCACAGCGCCCCCTGGTGGCTACAGGAAGTGAAGCGTTTATTGTCCAATTGAGTCCAAACTAGACATGTAAGACTAGAGTCCCAGCCTGATGACATCTACACAGAAATCATGACTTTAAATCACAGCGCCCACTGGTGGCTACAGAAAGTGAAGCGTTTATTGTCCAATTGAGTCCAAACTAAACATGTAAGACTAGAGTCCCAGCCTGATGACATCTACACAGAAATTATGACTTGAAATCACAGCGCCCCCTGGTGGCTACAGGAAGTGAAGCGTTTATTGTCCAATTGAGTCCAAACTAGACATGTAAGACTAGAGTCCCAGCCTGATGACATCTACACAGATATCATGACTTTAAATTACAGCGCCCCCTGGTGGCTACAGGAAGTGAAGTGTTTATTGTCCAATTGAGTCCAAACTAAACATGTAAGACTAGAGTCCCAGCCTGATGACATCTACACAGAAATCATGACTTTAAATCACAGCGCCCCCTGGTGGCTACAGGAAGTGAAGCGTTTATTGTCCAATTGAGTCCAAACTAGACATGTAAGACTAGAGTCCGGACCTGATGACATCTACACAGAAATTATGACTTGAAATCACAGCGCCCCCTGGTGGCTACAGGAAGTGAAGCGTTTATTGTCCAATTGAGTCCAAACTAGACATGTAAGACTAGAGTCCCAGCCTGATGACATCTACACAGAAATCATGACTTTAAATCACAGCGCCCCCTGGTGGCTACAGGAAGTGAAGCTTTTATCCTTGCCACAGAGAGGAAAACGCATCCAACGCGGAGACGTGCACTTGGTCATCGACCGCTCTCTCCCCCGACCGCAACAGGCTTCAACGTGCAGGTGCTCGGGCCCGCAAGTGCTACAACGTAGCCCTAGTTTTATTTGATGTTGTATAGGCTCAGACTTGGCTTTTTTTCAAGGTTTTCTGAATAAGATTGAGGGATGAATTGATTAATCTTGAAAGTAAGTTAACGATCTGGCAAGCTCTGTCTGTCATGTCGAATGCTTTCAGGGGAATTTACCGCTAAGTTCTTTACATCTTACTACAAGTACAAATACTTTCGGCGAGACACTAAAATAAGCAGCCAACTCTCTTTTTGTGTGTCTTGAGATTTTTTTTCATTATATATTATAAGCCCTAGATTATGTAAAGCACTTTGAGTGAGACGTGGTCTGCAAAGCTTCACTCATCTTATCACCTTAAATCACCTTGCAGTACAGCTTCCAACTCTTTTTTTATTCTAGCCTTCTCTATCTCTATGCAAAAAAAGGGATATTGTCAGGAAGAGTAATACCAAATTTTGTGGGTTAGGTTATAGATCTTTCCTTTATCTCATCCATTTAGCAGCCCTCCCTTTATGGTCCAGCTATTGGTTTGCATTTACACTGTAACACATCTGGATGACACATCGAAGTAGGAACAACATCACAACCGGGGATATCGGATCCTCCGAGGAGCTTGTGAATGCACTGTTCTACTCTTCTTCTCAAGATATGTCACTGCTGTGAACTTGGGTTAAGATCGTGTGACAGGAATGACCTTTTCATCTTCATCAAACCATTTAGTGACCCCT
This sequence comes from Limanda limanda, assembly GCF_963576545.1. Classification (NCBI taxonomy): domain Eukaryota; kingdom Metazoa; phylum Chordata; class Actinopteri; order Pleuronectiformes; family Pleuronectidae; genus Limanda; species Limanda limanda. Next base: position 18,611,010 of record NC_083651.1, on the reverse strand, counting down.
CATACTCGTACTATGAGAGCAGGGGTTGTCATCCTGGATGAGGCCTTCCTCCAAAATGGAAGGTTAAAGGTCATCATTCTGGATAAGTTGGTATTGATTTTGCGTGACCCTTCCTTGTAAGTGAACAAGAGGAAGAAAAATGTCAGGAACCCCCCCTGGAAAAAGCCTTTTAGACGGAGACACAATCCGAAATTAAAAGAATGAACCTAAATATGTGCATAATACGACTCATTTAAATTATGTAGTGTGTAGAAGCATCTTTATTAATCTCTAAAAAATCATTGTTACTGATTTTCCCTTAAATGTGTCCTCCAATTATTAAAGCAATCAACAGTGAGTAACGCTTCATAGGGGCAGGATTTATTGCAGGTTCATTATATTTTCTTTCATTCGATTGCACAAGCGCATCTAACGCTGTTAATTCAGTCTATGTATTAATAATCAGGGTATTGAATTCTACAACTTCTGAATGCAACCAAACTCTGCAATCACTTCTAACCAGCTCCTGCAGCTAAATAACACCCCCACAAACTGCTGACTGCTCCTCTTCTCAACATATGTTTTATCGACGCTGTGGTCTTCATGATGATTGTGGATGCGAATGTTCACCCGCATGTGCGCATCTCTGACTTTATGAGTTTCTATGTGCGAGCCTCCTATCACATTCTCATCCTGCACTCGGGATGATTTATCTGCCTGTTTGAGGTCCGTCAGCAGGGCGAGCAGTCACAAGGCGCTTGGGTTATGGCCTCCTAAATCTCAGGGGAGCGTATTGACTGCCTACAGTGAGCTAATTATTGATGCTAACTGCCTGTAATGCTGCCAATGCTTTAAGAATTACTGGCACCACACAGATAAACCTTTCAACCTCTGCAACTGTTGTACGGCTGGTAACTGTTAAACATGGAGGAACATGTAATAACATACTGTACATGAGCGGGCGAAGACACAAACACACACACACACACACACACACACACACACACACACACACACACACACACACATATAGAGTATGGCTTTATTTTGTTAAATTAAAAGAGTGACCAAAATCTGAGATTATGAATAATGCAGTTTAAGAGATGTTTATTATTTAGTTTTCAAGAATCCTGACTTGCAGTTAAAAATTGAAATGAATCAATCATTTTTTTTAAATATCTTTTACAAGTGTCTGAAGTTAAAAACAAACTCTCCATCCTTAGGGTGAAATGACAAAAAAAAAGTACTAGAGAGAATGTTATGGAAGTCCCTAAAGTGATTTCAAAGTATCTCGATCGCCCCCTGGTGGCGGGTTGCTGTACAGATTGTAGATCCTGCCTCCACCATGTTAGCGGATGGGTCATAGACCAAAAAAAAAAGTACATGTCAAATACATTTTTCCCAAAGATGGTTAAAGATTATTTGAATCCAGTAAGTTTGGTTTTAATTGGATATTTAATGGTTTTAAAAAAGGTATGAATCTTCACAATTGGTGTTATGCATTTATCTACAGGACCTTGTTACTGAGCCTCGGTCTCTGCAGCACAGACTCTGGCTCCAAATTAGCAACATGGCAGCGTTAGTATCCAGGATCTCTTACCTCATTTCAGGACAGTGGGAAGATGTGAAGACATACACGATAGGATCTGTCACTCAAAGAGAACCAGAGAACCCTCTAGCCCTCTGCAGCATCTAAAATACTTAACCATAGACCAGGACTTTGTAACTTTCAGTCTGGAACCGAGCTGCAAGCATGAGGACATTATTCTGGGCGCCCTTCTTTTTAACAGCAGCACTAACAGAAGTGCTGTGACAAATGTGAGACAGAGGCTACTAATCACGTTAATCATGTTTCCATTTGTTATGCATTTTAAATTTGAATGGAAAGAGAGGGAGAGCGAGCAAGGGAGAAATACAGAGCCCTATCTCGCCACACACACACATACACGCACACACACACCCACACTGCTCATTTCACACTCAGATACCCCGGGTGTTGTTAATAGAGGTCACATTGAGATGGGCCCCCAGTGGGGCTTTTACACACTCCTGTATCTAATAGTTCCCCTTTATGATCATAAAAGTCCCCCCCACACACACACACACGCACATACACAGATCCTTCTTCTTCTTCAGGTTTTTGTATTTGACTGCATATTATTTGTCTTTCACTGGGTCAAAATGTTGTTTAAGGCTTAGTCTATAGTTTGTCAGTGTGTGTGCATTGGAGTTAACATCTGCTGTCTCTCTCAACATCTGTCCGTCTCGCCCTCCCACGTTCTCTCTCTGTCCACGGTCAGTGATCTACCAGCCTGATCTGTTGCCCCAGCATCACTTTGGACCACCCCACCATTTGACACCACTGACAAATAGATAGCCAGCCAGTGTGTCAGGCCTGTGACCCTGTCATCCCTTAGCTGGACTGATTGGATTCCGTTTGTCCCCGCAGAGGAAAGGCAATGATTACAAACATATAAACAGAGTGGGACTGCATGGCGGTTGGCCAGCAACTTGACTGCCCGAATCCCCGGTGACAGGGGAGGAGATTGAGAGTGTGTGAAAGTGGGTAGGCTTGAAAAACAGGGAGTTTTCAAGGCCGGGTTGTTTACTGCGGCGGTGCGGCAAAGGATGATGGAGGCAGCAGCGAGCGTTCTGTGACTGAGAGGAGCTTCTTTGAAAGTCCTGATTGTCTTCAAGTCTGCGTTTAGTACTTGAACAACCCCCATCCTGAAAAAAGCAATCAAGGGAAGAATTTGTCTTCATGTATTTTCTTTTGTGTAATTATATCTTGCCTCAGGATGGATTAAAAAATACTTGGGTGCTTCAAATGCTTCTAACATGGATAAAGAGCCTTCTGAAATAATAATAATCATCCAAACAGTGGGTGTATGTTGTTACTTACAAACTTCCATAGAATATTACTGATTAGAGAACATTGTATTGTTTAAGGGATGTATTGATTACATATTAAACGTCTTAAACTTTTCCCTTTCGACGAAACGGAGAACTTTAATTTTATGATCATGCAGGACCGTTGCTAAGACACTCGTCCACACATCTGCTGCAGTGCTACGGCTAAATGCATTTTAAGGCTTAAAATCATCATCGCATCATCACTTACTGCATGACCAGCCTCGCATGTTTTGTTTGTGTTTTTTACGTGAACAGACATAACAAACAGGCTGAACAGGTTAGTCTGTTGTTTTTGGTTTAACCGTGGTTTGGCCTGGAATGATGTTGTCCGTGGAACGTGTACGCTCTTGTCTGTGGTGCTGGTGCAGCTGGGACAGGCCCTGTTAACTTGGCTCTCTGGCGAGTCCCAATGACAAGAGGCTTCATGGGCCATAAACCCAGAGGGATGAGGGAGAGTCGAAAATGGCCGACCGTCTCAATTTTCTGCCAGACTGCCTCTTGCCTTTTCTCTTTTTTTTTCTTCTTCTGCCCGTGTGTGTGTGTGTGTGTGCGTGTCTTTTATACAGATTATGCCATCATCTCTTCTAATTCAGTTTTTCTGTACAGTTAATTTTGTCTTTTATTCTCTTTCTCACACACACTTTCTCTTCTTCACACACACACACTGCATGACACCGATCCTGACAGGGCCATATTGAAACTCCAGCCTGAAGGTTAGGATAAGTGTTTGTAGAGAATGGAATCAGAGTTCGAGATGAGCCGTGCTTGAGACCATGCGCACGCACACACACACACACGCTCTGTCTCTCGGTTGCTCGCCGAGCACCGCTAAGCCAGCCGAGCAGAATGGCAGCTTCATTATGATTGCTGCTGGCATATCAGGTCGCAATTATCAACGCCGGCTTATTCACTCTTTAATTGCCTCATTTAATTTGTTCACATTTGGTGACGAACAATGTCAACCTGCTGCAGTTGAAAGCGATCTGCTCCAAGGACATGTAACATACACAACGACCACAAGCCCTCTCTGTGTGCGTGCGTGTGTGTGCGTGTGTATAAACATCCACATCATGTGTGACTTCACACACAGTACAACTAGGACATGTGTCGTTGTGAGGATCCTCAGAGACTTCTTTCATGTTTTCTTTCTTCTTCCAGTTATACAGCTTTGATTTCCAGGTTTTATCACTGAACTAAACACGGAGCACTCCTTACACATTTCGGTGCTCTAAATGTAAAATAAACACATTGTATGTTTCGAAAGAAAATGATCACAGTACCCGTCGATCATACTACTGGTGGTTGTTATCCCAATATCCAATCAACAAATGCAAGAATGACAAATTTGTGCTGGCTTTTAGCCCAGAAAATGGAACTACAGTAATTATAGAACTGTTATATTGTAATTTTTATTCTTCCTAGTGACCAAATTTAAAATACTGTTGTTGGAATTCACTCTAAATAGTCTCAATAACACATTCATACACTTGCTGCCACAAGGACACTTCTGCATGTTTTGACTGTTTTTAGCATTTGGTATAAAATCAAAAGCAATCATGCAATGAAATCTGGGGGTCGCCATGAGACTCCTACAGCTAAAGTCAATAGAGAAAAGAAAAAAAGAAACAGCCACTGGTGTAAAATAGCTGCATCCATAAACAATAAATCCTGCCACCTCAGCAGTTTTGACGTTGGGTTTCCAATATAATAATCTTCAGCAAAAATATCTATAAAGTTTAATTAGTAGAGGTTAGTCCAGTTGATAGTGTTGTAGGGAGAAGCCAGAATTATTTAGCATATTACAACTCTAGCAATAAGACAATCATATTACTAAAATGTGTATTTACATGGTTACAGGTAGAACTTTCAGACATTAGCTGTGTCCAAGTTCAGGGGCCGTCTCTTTTGGACGCTGCATTGGAAAAGCAACTGGAACACAGTGGAGTGACTGGGCTGTGGCCCCTTCAAATGCAACTACATTCCTTCTCAGGCTCACCTATCCCAGGATTACTCAGAAACGTCAAAAACTTACACTTTTAAATGCAAATGTCCTCTGTATCCTCCTGTTTGAGTTAATAACACATTAGCTAGGAATGCCTGTCCAACTACAATTTTATTCGTTTTTATTCCGTCAAGGGTTCATAAATGCTACATAATGTAAGCCAGAACCCATTCCAGAGAACAGACCACATTTGTGCGAACATCAGCTCCTATTCATTGACATTGATTTTTCCTGACGAGACTCAAACAAACAGGGGCTCACTGTGTGTGGAACTGAGGAGGTGGCTGCATTGTTGACGGGTCAAAAATGCTGGTAAAGAAATGTTTTCAAAGGTTTTGTTCAGTTTAACTTGATTTTGCACAAACACATCGAGCACTGATGCAATGAAAGATCTGAAAGAGTCCCCAGCACTAATCAACATGTATGCACTGACAGCCTGGTTGAAATTTACATAAGCCTTATCCTGTGGGGAACGATACATGACAACAGTATAACTGTCTTAATGAACGAATCCCACCTAATCCTGTTTCTATGTGCTTGTGCTTGTTGGACATGCCATATCTTTTGTCAGTCAAGCTCACTCTTAAATGTGTTGACGTTTGCATGAAATAACACTTACATAGAAGCAATGTGTGTGTGCTTTTAACCACTGGATGTCCAGCGCTCACTCGACAGTACGTGCGTATATGAGTGTCACATTCAGGTCTCTGCATGTGTGTGACTCAGTCTCATTGTTAAGTCCAGTGGTGATGCAGTCCTCATTAAGATTGATGAGGAGTGCCTAATGTCATGGCTGGGTTAGCAGCCCATTGGCGAGCCTGGAACAGAGCTGCCCTGCTACTGAGCTCTCAGCTCCGCAACCCACCACGTAATTATCTGGTTTAACATCAAATGAACACGGTAATTTATTCACCTTGGATATTTATGAGAGGAAATATTTCTCACCTGCCCTTTTCTGAAGGTGAGACAAACTGTTTTCAGTTCACCTCGTTAATAAGACCTGCCAGGAGTCTGGAGGAGCCACTGTATTTTCCTCTGGTTTTATTAGAGTCATTTCACTGACATATGAGATTGCAATTGAAAATTACTCACCTCAATGTGTATTACAGTTTTAAGGCCAAAATACTCAGTCGAGTGCAAAGCCAAGGCAAAATATTCCCTTAAAGTAAAAAAAAAAAATTCAACCTCCATGGTAATGGAGGTAATAAAAACGAAATTATTCAATGACAATGTGTTCCAGTGTTGTGAAGATTCTTGATCTAATTATTTTTTTTTAGTAAATTTAATTATTTGGGTTTCATTAAATCATTCAAATGAACCACACACAGATTCAGTTTTCTCAATCTTCCGATAAGATAAAACTCTTGGTCATGGTGAAACATTAAACTGACTGTATACGTTCTCTCTCTCTCTTCGTGTGTGTGTTTAACCTTTCAGTTTCCATTGTTGAGAGATTGACCCCATCCATTATAGAAGAAGCTGAGATATCCCAGAACGTGTCAGACATGCCAAAGTGGAATTGCAATTCTGAATCCTGAATCCAATTTTTTAAATTTCTAGATAGAACCATATTAGACCTGTAAATGTAGCAACATGTGACCAAAACAAATCATTTTTCATAACTTATATTTAAAACCTCAATAGAATCATTGTAAAAATGTATAAATACAATCAATCGGGGGGTCTTAACAAGAAACACTGAAGGATTTAGAAATCTATGTTTCTACCAAGATATGTCTGACTTAAGTTAGGGGTTAGGAAAAAGACAAAACCAAGAAGAGGGCTTTGGACAATCGCTGTTCTCTTACTCAAATCCTTCTGTAATACCTCAGCTTGGCTAATAAGCTTCCCACAGTGCACGGGGGATTGACTGAAACGGAAACTCAGAGCTTCAATGATTCAAGGAGACTTTCTTTTACAAAGTGGGCCAGCAATGTGCAGTGAATTCCTCATGAGCGGGGAGGGGGGGTGGGGGTGGTGGGGAGGGGTCTTCCTGTGGGGAGAGGAAGTGAGAGTAGAATACTGATACCAGCACCCAGAACCTCCTCATTAGGGAGCACCATATGGTATTGCCACACAGTTGCCTGTAAGCCAGCGGGCTGAAGCTCGCAACTGGGTGCACATTTTTCTTAACTTTGGAACCACGATAGTGCTTGAAATAGAAAAGGTTTCCTGCTTTGCCGGTCAATTCTTAAAGTTCTGCAGGTTCATAGAAAGTATGGTAGAGGTGTGCAGGGGCGGTTCTGGCTAATTGGAGGCCCTGGGCAAAGAACAATTTTGAGGACCCCCCCCCCCTCCCAAATTTTTTTTTGTGATACTGACATTTATTGTGAATGAGACAACTAAACAATTATTTACTTCATAATGTTTAACTTTACAGCAAAACGGCTTACTTTAACATCTATTTTGACTGTGTGTGTGTGTGTGTGTGTGAGAGAGAGAGAGAGGCAGAGAGAGAGAGAGAGAGAGAGAGAGAGAGAGAGAGAGAGAGAGAGAGAGAGAGAGAGAGAGAGAAAATGAGTGTGTGAAATGGAGACGTGTGTGTGTGAGAGAGAGAGAGAGTGAGTGAATGTTTCAGTGAGTGTGTGAGTTAGTGAGAGAAAGGGAGACATGTGAATCAGTGAGTTAGTGTTTGTGTGTCTGTGTGTGTGTGTCTGTATGTGTGAGAGTGAGTGTGTGTGTGTGAGTGAAAGGGAGACGTGTGTGTTTGTGTGAGTGTGTGTGTGTGTGTGTGAGAAAAACGGAGATGAATGAGTGAGTGAGTTAGTTAGTGAAAGGGAGACAAGTGGATGTGAATGAGTGAGTGCGTGTGTGTGAGTGTCTGTACACATGTGTTTCAGTCTTTGTATGTGGGGTTTGGTGAAAGGGTTTGGTGCCCTTAGTGGGGGGCGGCACGAGCACTTAAAAGATAAAAAAAATCATCTGGCCTGCGAAGCGATTTTTTTTTAACTATTATATCATTGTGTGGGGAATTGGCAACTGCAGACGCCCCTGCTTGATGCTGTGTGAGAAGGGAATAAGGGGAGGGGGCGCCGGGGACAGTTCACCTCTGGGTCTCCCAAATGCAGTGATTCTCAAACTGTGTCGCGCGCACACAGGTGGGGCTGGCGACCGGGAGCGGGAATGTGAGGCTGATGTTTTGACATCCGCATCTCTTTAACGGTGGAACTGTAAACAAATCGTTCTTTCGTCGTAGCCAGGGCTCGGCAACCTGCGGCTCTGCAGCGGCTCCCTGTACAGTGTTGTGCGGGCGAGTGTGTGTGTTTGTGTCCAGACAGCACACACACACAGGCCCAGGGGTTCCGTCCTCTCTCATTCGCTCAGAGACACACAGTGAGATCAGAGCTCGTTCCTGTGAAGCAGCCGGTCAAGAAGACACTTAGAAACATTACATTCCAGTCACATGCATGTGCAATGACAAGTGATTTATTTGAATTATTTAAAAAAAATAAAATCGTAAATATAGATAGAGTACTTTATTCTTTAAATATGACGAGGCCCTCTGATGGCCGAGGCCCTGGGCAACTGCCCGACTTGCCTAATGGGACGCACCGCCCCTGGAGGTGTGGAGCGTGTTGGTATCCAAATCGGCTCTACACCTCTACCATACCACCTCTTGTCTCACCTCCTTGGAGAGACAAACCTTTAGATTCAGTATATTATCACAGTTCAAGAGCTGGGCATAGACTGTATTTAAAGATGGATGACACATCTCCACTGATAAAATGAAGACCAAATGTTCAAGATATGAGTTTGTATTCGTGGTTTGGAGCCACGGTATCAAGGCCCTTTTCTTCCATTAAATAATTCAAACCAAACGTACTAAAAATGACAAAAACCATACACAACTTTTTTGTTTGGTCCATGTCTCATCCAGTAACATGGGTGAGGCCTTTTTTATAACCTAAACACCAGCCTTCAGGGGGCGATCAAGGGGATTTGGCTTTACTACTTGTTATGTCCTCCATCTTTATACACAGTTCTTGGTCTTTGGACTTCCAATCAAGACTTGCAGTCACTAGCAGGATAATTCCTCACCCTTGTGTACCCTATAGTTTGCAATTAAAACATACAATGTCAAACTGAATTGGAGGTCAATGTGTGTTCCAGATGGCAGGTAAGTTAATTTACCACTGACATGGTCATGTGAAGGACAGGGGTAGAGTATGGGCCTTCTCTGATTGGCTCTCAAGCAGAGACCCCACAACGGAGAGACCTTCCTTCATATATCTTAGTGTGTAAACATCACATTAAAGGTCCCATCGTATGAAAATTCCACTTTTGTAGTGCTTCTACACGTTAATTTGGGTATCTGGCATGTCTACCGTCCCAAAAAGTGTGGAATAACACAACTCCCGCGATCTGGTGTGGTTCCTCTATGTCAGGAAGTATGCGCTAGCGAGCGTCCAATGAGGTTATGGGCATTCTTTACGTCATTGGCAGTTTTACGTCAGCCCCACCAACACTCGACCCACCAATGGATGGAACCACAACAGATTTAGGAACCACCCACTTTATTGACCGTCCATCGGTTTGCGCCGCGATTGCATTCTTGCGAGCCTTGTAAACACTTGGATAAGCTATCTAGCAGCATGAAACGAATTCGACCACCGAGAGCCACCGCGTAGCCCGTAGCCTGGAGCCCGGGAGGCGAGAGCCCGGAGCCGGGAGAGTGAGCTGTTGGTGTTTTTTCCAGGTAGGAGCTCGGAGCTGCTTCACTGTGTTGATGCTGTGGTTATGCTGCCCCAGCTGCATGTGACTTTGTTGTTGTTAGCAGCAGCAGCTAACGCTGGCTTCTGTGTGTGTGTTTTGCCCCGGTGGAAGCAGCATGTATGAATACAAAACAGCTTTTTGTCGGGAGCTAACGCTAGCCTAGCGTTAGCTGCGGCACCGGCACCTCCGTGCACCGCCGCTGTCGGGTCCGGGACGTCCCGGTGAGGGCTCCTTGGAGGTGCCGCTGTCGGGTCCGGGACGTCCCGGTGAGGGCTGTGTGTGCGTGTGTCTGTGTGTGTGTGTGTGCGAGCCCTCAGATACAATTATATACTGTATACACACATATCTAATGCATGTATTTAAATAAATGTACATCCTTATCAGAGGGTGTAGTAGTTTTAAAATTGTAGCTTCAATGAAGAAACACAACAAACAAATACAGAAATATGTGCAGGACAGTGACTTAAAATTATTTTAACAACCTTACATATGCTAAGGAGAGATTTAAGACGTGAAAGTGGATGTGTGTGTGTGTGTGTGATTGACGGGGGGGGGCGGTGAGAGAGGGGGGGGGGGCGGTGAGAGAGGGGGGGGGGGGACTCAAAAGAGGTCAATCTGAAGAGGGCTGTTTTAGACAGGGTAAAAAGGCTGTTGTTTTAAATGATCCTTGTGGTGTTTTGACCAAAAAATGTTACAGACATTTCATTAAGACCCCAAGGAACCATATCAACTGTGGTAAAATGGGCATACGAGGGGACCTTTAAGCGCAGGAGTGAAGCACATAGGGGCATTAATGGGAAAGGCACATTTTACTGAGTTCTTGTATGTGCGTCTGTGCTCTTGACGGTGTCGTATGTAATCGTCAGTAAGATTCCGTGATTCTGCCCGTCTCTGGTTCACAGAGGGAACGTGGCCAGTGCGGCTGAGAGGTTGAAAGGGAATTCTTAACACAATTCATGCCCTTCAGCTATTTTTTTCCTGTCAAACAGAGTTGGGAGAAAAATAATAATATGGTTGGCATTATGTCTACATATGTCTTCTTTTCATGGTTCAACCCAGAGTATGTGAACTGTGCAACAGCTCAACCCTCTACTGATAGATAATGAGACCATGGATTAAAAATGTGTGGAGAGAAGATAGCCTATCTCTTTCAGCATGATCGCAGAGGACGCAACAGCCATCTTAGCTGACCGGCGTTGCAGCTGGCTACATCACTCAGACATGATGGCTTTCGGTGGAGTCTTTGTGTTTCGTTTTGTCAGTGTGAAAGTAACACTCGCTGTTGCACAGATCAAAAAGCTTATTAAATGGCTTCGGAGAGATCTGGCAGCCCAATTGCTCTTTTCTGCACGGCTTCAGAATGCGATCTTCCATTTACTCATTGAAACTCTTCATAGGAGCGATTGTGATGTGGCATAAAACGCACGATATGCAGGTAAAAGAGTCAGCGCAATTCAGCGCGACTGATCTGTCCCTGGATTTTTATAGACCGTTCATAAAGGTTTTTAAAAAATGGCAGCCAGAGTTAATCGTAGGTGGTTGAAATGCATTCCCATACTCTAAACTTCCTTTTTATAATGCTGGCTTGTTGTTGAAGAAAGATTCCTGATTGCCTGGAAATGTATCTCTCTCTCTTGAAGAAGAAAATAAAACCTGTTTGTGTCAGGTACCAGATATTCCAGCTGACTCAGTTGAGCAGAGTGCGGGTCGTCTCTCACCGACTTTCTCTCGGTTTATCTGTGAGATCTCGTAAAATCATAACGATAAACTTTGTGCTGGTGTTGGCAGCGAAACTGGTAGTGTCTACTTCCTCGTCTGTTAAAGTTGTTTACCACACGTTGACAATAGCGTCACAGTTAAAAGAAAAATCTGTGTGACTTGTGGTTTCTCAGTGTTATTACCTCCACCAAGGAGGTTGTTTTTGACTGTGTTTGCTTGTCTGTCAGTTTGCATGTGTACGCACAATATACCATGAAACTTGATGGAATGATGGAGTTACTTCCTGTTTGACCTGTACTCTTTAAATGAGCAGGTTTCTAATAAGTGGATGGGTGTCTCTTAAGGGCCATTGCGCAACATCACCACATACTGTGGACTGTTGACCTAGAACAAGCCCAAACTTGAAGCCGTTACCTCCTTTGCCCGACGAGCAGACACCCTTGTTGGTTTCGCCTTCTCGGTCATGCCGGGAATTTTCACGACACTCATCAATTCCTCAACACCCCTCACCTCTCACGCCGGGTAGAAATGACCCCGAACTGAGAATTGATTCTCATCATTATTAGTCCCAATCCACCCCCACTGCTTCAGCCACAGTCACAGACCTGCAGAAAGGTCAGAGAAATTACCTCCCCCGTCTCTCTGTCAGGTCTTGGCTGCTTCTTCTGCCGCTATTGATTTGTGAATTTGATAAATTTTTCAATACTTCAGCATGGCCTTTTTTGCTCAGTATGGGATTTTTTTTTCTTTCTTTTTTTGGCAGGATTTCATTTGCATTCATGTTTGGCTGAGGCACCCACTGTGCAGTTGATGCTTTGAACGTGCTCCCAGATGTGCTTATTCCAGCGTAGTGCTTCATTTGGGAAAGTTGGTTAATTAGTGTGTCTGCATTTCAGTGGTACTCTGTTGTGCTTTGCCGTTTCAAATTTACGCACATATCTCTGAATGTGTTAACGCATGATTGTGGATAATATTCCTGTGTGAGTTCGTGCCTCTCTGCGTAATTGCATCGCAAGGAGCCGTCAGCCATCTCCAGCTTTCTGAATGAATTCAGGACAGAGTGTTTTTCCTGTACCATGAAGCATCAAAGCATGGAGATTTACTTTTCAGAACAGAGGCCTCTTAGTCTTGGCTGTGACTCTAAACCTTCTCAATAACGTACCTCAACACTGTATATTTACACAGTCCTTATTTATGTACTTTCTTCTTTTATCATTGGTGATCATTTGATTTACTGATGGCAAAATCTCCAGCACAGCACAGGATGATGCATTTTAAAGTGGTATTAATTAAGATCCTTCTTAATCGGTGCTAATTCGATTTTCTTATATTGGGTTTTCTGTAGGTGGCACTTTTCATTGAGCCTCAGCGGCGACTGCTGCTCATATCAGTGACCCAGCTCATTTTTTTTCTTTCTATCGAAGTGCTTGCAAGTGAGAGATAAGTGGCAGAAAAACAGATTTTCAATTCACATAGAAAAGCTGCAAGTACTTAGAGTCAAAATGATGTACCTGTTTTTCGAAAAAGCTGCAGAGGTAACTGGGTACTTATGGCAGACTTTGACTCTGTGTCTAATTTCTTAGAGTGAGTTACTCTCCCCGAGCAGGCTGAACTACATTCTGGCCTGAAGCAAAGCGTGTTTAAAGACATGGAAATTTACTGTGTCGTCATGTTCAAAGGCAATTATGGGGACATTTTTTGTCTTTATACTCTCCTCTGTTGAATTGTAATTAAAATTAATTTATTATTCTTCTCCTACCTGTCAAAGCACGTTCCTGTCACATACGGATTATCCAGTTTCCTTATGCATACTTACTGTACCTTTTTTAGAAGGTCTCCACTATGCAAGCAAGCATACCTTAATACACATTACACCATTTACTGCTAAGTTTTGATGAATTAAATGCTTCTGTGCACGCGTGTGCACATGTAGGGTATACGCACTGCACCTCCAGGAGTTGTCTCAGATCAATAGTTGGTGGACGGGGCAGTCATCGATCAGCTCAGTGCATGGAGGCTAATTTATGCCACTGCTCCTGCGATCCCTCCGCACTGAGGCACCAGAGCGTGAAATTCAAATTATTATTACAGCCAGGCAATTCCATTATCTGGGGGAAGGATAAGTCGCTCTGGCACATATTGGCTGTCTTCCCTGCGTTAAGGGAGAGAGGGAAGAGAGGAGGAATGGGGGCCAAGGTTAGCCCTCGGTGGCCATGGCAGTGTGTGTGTGTGTGTGAGGGTGGGCATTATTACCCTACTTTATCATGGTGGCCTCAGTCTCTCCTTTTACAGTAACCCCCAGCCACCTCCCCACCCTCACAACCTTAATCAACAAAATTAACACGGTCATTTTGTGACATGACTTTGCAGTTTGATAGAACATTACTGCTTTAGGCATTTTTTTTAACCCTTAATCGTTGTTGCTTTTAAAGGACATTTTAAAACCCTTAATATATCACAAATTGTGTAGAAACAAAGGTGAAACTATAGGAACCTCATTATCAGGGCTCAAGGCTCCTGCATAGCTGAAGTAGCAAGGCACATTGAAGGCCCTTGAAGAGATCGACCACAATATCTGTTGGATATGGATGAAGTGATGTGTGTCCTTCAATACTTCAAACCACCTGATGCATTTTGGATGAACAACCAAGCTGTAGATCTGGCCTCAGGAGACGAGTATCCACCGGGGCCCTCCACATCCCTGAGATTTAAAATACAGTTGTTTGACACGCCCAGAGGCCCAGACTGTACTGCAAGACAAGTCTAAAAATCCAAAACTACATTTTGACTTAATTTGTTTGACTTGGTATGCCCCCTGAATATATATATATATAGTAGGAGAGACCAGGGCATCTTGTCTCAAGCAGTCGTTGTATTCTTTCATTTACACATCTTATTTCAGTGAGAATAAAACATTACAAAAATTTTGGTTGGTGCCAAGATGATTTTCTTGGACCAGCTTTTGGATATGGCCAAATGTCCTCTGGAGTTGATGGGTGGGTGGAACTGACATTTCTAGGTGAGTAGGTACTAATTGGCAGGACTGGGTTAGTGCTTGGGCGTGAAAGAGCAGGTTAGTGGTGAGGTCTGGAAGGGTTGGGTTAGTGCTACACTTGTCAGTTGTTCACACTGGCTGTGAACAAGCCAGTGTGTGTACGTGTGTGAGTGTGTGTGTGAGAGAGAGGGAGAGAGTACTGCCATTCACCTGAAATTTCTTTACATTAACCTTTAATATAACTACAGCCAGTGTGATGTTTCTGGTATAACTACGAGGACTATACAGTATACTTCCGCTCCGGCAAATATTTCACAATAAAAACCTTTTAAAAAGAAATTAAGGGATTTAGTCAAAAGAAACACTGGAGTGCTTTTATTTTGAAATGGGTAGGCTACACAAAATATGGCAAATATTTATGTTAATGACAGATAAGCATTGAAACTGTCCTGAAAGATCATTTACTCTGTATATGTTGACCTGAAAAAACATTGGAATCAGTGCTTTTCCCAGACAGGATATGACATCAGACCAAGCAGATGCATGGTCTTCCTTACAGCTCTTATTCTGTGAACACAGGCAGATCCCACAGATTCTGACGCAGTGTGAGCGTATGTTGGCCATTTGTACAGCCTGTACTGTATTCGAGCTGTTGACAGTATCGTCCTTGATGAGCCTAACCTGTTGGCTATTGCATATCATAGTTTCAGCTCCCTGTTCTGCAGTTGAGAGTGGAACAGCCCAGAGTTCCACCCTGTTGATGAGTAAACTTTGTTTTCATAAGTTTCACCTGCAGAGAACTAACAGGTTGTTTGAGTGTGTGTGGCCCTTATCGTAAACCTGACATGACTGATTTTGTCAGCGAAGGGCAGTGTATTTAAATTATATTTCAAGTAATATCATTCATATTTGTTTTTATTGATCCCATCCCCTAGCGGATCAGAAATATTTTTCAAGTTTAATTTTGAACATGACCCTTGCGTAATGTTCACCCCCCAGGACGCCATTCCTCACTTTAATGTTTTTTCCCCTGAACAGATTCCGTCCTCTGTCATCACTCAGCGAGTGTCTAGAGCAGAACTAGTTAGTTTAGTAAAATAACTTACCTTCTTCTGCTCTGCCTGTGTGTCTGTATTTAAGACCCGACATTAATGACCTGCAACACCTTTGGCCATATGTTTCTGCCGCTTACAATTCATCCAATAAAAGTAAAAATAAAACGAAAGGCATTATTTCTCTGTAATCTCCTTATTGTTCAGGAGAAGCCAAACTTTTATTACCTTTTTAATTGTGAGCAAAAAAGCAATCACCGACCACACAACTGTGGATTATGTGTCCCTGCATGCTGATAGGAGCAGTAGATCAGAAAATGCTGCCATGGGTCATTTCAGAAGGCTATGACAAACTACATCCATTGGCAGTGGAAGATTAAATGAGGAGAAGCAGGGGGTAGAGGGAAAAAAGAACAGATAAGAAGTGTGGAAGTGGAGGGACTTTAGAGAGACTCATTAAAACCAAGTACCATGAGTACCGGACAGTGGGTTGCTCGATGTTCAAATGAAGGGGCTTGTTTTTTGGCCCAGAGTCACAATTAATTAGGTCCTCAAGGGGCATCAACATGGCTCTGCTTCTGAAGCGTGAGTGTGTAGAGAAAGAAAAGGAAAAAGGAGGAAATGAAAACGGGGGGGAAAAGAAAATCAGAGAACTAGATTTATAATCAGGTTTTGGAAATTGCTCAGAGATGCATATCATTGATGTTGGGACTGAGGGTCACGGCTGTGTTGTTTACTGACTGTTTTACCTCCTTTACTTTCCTTTCTTCTTGTCCAGCCTCATGAACCTCATATAAACATCCTCTGAGAGGCAGCTTTTCCTCAAGTCATTTCCAAGGCCACAAATATAAAATATAACATTTCAACTGCATTTTGAGAGCTTGAATCGTCTGCATGGCCTTCAAAAGCTACAGTATGCTGCGTGTGTTTCTCTTTTGGTCGATGATACAACGATCAGAGTTCGACCTGAACCCAACTGGCATTTTGTTTTTATTCTATTGGAACTAATGTTTCCCCTAAAAACAGGCAGAACACATAAACTTCACAGAAAGACCCCTGACGAGTTGTGATTAGAACTAGAACCCTCATTCTACGACCGTGCTAAACCCGGTATAATTTCAAAAGGATTTCTCCTTATCCAACCCAACTCATCAGATACAGGTCCCCACGGGCATGTGTCAGATATCCTTACTATAATGTACATGTGTTCATACTCAGGATGGAGAAACCTCCAAAGCACAATTTAGATAGTAAAGACAAACATTTTCTTCTTAGAATGGCTCAAGGGTTGAGTAAAAGAACATTTAGTTTGCACCGTCATTTTTTACATACCTTGCCAGAGCATACATGTGTACATTTTAAAATGTTTGAGTGCTGCGGTATTATTTATAAATAGGTATATTAAAAATAGTGAAATTACCTATTTTTCAGCAGCAAGTGATGTTTGAGCTTTTTTCAAGTGCCTTGTCAACATGCATACTTTCTCTCTGGTCGTGTGACGGTTGCTACATTTCCCCAGATCAAGCCTCCAACATTTGGAGGGGTCAACCACTTATACACGTTGTTTTGTGTGACATTTTTCTCATGGTTGCCTAAATGGGTTTGACCTCTCTCTCCCTCCCATGGGTTTCCTTTCCATTTCAGCCAGTCACAGCGATAGGTGTTTAAGTGGCAGGTAGCCGGACAAGGTTTTTTTTTTTTCCTTCTTTCAAACTGGTGATTGATTCCTCCATCTCACTGCCCTGAATGCGTTAAACATCACCAGGACCTCTGTTACAGAAAGATTGTTTTTAGCCGCTGCTGCCAAACCAAATAGGCCACCAGTCCGTCTGGTAGAGAGAGAATGAGAGAATGGAGAAAGGTTTGGCATGAGGAAAGAAAACATGTTTGGGGGTTGGGGGGGGGGGGGGGGTTAAAGAGACATTTGGCCCATTATTTTCAGTCTTAACAGTTTTTTCTCTGCCCATAATGAAATGAATCCTAGCTAACATCTTTAAGATTTTGTCGCCTGCCTTCCTTAGCATGCGTTTTTATATCAGTTTTCTAAAACAGAAATAAGTCAAGCCATGATTGATCTCCACTGTCTGTGCCTTTTTCACATGTTCTGCTCCAAAGCAAAAGAAAAAAACTAGAATTGTGTGACTGCAGCAAGATAATTACTCAGGTGGAATTGTAAGTGCGACGATCACTGAGGCACATCAACCGAATCTGATCTCTGTATCTGCACCCAATAAAACTGCATACAAGCACACTCATATCTAACACTGTCCTTTTCTCTCTCTGTCTTGCAGGTAATGTGCTATGTCTTTATTCGTCCCCATGGGTGCGGCCTCAGTGATGACCACAGATGTGATGAGTAACACAGCTTTCCTTCGCGGGTTCACAGTTAAACACACAAACCGAGCAACAGGGACCTAGGGAATCACGAGGCGCTGTGCAATAATACACCACACACACAAAAACACACACACACACACACACACACTTATGAGCAAATGCAACCACAGGAACATGCACAAAAAAATGTCAGGTATTGACACGTAAGGTCTCCATTTCACTACAGATGGAAATTCAATGACTCAGTTTACCTTTGCTTGCGAGCATTTATGATGCATATAGAAATACAGTAAAAACATTATAAATACATGACACAACAGACTCAAGAAGCACACAGGGATTGACCTTTATGGAGTTATATATATATATCCTTTTTTTGATGGTATACAGACTCGCTTATATAAATATATAAAAACTCAACCACATGCACACACATCTTTATTTACCTTGGCACCCAGGGCACTGTTTGCCTGATGGTGGGAGGGCAAACAAATGCAATCTGTGGGCAAAACCCTACGCTGCATGTGGGCAGTTGGGGCAATATTTGTGTTATTCCACGGACTTCACTTAGGTGAATTACGCAACCAAACCAAAGTATAGTTTGTTTTTTAAAGCTTACAGTTCTTTGCAGTGGTGTAGTCAATACCAGACACACCCACACATGACATATGCACAAGTGTCAGAGACAACAGAGAAATGTGGGTCTGGCCGTGGGAGAGGCAGACGCCGAAGTTATGCAAGTCTGTTTTCTCTACACAGTAATGTAACTGATGGAACTTTAAAAAATGCAGTTGGCTTGACTTGCACAAAATTGACCTCGCTTTGCTCTTATGTTCTCTTCTTTTACGGTTGGCTTTGCGGTTGTTCACCTGTCCGTCTGGGCTCAGACAGAGATATTGCAATACTAAATCCCACTGTGGAAGAAAAATAGGTCATTCAATTGGAACACGGTAGAGATTTCTATCTATAATGCTATCGATATAACTGCGTGTAGGTGGTGCTGAGCCGAGAGGTTTGCACCGAGGCCGACTGTAGGTAGATGCAGACAGGCAGGGTTATTAGGGTGAGCTGATCTGAGGCACAGCAGCGTCGGAGGTTGCCGCACACTCTAATGAGGAATAGATGAAAGAGAAGAGAGGACAAAAGAAAAAGAAAGTGGGGAAAAAAGAATTAGAAAGAAAGTTCATACGATTGGATATTCAAATTTTCCACATACATCATAGTTAGTAGATACAGGATTTCACAAACCAGGTGAAACTTCCTGCCGCTGAAATATGTCTGAGAACAAAGCAGTGATTGATAACCGAATGGCTACTTAAAGGAATAGTTTAATATTTGGGGCATTATCCTTCTTCACTAATTTGCCAAGAGTTAAGTGATACAAGCTTTACCACTCTCACGTCTGTCCAATGAGTTCGGAGCTAGTGCCAGCGGGGGATTAGCTTAGCATAGGTGGCAAACAGCACACCAGGCTCTGTTCAAAGATTAGTCACGTATAAGCTTTAAAGCTCCGTATTTACAATGTTGCTTACATGCATACACAGAGAGGAATGTGAAAACAACATGTTGTGTTGAATGGAAGTTATTCAAAGAAATGAAGCCGTCCGGAAATGTGACGTCCTGAAATTTCTGCCAGTTGCCTGACATGTGATCCAAGCCATGGACAAATCTAAGCGAGCTACGACCCATGTTTCTCAATGACAAGCTAAGATTATCACAGTGTGTGTCTGTAGCACAATGAAAGTGTTTGCAGAACATTAAATACGCCTATTTCATTTAAAATTCTGAACTAATGCTTTGACAACTTTTGCAGAAAGAGTGACGTATCAAGACTAAATTAGTCAAACTCAGCTTCCTCCAAGCTGCCGACTAGTTTACAGCTGCCCACACTACAGTTCACATACACCAAAGACTGGGAGAGAATAAGTATTTAATTACCTACAATGAACTCTGTAGAGCATTCATATAGATTTGCATATAATACACAGGATTCTGCATTTAAATGTCGGTGGACGGGTTTGTTTGCATTACTTAGACAACTGGCTCATGAGTCGAGGTCGAGGCAGGGAAATCCTTGCTGGCTCTCTGAGCTGCTGCCTTCTGCTCAGAATATAAAATCAACAGCCGAATGCAGGGTCTCTTTTTTTTATTCTCCTAATACAGCAGGATTTCTGTATCCTTAATCCTAAATCTTTATCTCCGTCCTGCACCGCTCAGCCTTCCCTGCATCGATGAACTCACCGCAGAGCATGATTGATAACGTGACACTGATATTGGCTTCTGGTAGCCTTAGCAGCTCGGAAGGCCGACCTGCATAAAACTGTAAGGAAGTGTACAGGTCTTTTTGCTTCAGTGTTTAATGCCTTCTGTTGAGTTATTGCTTTCTCCGCCTGTCACTCATTTTGGGCGTTGCACACATGGACGGCGTGACAAAGAAGTTGTCAGAGTGGAACAGGGAGGTTGTTTTGCATTTCGTCTCACAATGTTGCACACAAACATCGCAGTTTGATGAAAGTATAATTTTCTACTACTTCTGGATAGTGACTTGTGACGAAGATTTCGTATTCGTGCAATTTATTCTGTTCATGTTGTGTGACATACTCAAATTGCAGTCCCAAATTTCTCATGCAAACAAAACACTTGCTACCAATTCATTTCCCCTGTGTACAGTTTTACTTAATAATTGTTATTGTCAAGCATTAACATTAATATAGCTTTGCTTTTATTTGTCTTGGTTTATTCATAGCTTATGCAATTGAACATCACGTCATGAAGAACACACCTAGTCCTACTTTTAGCTCTTAGAGACACACACACAACTAAACGCGTGTGTGAGTGTGTGCGTGGTTGTGTGTGTATGTCTAAGTGGTTATTCCAGTCACAGCTTCTCATTAAGATGTCAACACACATACACCCTGTCATTCCATTGTTGACTGTTGGCATGGATACCTGGCTCATAGCCGGTAGACGTTACATGTTGTGTTTGTGTGTGCTTGTGCGTGTGCTTGTGCGTGTGTGTGTGTGCATGCGCCTGCTGAAAAGTAAACAAGTGAGCGCGCAAAGCCCCACAGCTCCAGCCAAGGCAGTGAAGCAGTAAAAGATCAGAATGGTGTTTTACATCCTGTGGGAAAAAAGAGTATGTATTAAAGAAAGAATGAGAGAAAGAGAGACTGAGAGAACGAGAGAGAGAGAGAGAGAGAGAGAGAGAGAGCTGGAGGGAATGGGGGTGGGGTTGGAGGGCAGAAAGCAAATTTAATCATAGCAAGTCAATTTGCTCTGATTTGATCTTCAGTCTCATCTGGAATTTAAAACATATTGTAGTTTGAGGTGATGTTTAAAATAACCCCCTATGGTTATGTCTGCTAAATATCACACTGGGATGTGTGTGTGTGTGCGTGCGCGCGCTCGTGCATGCGCGCACGGAGTAAATTTGTTTGTTAATATGCTGAGCTCAGGACAAATGTAATGGATAGTTACCAAGTGTTGGCATTAAAACAAAAGAGTGACAGAGTGAGAACTGGCATGGACCGTAAACTGGAGCACAGATAAACCAGTTTGGGTTTTGATTGTGAAACATGACGTGTGTGTGAGAGAGAGAGAGAGAGAGGGAATGAGTCTGTGCAGATATATATATATGCTCCCGTGCACGCCCACAATTCTATCGTCTGTTGCCTTCATAGGTGCATTTCATGACACACACACACACACAAATGTATCACAACAACATCAAACTTGGTGACTGATAGCAGAGTCCTGGACTTATTTCTCTCTCTCTCTCTCTCTCTCTCTCTCTCTCTCTCTCTCTCTCTCTCTCTCTCTCTCTCTCTCTCTCTCTCTCTCTCTCTCTCTCTCTCTCTCTCTCTCTCTCTCTCTCTCTCTCTCTCTCTCTCTCTCTCTCTCTCTCTCTCTCTCTCTCTCTTTCGTTCCTGCTGTGACATGACCCACAACATCATGCCTCTCCCAAATACCCACCGTCGCCGTCCCCTTCCTCCCTTTTTTGGGTATCCTCTTTTTAATCAGCCTCAACATCAAAGCCTTGGCCTTCCTGTTGGCAGGGAGAGTGCAGTTTGCAGAAGTGTGTGTGTGTGTGTGTGGGTGTGTGAGGTCACTAGGACCTTGGGCTGACGTCGCGTCCTGGTCGACCGACCTGCCACTCATTAGTGCTGACCCGTGGTTGGCTGGTGAGGAGGTGAGGGGAAAGGTCGTGACCTGAGTGGCAGCCTTATGTCTGCCTGGACTAAATAACCATATAAGTGCACAGGAGCAGGTGAACGAGCCGCCAGACACACAACTTCAAATTGGTCCTGACAACACACACGGACATGAACATACTGTTAAAGGGAGTTTCACATCCAACACACACACACACGTTCGCAATATGCACATTTCATAGACACCTGCACATCAATAATGCATTTATATACGACACAAACTATTTACACCACTATATTCGTATAGTCATTATCACAATGATTGACATAAAATATAAGTAACTTCTACGTTTATGCAATATAATTGGGGACTGGACTAAAGTTTTTTTTTTCCATAGCACAGTTAGTCAAGCAGTGTGCTTGTTTTCAGCTTGTTTACACACTTAGTGGGCAGGCACACTCCCGGTCACTAGGACCACTTTTGCAGCTTGTGGTTTTTGTGTGTTCTGAGTTGAGTGCTTATAAATAAAAATGTTTTGATGCAAGGAAACAAGGTTTCTGCTTTGCTTTTTTCTGAAGGGATTTTCTTTTCTTTTTTATGCCAGATTTTTTTCCCTGATGTTCACTTGTAGAACCAAGATCTGAACCAAGGTCTGTGTTCTATTTTCAACATTCTATATCATTGGTTTTGCTTTCAGATTTCAATTAAAGGAAAGCACTAGAGCATTTTCTATGACATACGTGCATAGGTAGATAGTATTACTTCTGTATTATGGTATCCCTACAAGCATCACCACCTTCAGGCACAGACACTCTATAGAGGTAAAGACTGCAAGCAATCCTGGGAGACGCTTTTTTTTCTTATCCTATTGTACAACATGTCTCAACATGTTTTTTGAAAGCCATCCTTACTGAGCTATGACCTGCAGAACTTGTTATTATGTTTTGTCCAATTTACTGTATTTACTTCATATCACAGATGAACAAGGGAGACACTTTTTGTAATATGAGCGTCACTGTGTGTTAGAGCAGGTGACAAACTTCATAAGACCAAATGCAAAGACAGTCACTCAGTCTTTAAACTCTGAGTAAATCCATTTAATTATGATCATGGTCACCAAGTGACCAGAGTTTCTAATTACAATCACATTGAACATCAACTGATCAAGAGCAGTATAAGGGACTATCCCTGCGGGGAAAAGATTTCTCTGCCTGAGCTGAAAGTACAATTCAGCAAGATAAAATACATAAAACCTAATCACATAACTGGAAAAGCATAAGCTGCAATGGAGACGTCTCAGTCTGGATCGTGGAGGAATGATGACTCAGCTTCCTAAGAAGTTTGTTCATCAGCTGATTGTTTACACGTTTTGATCCAATCGTCTGAACCAATCATCAGCCAGGCACTGTGCATTTCCTTGGTGACCTACTTCTCACCAAGAGACAGGTTTGTGTTCAGAAAGCTTCCTGGCAAACGCAGTCTCTGATGATTTGATGTATTCACAAGTGCATGCTTTCACTGGATGGAAGATTTGCATGCATATACCTGCCCAGTGATGGTGTGCCTTACCTCATTTGTTCTGTACAGTAAGGGAATGCAATGACACAGCAGGATACCCCAATGAAAAGTAGTAAAGTAGAAGAAGAAAAAAAAAAAAAACTTTTCCATATAGATTCTAAGCTCTATTTTTCGGACCAATATATTGATATACTATGTCAAAGTGCAAAAGTAAATGTCTGGTAATATAGGAAATGTTGTTCTGAAAAAAAAGATAATGCCATGGTAAAAAAATGTATGTGGTATGTAAAGGCAAATTCAAAAGTAATAAAAAAAAAATGGCTAAAATAACCCAGGACCCTTTGCCAATACATTTATTAAAATGTTATAATTAATGAAATAAATGTAATTGATTTAAATAATTTAAATAAAACCTAATGAAATTGTCTAAATTCAACTAAATTAACAAAAATGTTTTATTTAATCATCAGCTAATCAATGCTGATATCAGGGAAGGGAAGGGAGGGCAGAATGAGATTTTTGTTTGCATGGGCGCATCATATAACTTTACACAGCTTGAAGTTGAGAACATGTTCTTTTCTCTTTATACACTATGTATCGAGCGCTATAGATTGTCTCCTATTATATAACATATAGTCTTTGTTTTTTTTTCACGTCCACAGTTCTTAATACAGAAAAGCCAGGCTCAGGCTATTACTCCTAAAACTGCTCCCTGTGTTCTGGAATCAATAACAGCACCCAGCTTTTCAGATTCAGGATCCAGGTTATGAAAATAACCTATATGGATTTAAAAACAGCCTCAAGGTTGTAAAACCAAAGACAAAGGGTAGTGAGTGCAAGTGAGCAACACATCAAGCACATGCTAATATTTAAAAAAACAGCACCAACAGCTTCTATTTGTTTCTGTGGCACAAAATGAAAAAATAAAAAAGCTAAGAGGAGAATTAGGTAAACCGTGCATAGACTAGTACACACGAGAGCAAAAGGGATTTATAGGAAGAAACAGCTGGATAGTGAGAGCTCATTATTTAATAGCTGAGTGCAGGAAATCAATTTTCACGTGTGGGCTTTAGCATGAGGATAAATTAGCATATGAGTAAACAGAACACCTCACTTGTGCATATTCTTAGCCTCCCCGGGGACTCGTCTCCTCAGATTCTGCTTTTAATTTTGTACCTTGTTGTGTAATAATGATTTACCGTGTGTGTGTGAGAATGTGTGAGATGCTTTAAATGTGCACGTGTGAAGAAACGTGCACCTGCAAATTGAAGAGCAAGGAACGGTTAGATTTGGATACAAGAGCTGGAATCGAGGTTGAATTGAGTCTTAAATGACTTGGATCTGTCCCAGGTTTTGCAGAGCATGACGTCTTACACACTCAGCAGCAACGCATCCCTGCAATACACACACAACAAACACACATTCGACTGCATAATCAATAAAAGTCTCTTTTGGTTTCAGCTCTACTTGTCTTTCCAAGGACAGAAACATTTACTTACATTACAGTTGTCCGGACCATCAAGGCCTGGCTCATATGTCCGTGTTAATGAACTGAGAGAATGTGCTGTCTTGCTGATGGAAGACAGCATGTGGACGCTCAGCGTACCCAAGCGAAGGCACAGGTTGAGTCTCCAGTACCAAAGAATATTTTCAACAGCGTACTGTACTTTAATTCCCCCTCTTAAACATCTGTCTCTTCGACACCCACCGCTGCCACTTGACGACTTGCATCAACTCTTTTTTTCCTCACTCCCAAACAGTTGTCAATTTCTTGTCTCTGCTGCCTTTAGATTTATACAAGGTCTGTTTCTCCCACGGCTCATGAGGGGATTTCTTTCTTCCAGCCCCTCGGTGCCGATGTCCCATTGTGCCATTTACATTGTGCCCGGCTTCGGGAGTTCTTTATGAGATGACGCTGTTCTTCTCCAGCGATCACCGCCTTTTTAGAAATGGTAATGCTCTGTCCTTCGTCTGGGCTTTTGTGTCTGCTGACACTTTGTTCATCAGCACAATTCATCTGCGTTCACATCTAATCTTAATAAAGGTATATTTCAAATGTAATCATTTACCGATGGCTTTTTGGGCTTTCAGCGCGTATTCTATGGGGGAATCTTTCCTGGCAAGCGATTGATAACGAGAGTGAAAGCGCTGCACGGATCTCACAGCACGCACCCCCGCTCACCGGCACACACTGTGAAATAAAAGGAGGCTATCAATGGTAATTTGTATGGATCACATGCATATAGGAGCACATGCACTCAAAGGTGAGGAGAGGAATAATCTTTTGGGAACATCATAATAATGAGAATTCATCATGAAAGCCGCACACTTCAACCAAGCGTTTGGGTTGACTGTGATGATTGATGACCTCCGCTGAGCTGTTTTCGGTAGACTGGGTGAGTCAGAGTGACGAGTTTTACCGGGGACATGGACATGAAGGAGACCCCCGGGGAAAGATGTGCATAATCCTACGGGGACGCAGGACTGGACCCGTGGAACAGTTTGCCAAATGATCCATCCTCTCTGATGTATAGACCTTAGGCTGGGAGTTTGATATGCTGACCATTGTTGCCTCATAATACTAATTATTACACTTAATCTTAAACATATGTGTTTCTATGAATTAAAATCATGTTTGTTCTCTGACAAATCAAAAGTTGGAAGTTTTAAGACAGATATTGCTGTATGACTGATGTTACTGGATCAGGTCTCTGACTAAATTTCACACACTCATATCTCAGTGTCCTTAAATATGCAGATCAATGAGTTGAACTGTGAAAATGTCACGATGTTAAGGAAGTGAAAACAATCCTGAATCCGCCCTCAGTTTCAGATCTGCTCCGAAATGAAATGGGTTCCTCCCTGACACATGATACCTGTAAGTTTCGTGGAAATCCAGTAAGTTGTTTTTGTGTAATCTTGCTCACAAACACACAAAAACACGGACAAGGGTAACAAACTTTACTAGTTAGTATTCACCACTACCCTGGAATAGCCACTGGCCGCTGTTCAGCAACATGCACATAGTCGGCTTTAATATCAAGGACAGTATTTATTCTATTAGTCAACAGTTGACAGGGCTCTGTAATATTTTCTCAATTATTCCTATTGTTGCGCTGAAAATCAAAACACGCTATTATTCCTCACTATCTATGTCAACGATTTAAACCTTTTCACTGTACAGCAGATAGCTTCATCATGAAAGTGTTTGTGTGTCCCTCTGCTCTACTACTATCATACCATTGTGAAATCCTGTGTAAAATCCCAGGAAGATATTAAAAGGCCTGGCTCTGGGTGATCAGAAGTGATCAGGACAAATATATTCTTCATTACTACTAATTGTAATTGCACTCATTGTATATTGCGAAATACATACACAATACAGTGCTTGTGGCAATACAAGCTGAATTAATGGAAACATATTAGAGGACATTCAAAGGGCAACATAAAAACAACAACCAGCATAACAACGGTATTATTTGTCAGATTGAACAACCAGTGCTCATGACTCTCGTTGCCTGAGGGTGAAAACTGTCTTTTCAGCACCGGGATGTGTGTTTCACTGCTGCAGTTTATTAATGCATTTATTATTTTTACTGTTTTTGGTTATAGGCAGAATATTCAATAGATGGGGGACAAATATTGAAGCCTGCATCAGTTTCCAAATGTAATAGTTTTATTATTATTTAGGGCTTAATGGTTATGCAGGTTTTTTTTTTTTAATTGCAGAATTTGTCTTGATTTTATAAATAATTTGAACTCATTTAGTCTGTTGATTTACTTGAATTGCAAAAAGAAAAAAAAAACTTTCAGTTCATGAACTTTCAACCAGACAGTAAACAAGTTCAATGTTCTTTCTGTTACTGGAAGTTGCTTCTGTTTGGTTTGGATGGCAAAGGGTCCGTGATGATGCTGTCACTCTCTCACTGTGGCGTGTCCCAAACCTGCAGTCCCTCCATGTTGATTCAGCGCTAACCCTGTACCCCGTTTTTTTTTTTTTAAACCCCGTTATTAAACTTGAAGTATCTGACATCCCATCCTGCTGAAACGCTTCCATTATCTTGAAACTGTGCGATCACAAAGGCGCCTGTTGCCGAATTCGTCTTTGTTCATTCCTTCATCTGAAAGAAGCTTCATCCGCTATGGCTCGCCTGCAGCCTTTTTAATTTGACAGCCGCCTGACTGACACTTGTCATGGGCTGTTGAGATAAGAGCGCTGACACACACCAATACACACACACGCGCGTGTACATATGCACGAGACGCTGTTGTTTATTTTTTTTATTTTCTAGCAGCACCGTTAATTTACCAATAATTCCAGACCTCTGTATTGTGTCTGTGTGATGGTACGTTTCTCTTGTTCACGTGTGTTTACATTTACCAAACACACCTGGTGAATGGGCCGTGCGTGTAGAGTACATGAGAGTGTACAAAGAATCCATGATTAATAGTTCAGCTGCTACAGCTTGGATTTGACAGGAAAAGTCGCCCGCAGTCATCAAACGTGATGCATGTTGGTGTGATGCAAAGGGGAGATAACCCCCAACAGGGAGGTGGACAAGGGCAGTGACACTAATTTATCCATTTGACTGAACTCCCTGTATTACAAAAGCTCGGGGGTGTGGCGGGATTGTCTCCCACATATTACCATACACTGCTTTTTTTTCCTGCAGGGTGGAGGGGTATCTGCAGAATGAAATTAGAAAGTGAGAACTTTTTTTTTTCAGGGCACTGACATGAAGCTGCATCTCACAGGAAACAGAGAGGTAAACAACACGGAGCCTTTTATGACTACAAAGTAGTGTGTAGCGCTGAAGGGATGCAAACAAGGTGGAGGATATTCTGTTTGCATTGAGAGAAACAAAATCAAGTGCTGCCTGTTTTAAAGCCAGGAAACATGTCTGGTGTGTTGTTGAAAAGATGACGCTGCAGGTTCTGGGTAATTTCAGTAGAGCTACAGACAGAAGTGCTGGAAGTGAGCTGCTTTTTGATGTGCGAGATTAAAGGGATTTGGCACTTGAATACCTTCTTGTCTGGACGCTCCTCAGGCTTGTCTGGAAAGGACTTGAAGCTAAAGGCTCCTTTTTTTCCTCCAGTATTTCATCCTTGTGATTTTTTAAAACTCAATTTAAACTATTTGTCTCAGATTATCATCCCTGAATGTTTATTCGGCTCGTTTCCAATGTGATTCAAACTTTTTGTAGGGAGGCTGTGCTCACCTTGATGCATGTTTGGAGAAGATTTTTTCAGAGATGTCAAGATTATACGGTAAGCAGCATGGTCGAGGGGTTGGTTTGATCAGTAGCAGTGATCAGATCTCTTTCTTTACATCTGGCAAAGCGGTTACGTCTTCATCACCAATACATGCATTCAACCATGAGGGTACAAACCCAGAACAACAAGAATCAAGAAAGTAAAATTTTTCTTCATGTGGCTGTGGCAGTTAAACCTGATCCAAGCTGGATATTTGGTCTGAATTGATTCTGATGTTCATCCGATAGGCTGAAGGTTAAAAGGCCACGAAAGGCCACACTGGTGCCGTGCTTCATCTGTGAACAAGAGAATTAAGTGAAGCTCATTGGTATTCCTGTGAACCGCCAATGAAATCAAAAAAAAAACTAGTTTCTAATCTCTCTGTCATCATTATCTTTCGTCTGATCAGACAAAGCAAACAAAGCTCAGCAAACTTCAGAACAATTCATAATTCATGGCCAAACCAGCTTACCTCTCTTTTAATTCCCATAACACAGGAGTGTGCACAATTTCCACTGAGCCGACCACACGATTCCAGTTTGCATACTGGTTTTGTTGAATGCAGCATTAAAGTTTCATCATTTACAGTTGGTTGACTGGGTTCTGTGAATGCAGCAATACTTCGGACTTGATGTAAAGCGATTGATTGTGCCCTGTGCCCTTCTTTCTCCATCTTCAGATTGATTTATTACTGACTGATGCACACATCCTCTATGTCCCTGAATCATATTGAACAGTGTACTCAGACCTCATGGCCTGTTTATGTACACTACGGTTATGATTGGGTAACAAAGACATCTCTGAGTTCATGAATGTATTGATGCACACCCTCCCTTTGTGCTTGTTCAAACCTTTGTGTTTGTGTGTGTGTATTCATCTGTATAATATACATTCATATTTTGAGTGTTCATGTATGTTCCAGGTGGCCCAGTGCAGACAGTGGCTGTTGGAGCGTTGCTTGGCTTTTCTCCAATTGACGCAAAGCCTGATGTGTTGCAATAACATTGATGTGCAGAGTTTCAGAGGCCCATTGTCTTCTCTTATGTTTTATCTTATGTCTTGGAGCCAGGGTAGTTTAGAAAAGGGAAAACAACTTGTGTTATGGCTTGGTTTTAGCTTTGAGGCTAGAGTTAAGTGTGTTTTTGTATTTCTATCTTCATGAGAAGCATATTGAGTATAGACCTTGCGAGGTGAGGACATTTTGACCGGCCCTCAACCAATTCAAGGGCTGCTTGAGGGTGAAGACTTGCTTTTAGGTTTGAGTTTGAATTAGTTCTAGTTTACTTATTTTCTTCAGTATTTGCTGCTCCCTGAAGATTCTCAGAAACTCTTTAAATTATTTCTTCTGCTTGGTGTGAATGCATAAAATAATATAAAAGATTAGTTAAATGCATTGAAACCTTTCCACTCTTATAGTGTAGAAGAACAGTTGGTGATCAGTCAAACTTACTTCATATCATCTACCATACAACAGACAAATTTAAATATGTAATTTGCTGTTACTTACAAAGTGCTTACTAACTGCTCACTGAATGTACATTTTCAATTCAAATTTTTAATCGTATCTAGTCTAGTTCTAATCTGCAATAGTAATCTGTTAATTT
This sequence comes from Limanda limanda, assembly GCF_963576545.1. Lineage (NCBI taxonomy): Eukaryota > Metazoa > Chordata > Actinopteri > Pleuronectiformes > Pleuronectidae > Limanda > Limanda limanda. The sequence continues at coordinate 18,580,773 of NC_083651.1, read as the reverse complement.
AAATCTACCACCAATGCAAATAATACAATCGAATTGGAATGAAGTAAAATTGTTGGAGAATAACCTCAGCACAGCAGTTTCTCTGGTTAGCTGGTGATTATGTCAAATGCTCAACTTTTTTAAGTTTAATTAAAACAAACACTAAAACCTGTACCTCCTGTCTGATCAGAAAGATGTTGTGCACAGTATTGTTTGTTTGCTCCTTTCCTGTTCAAGCTGTTTTTCTACTTCAGCAAGATCAGACATGCACCTATCGAGGCTGTGAGTGCCAACGGTGCCAGCTGAGATTTGGGTGGTTTGTGCCAAGCTGTGTGTGTGTGTGTGTGTGTCAGTGTTTGAGTTAGAAATTGAAACAGAGAATTCAAATCTATGCTTTGTCCATATTTAAGCGTGATTGTTTTCAGTTAAACTAATTTACACTGTAAAGCACCTGCATGTTTAATTAGAAGCAGATGGGCTTGAACTCGTTTTTATCCAGATACTAATGCATCTAAAGTGTTTTTTATTTCCTGCTGCAAGGAGCCACTGGGCACCGGAGGTTTGAGTAAACAAGGTCTTCGACAAGGACACAGCGGAAAATGCAACGATAATACAATGAATGGGAAATGGGGGCTGGGGGGAACAGAATATTTGATAAAAATAAAAACTAAAACACTCTTTTCCTCCTCTTTCACACCCTTCTCTAGTAAAGATGATGGAGGACTGGGGGCATTAGGGACAAATCAGATATATTTATGGTGGTGGCATTTACAAACATGAGTTTCTGCAGTTTGGTGCGGATGATAAGAAAACTCCCTTTATTCTTTGAGTTGTTCCATTATGAGAGCGAGACAGATGTGTGTAGGAGTGTCTGGCCTTGGTGGCGGTACAAACTTTAACAAGCACTCTTCCTTTTTCTGGACCACTCAGGAGCTGAAGTACTCTATCACAAGCTTATCCTGATATAACCATACATAGCTTTGATGGACATGTAAGTAAATATTTTCCTAATAACACATGTTGCGGATACGGAGCAATTTTTTTTTTTTTTTTATGTTTTCGTTCCCTGCCCGATGTCAGAAAGCTAGAGGATCTTATGCTGTTTTGCTTTTGCTGGGCAGTTAGCATACAGGTAACATTTAGTCAGTTTAGCAGAGACTTTGATTACTCTGTGTGTTCAAAATAGTAGTGAAACTGGAATATACAGGGTCTTAAATGTTGGTAAGAGATTTGTAATCTAATACACTTAATCAAATCAAATTCCACTAATATCAAAAAAGTCTGGTCTTAATGCGCGACTCTGTATCTGCAAAGCAAAGACAGCTGGACAACTCCAACAACACACTATTCCAACCAATCAGCTACAAGGGAATTGACAGTGATTTCCATGAGAACGGTCATAAACCAGATAAGGCACCCTAATCCTTTCTTGGGGCGATTTTGAATAAAACGTGGAAACATCACCTGTTACATCTCTTAAGAGGTGGTGTAATTATTCCTCGGCCTTCTACTATTGAGGGATGAGAGAAGGACCTGAGAAAGTGGCCTCAAGTAACAAACTCCACCATTACTGTTCCAGAATGTAACGAGTACCGTCAGCCACAGGAAATACTTCTATTGCTATCTCACAGGATAGTGCATGGATTTGGGGGGTGGAGCTTCTGAAGGAACTGTGGAGGGGGGGGAAATCACTTACCCAGAATCACTTACCCCACCTTTAAGTCTAGAAACTGATCTTTCTGGGTGGGTATAGTAACTATTTCACAGGCAGTGATTTTACTTGTTATTTAAATAGAACATATGAATTGGTGCAACTTTGACTAAGACTATTCTGGTCTAGGTTTTCCTGAGAATTACACTGGCAGGAATGGAGAGTTATAGTTTGGGAAGCACACCTCCTCAGGCACCGTCACAGTTTGGTGAATTGTGGCACCAATGAGCATTGGGCACAGATCGTTGCACAGGCTGAAGCTCTGAAGAACACAGCAAAATGTGACAGAGTTGAAATGCAACATATCCGAAAGAAGCGCTATTGATGGAAATGCATTATCTTGTACGTTTCTTTTTTCATTATTTGGCTTTTGTTCCACTGGATTTAGCTTGATTTCCTCTGCTGCACTTGGCTTACTTCCTGCACCCCTCAAACGTGCCTCTTGGTGAAGAATACATCTTTTTGCATGACTTTCACCATGAGCCCTTACATTTGCATGTCTTGAGATCGTTCCCCTTCATATTTTGAGGTAATGTCGTGGGTAAATGTGAAACTCAGCAGATTTCTTTACTGAAGGTATACTGCCTTAGATTAAGGTGACCTTAGAATTGTGATCTCTGAACTGTGCCACCTCTTGCTCGAGGCTTTCGACTTGTGAAAGCTAAATTAGCCACATATTCTTCAAGGTAAAAGGGGAACCTGCAAGCTAAGCATCAGACGGACAGAAAGGCTTTACCTCTTTGCTGTGGCCTTATTACCTTTTTGGTACATGACCCGAGGCATTAGTCTTATAAAAATACACTTCTGTCCACTGGTTTGCTTTATAAACACATACACACGTAGAGACTTGCTGTCCATGTGGATCAGAATAATGGCAATGTAATTTGCCCTCTGAAAACGTGACTCATGTTCTCCTAAATGCCGGCTTATTGTATAGTGAACCTGGTGCACATGGAAGTGAAGGACTGCTCACAGTTTTTTTCTTTTACTTTTCTTAACATAAGTTATATATGGTTCATGTGTCACTGATTATGTCAGCGCTCTCATTCTCATAATTTTTCTCTTTTTCATTCATCCTGTATATATAGACATCTTAGAAATTCAAATTAAAAGGGCACTCAGAGGCCCCATGCTTCTGCCAATACACACAATTCCCCTTATGAAACCATTTTTAAATTCACTTGATTCACATTTCTGTTTGGATCTGCACCAAACTGTGCACACTCATCAATATCAGTCCCCTAAACAAGTCATGTATATTTATTTATTTTCATCAAAATGCATGAATCATTCTCTAATCTACTCAAAGGCTACCAAAAACCCAAATCAAAATTGTTAAAGAAAATGAAGAACATTTCCTGGATTCACAACCTGATCTGCATCTTTATTAAACAGGTTCTTCTATGATCTGCATCCCACCCTTCCACCAAGTTTTATGGTGATCCTTCCATTACTCTTTGTGTAATTCTGCTAACTAACAAACAGAAAGACAAATGGAGACCAAACCTTTACCTGCTTGTAATAAAACAGCTTTGCAGGATGCAGCTTGAAGAATAACGGTTTCTGTCATCCCTTTATCTGATACTGTAAATTACAATTTATATATTTATATAATATATTTCTAAAGATATATCTTGTTTCTTTGAATAAAAAAAAATATTGTTTATATTATCTACTATATTTTGTTATATTGTTTACCTCATTTAATTGTTCTTTACAAGCCCCAGCCTTCTGTTTCAGAGAAGGATGTTTTTAATTAGCAGACACTTATTCATTGTTCATTATTATTAAGACAAAAAAAAGTACCTGGGTCATAAGAGTGCTGATGTGTGGCTTCACTGAAATGCATGTCTGTGTGCGTAGAGTGCATAAATAGTTTTGGCAAGCCAATTAATTTGTTTATGAGTGTGCCCGACAGGCTATTTGACCTCAGTGACAGATATAGTTGGAATTTATGTAGCAAGCTGACGACCTCCATTTTAGAGCTGCAGCGGGTTGACAGATGAAGAGACAGACAGATAAATTGGAGAGTTAATGATAAGTAAATGCACCTATGCAAACATCAAGCTCCTGTAGCAACTTTATATCTCACTGTTTATTAATAACGGTCTTGAAATTGTCACATGATTGTGGTTTAAGGGGATTAAAGCTCGCCACTCTACGATTCCCCTCAGCTCTATCAAGTGTTTCTGTGGCTTGCAACTCTTTGTTTTGTATTTATGACCTGCAGCTTTATCCGATATTGCTTTCTCTGCAGCATTGTTTCTATGAGCAGCAGCAGGCAGTGGTTTTCAGTGAAAAAGCAGTGATATACTGATTGTAAGCTACCCTCAGAACACCAATACTATTGAGGACATTTTAGACTTCAACAGAGCATTGACTGTAGTAGCTCATGTGGCAGATGTGTCATCAGATGGCCAAAAATACATCAACTGCTCTTAAGGTAACTTGTAACACCCAATTACCATTGCACGTGGTAGAGAGTGTCTGTTTTCCATATTGACACATAAGGAAAACATTTTTTTTTAATTCTAAGAGGTCTCTACAATTCGGAGGTTTGCCTGAAAGCCTTTGCATGTGGATAACAAGGTGAAAGGGTATTTTTTAAGCCAGACCATGATTTTCTCCTAAATCTAAACAAGTACTTTCCTAAACTTAACCAAACTGTCACTGAACACTTGAGGCCAGAAAGTATTTTAGCCGGTAAGGTGTCTGACAGGAAAACCCTGCAGGCGCACTTCTCCTAACAGCCGTTCAGCCCACAGCTTCACTGATAGACTATATAAAGATGGACGACACGACTCCCACTTCCTCCCGCTATCATGAAATGAAGCCAATATATCCCGGATATGAACGCTGCCATCTTTCCCATTAGGAGTCTGTGCAGTAGTGAGGTGGTAGGGTCCGTCTTGGCTGTCCATTATGAGGTTTAAACCTGTTTTTATGGCATCAAACATCTAATTAAATTCAACCTTACTAGAAAAATTCACACTTAGAGAATCCTCAGTGTGATGAGAACTGTCTAAAATTACAGATATCACCTGAAAGAAAAATGTGTTTGTGTAGCCAACTGGTGGGGATGGAAATCCTTTGGCATTTTTTGTCATGTCCCCACCCAACAGGCTAAGGCTCCTAAACTAAGGCAAGGCATTCTAGTTTGGAATGTGAGTGGGAACTAAACAGGTCATTGGGACTAAAACATCTTAAACATTTGCTTTAGTGCCTCAGTAGTGTCAGTGCAGGGTCTTCCCCTCAGTCGTTATGAACCAGACAGGAAACAGGCTGTGGCTGTCTCCTCCACTGCAGTCATTTAGTTTTTGCCTTTAACACCATTAGCCTGTTAGTATTTAGTTTTATCCCATTGTTTTAAAGTGGATGCTTCTGCACAGCGAACGGAAAGGAACAGACACATAGTTGGAGTTAAGAGAGCTCACTCTGTTAGTGGGTGTTAATGTTTATTACTGGTTTTAACGAGCAGCACAACATTTTGTGGGCTCTTAGCCCAAAGCTCTGTTAATTGATAGGAGAATGAAGGCAGTCTGTATTTGGAGTGCACGACTTGCAGGTGGCACGCACATTATTCATAGAGCAATTCAACAACAATCGGATGGCGAATGACTCACTGGTACAGAGCAAGTTGCTGTGTCTCCTTCGCTGTTGCCCTGCAGCAGATTTTAATTTAGTGATACTATTTTGTATTGATGTATAGAGCTACTTGGAGCAGAACTTTGCTAACTCAGATTGCATCTCTCTCTCTCTCTCTCTCTCTCTTTACTCATACGATTTTATACTGACTATCAGTATTAAAGGTGAGGGAGGGTTTTAATTTTGTGGTCTTAGTCTGTGGTTGATCGCAAAATTATGTAGTTAATTGTGTGACCTACATGAAAATATTGAGTTCACACCTACTTTGTTTGGTCTGAACCTTTGGACACTTCACTTTAGACTGAGCCAAAATGACAGGTGTGAAAGGTTCCTCGGTCCAGGATCTGGACCAGAAGAGGTGGCCCCGGATTAGGATCAAACTGAACTATGGTTCGGTGTGAAAACATTTGTATGGATGGTTAAATATTAACATTAATGCTGGAACCAGACATTTAGTGTTACTGTTGTTGCAGTAAAGGTCTACTGATGGAGAAATGGTTTTCGATTTCCAAACCTAGTGATTCTGAATCGGCCACAGCGGACGTAAGGTGAATATGGAAAAACCCCAAACCCCTGCACAATAAGATGGAAACAACTTTTTCCTGAATGGCGTGAGGGCCACTGTCAGCCTTGGCACGGAGGGTAATTGACAGTGTTTTTATGGGGGTGTGATTGATTGCCTGATTAGGGACCCTGGCAGTAGCACACCTCACAGATGGCAAATTAAACAGTAGACAGATGCCCCCCCCCCCCCCCCCCCCCCACAACCCTTTACCCACTGCACAAACTCAACACACCCCCCGGAGCTCTGCGTGTCCTCGGCTCGGTTGCCCTCTCCTCTGCTTCCTCAACCTTTACTCTCTTTTTCTCCCGTCTATCTTCATTGACTTCTACTCAAAGGTCGGACTGATAACACTTTGTCCCTTTTGTGAATATCAAAATCGAATCAACATTGGGTTTTTATAAAAATGTATATTTATTTTCAAGAATTGGGTTCAAATCAATCGCTAAAATTAAAGTGAGTCTTTCCAACATTCATAGTGAAAAGCATGTGCTGGATTTTCAGTTGTGCGCGTTGGGAGCAGGGGCACAATATCTTAACGGCGGCGGTGTGTGTGTGTGTGTGTGTGCATATGTGATGCACGTTGTAACATTCTGTCATGTGGCGTGTGTGTCTGCGCAGCACAGGGGAGCTTGTAACCGCGGCATGTGCATCATTCATGCAGACGTACCATCATTCTTGACAAATCACCAGGGCCCGCCATCAGGAACATTACGGGCCGCGCTCCGCATCAGAACTACACATGTACCATGAAAGGAAACACAGGTTTTCCCTCTTCGAAATGGCGGAGGCTATGGGGGGGGTGATGTGGTGGTTGAAAGGCCCTGGGGTCTCAGTGAGGGCTAAGTACTTAGACAAAGAAAGTAGGCCCGCCTTTTAATGTGCAGCTGATCAAGCTTTGATGCGCTCCCTCGCCTTGTAACTCCTTGCGTTTTCTTCCTCTTCTTCTTTTTTTTCTCCTCCCATCTCCAGCCCAGCAATGCCCTGCCTGCTCGTCCAATTACCCTCAAGCATGTCTTTGTTTTATCTCGCCTGACTGAGTGTGTTTTTAATTTTTAATTCTTTTTTTCCCCCCTCAGTAAGGGCCAGTGCTCTAGCCAGCAAAGGTTCTCCTCCTTTAGCAGGACAGAATGTGGGAGTCAGAGAAACCATATTAGCGCAAAAATTGCGCTAATATGGTCTAATAGCTTTTTACCTGTGTGTGTAACTTTTTTCATCGCCTCTTCACTAAAGTGTCCCGCCGCTCTAGTGTCCTGTCGCTCCAGTGGTTTGGAAAGTGTCTGTTACATTCAGTCCACGGAGCAATCACAGGATGCAGATGGAGCAGGAGCTAGTCATGTCTGAGGCTCCCTGCAAATGCCCTTTGCAAATGCCACAGACAGTGACGGGTAGGAGGGAACTGCGGATCCATCTCCATCTGCATGCCTGACCAACCCAGGCGCTAGTGTGTCAAGCGTTGAACTTACGGTGAAATGAGCTTTGTAATCCAATGATATCTTGTCAGCTCAAATCTGCTGCTCGAGACGTGAATTGCAGTTTCTTTTGTCCTTCTATTTGCTGGAATATCCAGGGGAAGAGCGGTGGGAAACGTTGGGGGAGCTGCTGCGTGTCACAGAGGGGACTACACATGCGGATGGTTCTAGACACACATACACACACACACACACACACACTGATACAGTCTCTCACCTACTGAGAGGGTCCCTGCTAGGTCTGTTTTTCTCCTTTTGTATATCCCGTACCACAGACTTTTACTTCTTAGTGCGTATGAACAGAACTCAGGAGGAACAGAAACAGTAGGATCTGAAATGTTCTGAGCCAAACACTCAGTGTGTGTGTGAGTGTGTGTGTCTGAGAGAGAGAGAGTGTGTGTGTGTGTGTGTGCTCTCAGACCAAAGAGTGCCAACAGCTCTCAACCAGCATTAGGATTAACCTGCTGATTGATTCTGGCAACACAAATAAGAACATGAGAGAGAGAGGGAGAAGGAGGTAGAAAGAAATGATGAGACACAGCATCTTTTTGGAAGGAAGGTGAGGAAGGAAGTGGACACACACACATACACACACAGACACACACAAACACACACACTCACCACAAGCAGCTTCAATCTGACTGGGATCCCAAATGGTCAATCTGCATCATTGCTCTCATGTGTGTGTCCGTATTTGTGTGTGTGTGTGTGTGTGCACACGTGTGCATGCCTGAACCTGAAGTCTTATCCTTTCTAGTCCGTTTTTGATTTAGGATTTTTCCTGTCATTACTTTCTACTTTACTGTAGAAAAAGGATGAGAGAGAGAGAGACAGAGAGCTCTTTCTCTCTCTCACCCTTTTTTTCAACACACAACGACGTACCCACACGTACACACACACAAAATGATCGCTGGCCAACTGCCAGGTGTTCATGCCAACAGTCAACAATGTAATGACTGGGTGTGTATGTGTATTGACATCATTATGAGCTGCTATGACTGCAATTACCACTGCTACACACTCTCTCACATATGCTCTCTCACACACGCAATCACACACACACGCAATCACACAAACACACACACACACACACACACACAAAAGTGAAATGCAAGCCACGTTTGAGCCCCGGCAGAATTCAGATCAATGCTCGGTGCTCCGTCTTACAAAGACCTTTAAGTGCTGAGGGTGAAGACTAGGTTTGCTCTTCATGACAAATGATGATGATGCTATTGTACAGTTGCACAAAGTGATTTGACATAATATTGATTTTCCTTTTGTTTATATATACTGTATGGTTAAAAACTCTTCATGGGAAACTGAAACCAGGACCTTTCTCCTAAATGAATAGCTCAATCCTATCAATGAAACTACACAAGTGATTAATTGAACATGCTCTTTAATCTATGTCCAAATTTAAGACGTCTATATGTTCTCGAAGGTTTCAGAGCAACTGCAACAAATAGTTAACTGCCATCAACATATTGTAAATAAAAGGTTTAATGAAATTGTGCCAATCAGAACCTAAAGACGTCACTGCATAAGGCGTCAACAGAAACAGTGATTAAACAGTGTGCTTTTGGAGATGAGATGATGTGTGAGGATGTGATGTCTTCTGTGTTAGATAAGAGACCGTCTGTGCATCAGTAAGAACTTCCTTGAAGTTTATCTACCACAGTATAATACTGTACTGTGAGCATGTGAAGACACAGGTGGAGGACCAGCCAGCAGCCGTTAGTTATTTTTGCTTTTTTGCCCGGTTGAATCTTCACGCAGCTTCTCTGTCTTCCCCCTGCTCTTTTTCTTCCTTACTTTCATCTGGTGGCTCCATGGAATTGATTTCTACCCGCCTGTCTGCTACCTTTGTGAGCAACGCACCATCTGGGGAGAGGGAAAAAACGAGAGCGATGGAAGGCCCTATTCTCCTTCGAGGAGGGTTTCACACTCCTCCCGCGAAGGAGGCTTTTTTGTGCTCACCCCTCTCGGATTTTTGGAAGAGAACAGAGGGAATATGTGGGCACAAATGCATCAGGTTCGGTCTGGCTGGGTTAGCTGCAGGACGCCGAGGAGACGGCTAGCCTTCAACCCACAGAATCAATTCACCAGCAGAAAACTTCTTCACTGCACTAAATGATAATACACCTTGAGAGGCTTGGCCCCTGACACAGGAGAAAAATAGCTGCGGGAAAGAACTGTCATGGGGCAGATATATATATATGTATTTTTGTCAGCCTGCCCAAAGTTGGCTTAATCATCGTGTGTAGGCCCACTGTAACTTTGGGGGCACCACTGTTTTAAAATAGTTAAGCTGTTCCTCATGTAATGTTTTGAGGTTTTTCTTACCTTGGATTGACGTTTCCTTAAGTCTAATCTTTCCTAATGATGTGAGGTCATGATGCCTCTTATATGGCATGACCCTCACCTGTAATCAGCTGTAACTGAGCTTTGCGTTTCCCACTGAGAAGACAGACACATGTTCATGATGTTTCAAGTTAAAACTTCCTTCCCTTAACAGGACAGTTCCAAAAAAGTACATCTTAGAGTTAAACCTATACCTGTTATAGTATAAGTCATACCAGGTCCTAATGTTCCACCTGCAAAGAAGTCGTGGGAACTTTGTAAATTGCAAAACCTCATCATTAGGAAAAAAAAGAAACAAAGAAAACAAGACAAACAATTGAACAGAGCCACACAAATGTTTCAGTCTTTTTGATATTTCCAAGAATCAATAAGAGCTGTTGGGGAAAGGCGAGTAAAAATATGGTCAAAACTCCTGAGTCGAACATTTATTTAATCACATAAGGGAGAGCTGTCAAGTTACAGTGGGATTTCTGTGTGTGTGTGGGGTGTGGGGGGGGGGGGGGGAGGGAGGGAGAAAAAGGAAGGACGAAATGAACCTGCAAGTAAAAGAGCCCTAGATGATGTTTTCTCTGCTGGAAAGTTACAGTTAATGATGTGGTGCATTGTGCTAAGTTGTGTTCATGTAAATCTGGTGTGTTCACTGTTTTAGAGCATCTACCGTATTTAGTAAACTTGATCCAGTCTTTAGGTGTAAGCAGAAGAAAGTAGATTATTATTCTTCCCTTGCATTTACTATTGGATGCAAATGACCCTTATGACTGGTTCACACCAAAAACAAAGCAAATCTTGGCACTTTAAATACTGTGTTGTTCCTGTGTGAAAACGCCAAAGTGTCACCTGTCACAAGAGCATCTCGAGGTGCGCACAGCTTGGGGAACTGATGGGATGGGATAGAGGTAAGGCCTCTGTGCAGACCAACCACCTTAACCAGGGTTTAGCCGGACCCCACATCAGTACCTGACCCCAATGATGCTTTTGGGGATTATTGGGACCAAACTGCTGTATCTGGGTTCCAAAATCCTGTGAAGAACCATCACGGCGTAACAGAGTCTGATATAGCGTATAGTATTAATGGCACTGGCATTGGAAAGACACTTAACTTATGGGTGTAATGTTTGGGTGTCCTTGTACTTAGTGAGGCTGTCAATCCTCACTTCAGCTTCTTGAAGGGTGACAGTTTGTCAAGGAGCCACCTCCTGCACATAATTGCCTCATTATACCCACAGCACCCCCACCATCACCACCACCACACTAAAAACAATGACAGAACTCGTCCCCAGGGCAGAAATGCAAAGGACTGCTTCTCCCTGTTGGTGGGACTGGGCTAGTTTGCTCCATAATGACACTTCTACTCTTCTAGTCTCGCATCTAGAGGCAGTTAAGAAGTGGAACTCACTCTTATAAAACACATTTCCCTTACTCATTCTAATGAGACTAATCTGTTGAGGCATTATGGGTACTGGAGTAGAGGCAGCCACCCAAAAAATGAGAAAAACTCTACCTAAGCAACACACCCCCACCCACAGGAACCACTTACTGTTAGCAGGGGAGCCCTGAGACCTTGAGCCCCCTCTGAGGCGCAACCTCCAACCCTTAACCTCGACTCCATGGTGTTCTCCTTTTAAAAGATCAAAGTCCCATCAATGCAGAATGTTTAATCTGCAGCCATGTTTGCCCATGATAGCAGCGTGGTAGCAAGAGCTTCTGAAGGACATGCATATCTGCTCCCAGTATGTATCCCACTGACCATTTGGCTAAACCCCTTCATCAGCATACTGGCCGATAAATGAGATGAGCATCGGTCTGAAAGCAGATAATCCACGGATCTCTGTGGTCCTCGCTATCAACACGCAGTATTTCCACACTTGCAAGCGAATCCATTCTGCCCAGTCTTCTCCCGCGCCAAGAAATGAGTGCTCAGACCCTTTCTTTTTAATCTCTCAGTTGTTGCAAAAGGCATCAATTCATCTAAATCGAATGAATTCCGAATGCCAGGGGAATTGTTGGCAGATAATTAAAGGAAAAAAATACTTTTGTTGTCTGCTGGGATTTCGGAACTATGTTGAAGGATTTTCTTGAAAATAATAAGCTGAAAGTACAAGCAGAACATGATCTGCAGGCCGAATTCTCAATAGAATTGATCTCGGAAAATTACAAATGTTTGTGCAGCGTACTAAGAAGCAATGCTGTGAAAAACATGCGTATTGAAAAATTGTTAATACTATAATAATAATATAACATTGTGATGCAATGATGAAAGTAACAAAGTATGAGTAACATCACTTTACCAAAAAAATAATATTTAAGTGAGCAGTAATGCAGTAACAGTTATAGTATTAATCCTCAGTAAAATAATCAGTATGTCAATTCACACATTTTTATGAAATTGTATTTCCTCATGATTCATCAATATATATCTCCCAGTTTATTCTCCAGTAACTCATCATTATCCACTTAATTGTCCTGGCGCTGGAGTCATTAGAGAGAACTACTTATTAATGACTCATAAATTATCTGGTCGTTTCAAAATCACTCCTCATTCTTTCCCTATAAAATATGCAGAAATGTGTGTACCATAATGCCGACAAGTTAATGTTGCACTAAAATGTAGTCAAGTGGTTGTGCGTGCATGTGAGTGTGTGTGTGTACTCCTCCCTGCTATTTCCCCTCATGTGTGACTTTAAAAACTTGTGGGAGGGAAACCTCTATTAAATGTCAAGCGGAAAGAGCTGATGCTGCAGTCACATCTATAAGGGTCTCACCTAGTGAGACATTTTAAATGATAAGGATTTCAAGCTGAAGCTCACTGACGCAATTGCACTTTTTCTTCTTTTCTATTCTTTTTCCTGTGTTTTTTTGCACACACAAATACACAATAGTGCGTTGACTCCATCACAGCTGACATTCCCTGAGCCTTACCTTTTCAATGTGGACTGCAGGTTCTTTAATGTCATCTCTTCTGTATGTTACATTATAACTTGGTGAGTTACAGAAGAGGAAGGGAAAGAGAAGAGAGGATGTGGAGGCAGAGAGGAATAATAACAGTGCAGATGAGGCAAGCTATTTTTTTACCTTCTGCTTTGACATTTACTACAATCCTGGTCTAGGTTTGCTAATGTTCTGTGAAATATGCTCTCCTTGTGCTTGTCTCTCTCTCTGGCACATACTGTTTCTACTCTGTAAATCAGAAACACCAGACAATAGGAAATCTGAACATACTCTGCTGTGCATTTTTCTACCTTTGTTTAGTTTTGATTACACTGTATCAAAGAGATGTTGAATCAACCACAAGGTGAGATGGACAATGACCAGTCGTCATTACTATTAGAGCCACTAACCCCATTCAGACCTGAGGTGCTGAATAGAAAAGCATTTTAAAACCTAAGCGTTGTTAAGATGCAACCCCTTCCGGTTTCACGAAGAACAGACTGAACAATGTTTAAAAATGTCTCAGCCTCTGACAAGTAATACAAAAAAAACAAATCTGTTGAGAGCTTAAACATTTATTGTTGATTGTAAATCACAGCCATCCTCTCTGGTCTTAAAGGTACATGCATCCACCTGTCAGGTCAGGTCAGGTCAGGTCTTAATGACTTAGAGAGAACATCTTGCAATTAAAGATTCTGAGCATTAAGTTGTAATATTAATCGAATAAAGTTATAATAATAATCGAATAAAATGTAAGTATTATGAGGACAAAGTTGTAATTTGAAAGTACAATATCCGAAGAGCTCTGGTTCTCCTTAACCCTTTTTTAATGTTTATTTTTCTCATAAAATTATGAGTTTTATCATGTCCAACTAGAGCTTTATTTATAAGCATTACTTCTTAATTACAGAGAAGTAATGCTTTTTTTGCAACCTTTCAACATTTTTCTCAAAATCTCAGGATTTGTTTTCTTCAATTGGGCCCTAACAATGCGCTGTAACAAAGGAGGAGTTATATTTACAAACTTAAAGCAAAGAGGGATTTTCTGTTTCAGAATGCATTCCTATCTGCCAACTGATCCTGAATAAGTTTCACCTGTCAGTGCCGTTGGTTTGACCCTGGGTTCGGATCTCCCTGCTGCCCAGCCCTGGTGGAGCGACTATGTGATTCGTTCTCAAAGTCACTTGGTGAATCTGGGAGTTGGTGGAGGCTCAAGCAGAGGCAAAAATAGGCAAATGACCAAGATACTGTAGCCATGATTGCAGAGATTGGTTCACCGCCAGCTTTTGTGGTTTGACTTCCAATCGACTTCAGCCCCAGATGTTCCCAGCTAAATGCCCAGTGTGTGTGTATGTGTGTAACACGGTTTTGGCCATGGATGTGACCATATGCATATTTTCAGGGGAATGCGGGAAGTGTGATTTTAATCTAGCTGTTGTCTTATTTTCAGCGTGCGTTAATGTCTTCTGAGTGGTGGAACACAATGATGGTTGTTCGAGTGGCACAAAGGCATTCTGTGGATTAAAACAATTCAAAACATTCATGACAAATGGGAGGTCAGTCCCTTATAATGAAAGAAAACGAAAGACGGCGTTTTGCATTTGTATTCAGAGACTGTGTGAGGTGAAATTAATCACAGCAGAAACCCTGATACCATCAGTGGTACTTTCAGTCGAAACCGAAATGTAATGCAGCTAAAAAAACTCACATTCTCTCTTTTACTCCACCGAGATCTAAATCTCATCTTTTCTCTATCACCAATACATTTTCCATCTACATGTGTAACCCACAGCTGAACGTTACAAGTCCATAGCTCTTTTCTGGAGATTAGGAAAACGTGTTCTGGAAACTTAAAAAAAGTCTCAAAGGGAAAAAAATGGCAAAAATTGACAAAAAAGGCTTGGGGAGCGTTGGGACAATAAAAAAATGTAATTATAAAACAAATTAACTGCTTAGCATATTGAACATAGCTGATTTGTGTGAGCTTATCTGGTCCTTTTCTCTCTCAGCTATAACCGTTGTAACAGTGATTTTAAGTTTGATTTATTTTATTTCTCAAGAATAGTTTCCTTTTAAAGGCCGAGCAGCAGCTGTGGCCCGTGCTAATGAACTTTCAATTTCTCTTCAGCAAAAGCACAGTCCTTTCTCCTGTGGACATGAGGCTCGAGCCACTGCAGGCACATCATTATGTTGTAATACTCGTCCAACAGGACCTCTGGTTGATTGTCTGACTCCATTTTGTCTCTGTAAAAGGGACAGTTTCAAAATGTGTCTCTTGCTTTATTCTCTGAACAATTTAACAATTCAACCTTATTAAGGCTGAATAACATCCACTACCGCCATGCAGCCGAAAGCCAACCTTCAGAAAAATTGATTACCTTTGGCTTTTTGTATTTTTTTAATTCAGAATTCAGTAATCATTTCCTTTGTTTGCTGCTTTCTTTATTTTATTCTTTCTCTCCGCCTCTGACCTCTCAGTTGGACCTTCCAAACAAACTGTTTTGTTTTCCCGTCGCTCTTAAAGAAATGACGCAACATTTACAGCAATTATCTGACTGCATTCATCCAAGCTTTGTATGTATGTGTTTAACCTCTCTTTGAAAAACAGTACAAAACCCTCTCTCCACCTCAGCATCGACCACTTAGCCGTGAGTCAGTGTTTCCCTGGAGGGGAAGTTATCATGGCCGCTCTCCCTGCTGAGCTGATCTCGGTGCTTCCTTGTTCAGAACAACAAGGTCAGAGTTTAGATGCCAAACAACAACACTGTACAGTTGCTCCAGTCATATAAAGAACCCATGTTACGTTGGGGGGGCTACTTGTGCCAGACACTGAGCCCCAAACTGCTTTCTTAATGAGAAGGCTTCCCGTAGGTCTATACTGTGTCTATGCACACTTGGGTGAATGTGTTTGTTTTGCTCCCAGTTTGAAATCACTAGATTACTTTGTAATGCCACTTAGTGACGACTACAGGTACAGTACATGGGGGCAGTTATTTAACCATCAAACCCAGAGTGGAGGCACAGAATCTGACACCCCTTGTCTGAGGTGCAGTACCATTTATAGCTCACCTGAGTTGCACAGCATGAGGTGATAGGCTCTCGTCTAACATCCCTATGGGTAAATGTTCTGCTATTATTGCACAGTGCTGCTGTAGAGTGAGTCGGGGGTCTCTCAGAGGATGACATGCTCCCATATTCCCTGGAAGTGGAGGAAACAAAAGGCTGAAGCTTTAATTGTTGGTGCATCGCATTATGTTTAAAATTCAACAGGTTTTTGCAGCTGTGTCTCTACACTCATTATCTCAGGCTTTCACCCCACGTTATTTCCTCCTGACAAATAGCTCTGAGACAGTATTTTAGAATACAAGGTAGAGAAACTCTGGGACAAACTGCTGCCTGTAAATGAATAACATTTGCATAAAATATCGAAAAGAATGAATAATGAAAAGCACAAATGCAAATGCAACATATGCAAAAGAAATGTATTTTTCTCTTCATTCTGACCGGAGAGTTTCATAAATTCAGTGTGTGGTTGTTGATATAGAATGCCAAGATATATTAATACCAAATTCATAACATTTTTACAGTATAATTTCAAATATAGGCCTTTGTTAGATCATGTGGTGAACAATTATTTACACTGGCAGGTAGTTCTGCTTTCATGTGCATGCTGTACACACTGTTTACAACACCTGCACCTTTTAATGCCAATTCCAACAATGATCTACTCCTTTATATTGTGTGTATTTGTGTGTGTGTGTGTCTGTGTGTGTGTTTGTTCGTGTGTGTGACAGAGAGAGAGACTGAGAGAGAGACCAAGCATTCTTTTATTTGCCAGGATGCATGACTACAACAACCTTTTATGACATGTTTTCATAGTTCACATCTGACACACACATACTACATGTACTGTATGTGTGTGTCTGTTCACAGCAACCTGTATATTCACGACAATGAGCTGCATAAGAGAAAAACTCTCATCGGCTGATGCTAAAATATATAGGCCCAGGAGATGTCTCTGCTAAGAAATTGCAGTAGAAAAATGACAAAATAAATAAGGAAATCAGTGTGTTTGATTTTGGAAGGTGGACACTGGAAGAACTGACAACCTTAGTTATGAAAAATAGAATATGGGCTGATATTTAATCATTTTGCGTACGACAGTACGACTGTAGATAAATAGACGGGCAAATAGAGATGATGAGAGAGAGAAGGGAACAGTTGGGTGTGAATAGGCCGAAGTGTTTGTCTTAAACAATCTTCACTTTACAGGTTTACCCAAGTCATGCTCGCGGTAATGTGTTTTTGACTCCCATTGACTCTCTATTGCATTTCATTGAGCACGCCGCAATCGCCTTTCCTCTCTCTTCTCCCTCTCTCTTTTTTTTTTATTGCATCTCATCAGCGGCGGGGGGAAACAGCCCAGCTGCCGCCGTGATGCCACTCACGGCCAATGTGCCCTGACAGATTCCAATTAAGTTGGAAAATGTAACGTATGAATATTAGAAAGTACTCTGACACAAACATCATCCCCTTCTTTTGTTGCATTATGCAGCTTGTAGCCGGGGTCTCTGCTGGTCCGCCATTTCCATAAAGTGTATTTCACCACCACCTCCCCCATTTCTCACTCTGTCTCTCTAGTGCTCCCTCTCTCCCCTTAGGCTGTTTGTTAACGGTGGTAAATATGCCCACCATGCACACATAAACTCTCCATTTAAGGCGCACGACGTGGTTTTGTCAATCAGCGCATCTCTATTGGGCTTCCCGCGCTCCTCCCCATCAACATTTGTGGGTAGAGGAAAGGAATGAACAGATTAACACATGTAAACCTGTATGATATCTGATTTCTGAGTGAATTATATCAGTGTTAGCAGAAAAGCAAGATATTGTCTGTTAGTCAGAGAACAAACTGAAAATTCTCCTCAAAATTCTGCCTGTGGTTTCAGTTTGTGTGTGTGAGTCGGGTTGTCTGACCCTGACCTGGCAACCCCAATACTGCCAGCTGGTATGAAATCAACGCACAGCTCAGTAGTGCAGCTTCATTCTTTCAGACTTCTGTTGCCCCTGTGCTGAATCAGAGCATTGCTCTCCGCTGCCAGCTCTTGCAAATGTGCGTGTGCGAATAGTGTTTTTTCCCCACACATTGTTAGAGGCATCAGGCTGAGCTAGAGTCAAGTTGTTGGGCTATAGACCATGTATGACCTCATCTCAACCTGGCAACCCCCTGATGGCGATAAGAGGGATTGCCAATCTTCTTGTCTGTCTGCCTACTGTAAGTGCATTTGTCTCCTTAGCCCGGCCTGCTGCAGCCTAACTCCTCTTTAAACATGAGCTAAGTCGCGGACAGCAGAGGAAATTGGAATAGATGTGAAGACAGTAGTGGGGCACTGTGGACATGTTCTTTACCGACTGTCATAAAGACAGAGTCTCAGACATATCAGGAGAACACTGAATGAATACATATGTAAGCAAAAGGTGGTTTTGGAAATAGTGATCACTTCATGGGTGTAGATGGGATTGCCACTAGGTAATTCAATGCTATGTTGGCAAGTGTAATGTAGATTTACCACATTTGTTAGGATCGTCATATCTGTTTCTGACGTTGCACCTTTTTTTGCATTTTGACATCAAATATAAAAGATGCATCGTAGATCTTTGAAGGGAGACACAGACATATGTTGCTGCACCTCATCGTTGTTGGACTGTTACAAAGAAGACACACAGTTTTCTGACCTTTCTGCCAGTGCTTCCTCCTGAAACCAGATAAGGATGAGGTTTCTCCTGTATACTTACTGTCTCATACTTTAGTTTCCAACACAACATCACACCCTCAGAATCAGCAGAATCAACACATCTTTCACGCTGTGTCAACAAACCCCGGTTTTCTTCAAATGGAATTTACAGCTGTACTCATAAGCTGCTAATTTAGTGTTAATGGGCACACATTCACATATTGATTGAGTTTGTTCACGTCTAACCCGTGCAAAGAGATAGAAACATAAACATGTACAAATCAAACAATTGTCTCTCGTTGTCTCTTAAAGGGATAGTTCAACGAAAAAAAGATAATTCACCCATTATCTACTCACCACTATGCCGATGGAGGGGTGGGTGAAGTGTTCGAGTCCACAAGACACTTTAGGAGTTTCAGGGGTAAATAGAGTTTCAGCCCAGACAACCTCTTCTTCAGATGTAATAAAACAACAGGAAAAAAAACCTAACATGCCTCCATCCTGCTGGCACGGTATATTTGACTTAAAACGATTCTATTCCTGTTGTTTTATTACGTCTGAAGAACATTTAACTTCAATTGTATTGGATTCGGCTGCAACGCTGTTTAACCTCTGAGACTCCATAAGGGTTTTGTGGACTCAAACACTTCAACCACCCCTCCATCGGCATAATGGGGAGGAGATGATGAGTGCATTTAAATTTTTCGGCAGCCTATCCCTTTAATATCTAACAAACCACACAACACATTTAAACACTGACTATCTTTTAAACGCACGCAGCAGCAACAGCTTCATGGGTGGGTCGTCACATTTGCTTGTTCTGTCTGTGGGAGTGGATTCTTTCTGAAGGCAAAATCCCATTGTTGTGTTTGCCTGAGGCTAAACATGTTGACTGGAATTGTGAATCGTTACACTCGGTGAAACTGTTTCATAGTAAACAAAACCCGTAAATAATCCTGCAAAAGCGTTTGCATTTACATTTTGTCTTTTACACGTCACCATGTTTTACCATGCAATTTTTTTACTACTGCTCCTAATCATAAACTGAATTTTAAAGAATGACACATTCACAACATGACTAAATCCTTTTGCAACTGGAGCCACTCACAATAAAACTTAACACAACTCAGTGACGTGCAAAATGCAATTACCATTCCAGGGCATTCTTTTAAAGCTTGTTTGGCCCACGGGAGGGAAGATGTGTCTGTGGATGATGACATGTCTGCTGTTCAGCTCACAGAATGAGGAAACTGACTTTACCCCCAAGTTTATATTTGATGATTTGGTAATGTCAGATGTTTTTTTAAAGAACGCCACAGCAGAATCAGCGCATGCATAATATCCAGCTGCCTTCCACCCGCTGTCCTTGACTCCTTCCTTCACCACAGTCCAAAGCCTTTTTCTCCCCTCTCACTGTGTTAGCAGCTGAAGTAAAGATACTATGACTGGGGCACTGCCGGGGTCAAGGCTGACAGCTTGGTCGCTAGTTGGATAGCCAGCCACCAGCGCCCGAAGCCAGGAAGTCGGCTCAGTACAGCCTGCGCATCTCTACATGCACATGGATGTGATGGCTGCTGCGAGATAGAAGAAGTCTTGAAAAGTGCACGTTGAAAAATAGCAGTTTATCAGCTTCAAAGGCATTCCACAAAGATGTGGAGGAGAAGAGAGCACCGGGTGGAGAATTATGTGTTGGCAACATATCCTCCCTTCCTGGCTGACAGAACAGTGGACTGTGTGGAGATGTGTGTGTGTGTGTACAAGCACACATCCAAGGTGTGTTCATCAGAGAGAAATGGAGAAACTCAAGATGAAATAGGTGATATCGGTATGCTTTCAAATGCACTGCTGGAAATGAAATCACCACCATTCTGCAGTGCTTAGTACTAATGCCTCTGTCCCGGCCACCTCCAGCTCTCCCTTAAATCTCCTTGTCTCTGTTCTCCCTGTTGACATCCAGGGATATAAAGGCACATACAACCACAGATCTCCCAAAGCGAGAATTGAGTAAAGACCATTGAATGCCAGAACGATGGGGACAGTTTTGTCACCTCGAGGCCCAGAAATCGACGAGGGGAATGTTTTGTTTTGGAGCCAAAACCGGGCACGAGGAAGTGGGGACTAGGGGGATGAATGTGACTGTTACACGGAACATTGTTTCTGCCCTCCATCTCTATTACCATAGGCAGTTCATTATGTTTTGGTGGCGTCACGCTGGTTGCAGCACTGCCTCGGACGTGATAGATTTGTAATCCTTTGGCAACATTCAGCAAACGGAGTGCGGGTCTGAGCCGGACATTTCTCATGGGTTATTCTGTTTTCCTCCTTATCTACCGCCCTTTGATTTTCACTCAGTCTCGGTTTCTTGCTCTTTATTGCTCTTTGTCTTTTTGCCTGGTGGTCAATATTTCTCCTTCTATGTCTATTTTTCCATCGCTGTGTGTTTTACTCTTGTGCTCCCTCGCTAAGCAGCGAAGTTCATCCCCGGCATGGGAAAACTGCATCTCCACACACAGGGGCTGTTATTTTGGACAGCCTTGCTCAGATAGTAATATGTGGTCCGCTCTCTAATGTTAGCCTCGACCAAAGGTGGACCTCTGCAGCCAATTCATCCTTTGGAACACACACACAAACACACACTGTACTCTAAACACTGGCATTAGCCTGTGCGTGTCCTCAAATACACACATGAATGCACAACAACCATGCACTCTCCCTCCCGCTGCTTTTCCTGCATCAATTGCTGCAGCCAGTTGACCTTAGCACTGGGAAAACAGGTTTAGTGATGAGATCAGTGGTCACTGGCAGGCCCTTTCACCCGCAATCTCATCACCCCTTACTTACAGTAAGTGGATGAGAGATGGATGGAGAAGCGGGGCAATGGCGGATGGGGAAGTGCACTCATTTGAGGGTCCTGGTGGGCTGGTGAAGGGCTGGCGTTTCGCTCCAGGTGGTTTATGAATCAGTGATGAAAGCAAACTGAAAGACACGTGGAAGAGGACTCTGTTGTAACCGGTATTAATTCTACAATTTATTCATCATAGGAGTGTTGAATATTAAATTTTGGGCTGTATGCTGATGACTGACAACTGTTGATACGTGTTTGATTTACCAGATGCAGTCCATAGTATTAACCTAGTCGTAACATTTAAAGCGACACAATGAAAGATCTGCTCTGGGCTAGACTTGTGCCCCCAATGCACACTGAACACTTTCATTTGTTGAGAAGAAACCAGCAGCCTCAGAAGCCAAAGAAAACCTCGACTGCACATTCAGAATTTTCTGCCATCTTTCACATTCACAGCGATCCACTCAGTGTAGCTAACAACTTTATCATCGATGTCTGAGCGTTGATGTGTGGACACGTGTATCGACATGTATCTGCACACAGGAACCGTCAGAAAAAAAAGTTTAAAGCTGGAGAAGACCAAAGAAAACTTGGACATAACAACATTAGATAATTTCTACATCAAAACGGAGCCCGGCATTTAATAAAACCAATCTTTAAAGTTTATTCTTCAATGTGGGGGAAAAGGGAAACCGCATTATAGTCATATAATCAGTGGTCTTTCCTTAATCCTCTCTGTTAAGTGTTTGCCGCTGTAAACGGCCGTGGAAGGAAAATGTTGAGGAAACCAAGAGATTTATGTAGGAGGAGGAGAACACGGTCATTCTGCGAGAGCTCAGGGGCTTTATTCACACACTCATCTCAAGGAATACAGTACCTCACTTCTTTGAACACAGAGCAGACCAGCACTCATTTTCATGTTGGCTTCAGACTTTGCTTAAAAATACATCAGTCAGAGAGATGAAGGAGAAAACCTTCAGAGGCAGAAGAGAAGGAGAACCAAACGGGGATTCATTGACAGATTTGCCCTTTACTCCTAGCTGTTACACAAGTCCTCTAAAGAGCCCAGTCATAATGGAAGCACAGCAAGATTGATCTTATTTATATATTTTTCAACACCAACGCTATGCAAGCCTCTCTGCACTCCTCAAACGGCCCGCGTCCTACCCCATGTTCCTTTCCATTGTATTAAAGTAGGCTTGCTTCAGAAGAGAAGTTGGGGAAAAAATCCCCTGTGGTGGCTTGAAATCCCATTTGCGAAGTGAGCTGTGGTACACGGGATCAAGCGTTGCTGCTAGACAAAGAAAACTGAAAGCGGGCTAGGAACAGTGAGGTTACAGACAAATCTAATTAGATGGAGAGATGGGCAGCATTAGAAGAGAGAGGGAGAGATGGAGTAAAAGGAACAGAGAGAGATGACGCCGGAGGGAGAGCTGACTCAGACATCACCACATTCTCTGCTTCCTATTTCCTCCGACTCCATGGGACATCTTTTAGATTTCTGTCAACATATTCCAAGATTGTTGAGTGAATATGCTCAAAAATAAATTAGGCAGAAGGCTGCTTGACAGGTATCAGGCTCCCCTCCTCCACCTCCGAGCCTCGCTCTCCACATGCAGCGCTGGCGTCTTCTGGCTCGAGAAGGTTACTTTAAAAGAACCAAAGTGAGCTTTCAAGTGAAATAAAACCTCTCACAAAGACGACAGTGAAGCTTTGATATCTAGACCAAAGTACAAGGACAAAAAGCCTTTTCATCTACCCCTTATATTTGATTAAACTGAAATTGGAGAGGCTCTCTGGTTCGCCGCTCCAACAGTGTGACCCAGGTCAGTTTGACCACAGACGTATAAGGTTAATGCAGGGTGCTGTTGAAGAAACTGTGAGAAATAGAAGAAGCTCAGCTTCAGTACTGGTGACAGTAAAAGGTCAGATTCACATTTAAGCTGCTTTTACTGTTATATAGACATTTCCCTGAAAACCAGAGTTTACAAAATGATAAATGTCAGAGAAATAACAATTCTCAGATGGCAATGTGACAACGAGACCAGACAACAACGTCCAGGTGGTCGGGAAAGAAGTAAGTGTTCAAATTAAATGAATAAAGACATAGCTTTGTGACGTGAAAACTTGAACACAAAAAAACAGCAATATGACAATAAAAAAAATGAATAAGTAAAATAAAATGATAAAAACACAACATCACATGAAAGCAAGTCTATAAATATGGGTTTTAAAAAGTGATGAAGGTCACTAACTCTACGAGCCTCATCTCCTCAGTAGGCCTGTCCAAAGCCAAGGGGTCCTGATGGCAAAGGCAAGGTCACCTTTAGTTTTCAACCTCGACTTTGGAAAAGCATGCAGCTCTTGGCAATCAGGCCCGAAATGTCTAGACCCAATTTCCCTCACCTTCTCCGGAGTTCATGTCTGAAAGCTCAATATTTTGAGAAACACACAGGTTTGACTTGAGCTGCCGTCCTTCAAGAAAATAAACTTTTCAGCGGCACCTTCCAAGCCTTCCCAGTTGATGAGTGTTTATTATTTTGGTGGCAATTTCAGTTGAATAAAGAAAAAAATGAGATGTGAGAATGAGCACAAAGGGGGACAGGGGAAATCCTTGTCTTATACCTGCTGACATATTTGCGTGGAGTTCCTCCTTAAGGCTGCAAATGTACTGAAACCTTCCTTCACTCTGAGCAGGCGGAGAACTCCAACATGCCAAATCATAGATTAGATCTGATTAATTCAGCGAGGCAGCCACTCTGCACTCTCTGGAAAGCTGCTCAGTTTTGTTGGCCTCACATGTGCCCCTTGGTTCCTATGTCATGAGTGAGATGAGTAGCGATGAGAGTTAGCCCGTCACTTTTTTCAGATATGGTTCAGGCAAGAGAATGTCCTATTGAAGTAGCCGGCACTGAAAGAAGAAGTATACACACACACACACGGCTCAAACAAGACCTCAACAAGACTTTGTGGTCCAACTTAACGCTCAGTTTGTTTTTTAAAACTCACAAATAATCGACACTTCAAGGCAATGCAGACTCACAATGCTGGTGGGTGAGAGCTGGGTCTCACACTCTCTGCCCATTCTGGTTGTCAGCTCTTGTCTACTTCTGTTGAGGATACAGCTGTATAGCGCCGATTGCTGTAGGGCATTACGGTTGTTGTAGTATCCCCAGCCTGACTTTCAGCTTGCAGAGCTTGCACAGTGTGTAATGAAGCCTTAAACCGAACTCAAACAAATGTGAGCTGAGAACAGATGTGTGCTCTGCATCGTCAGTGTCATCTTTACAGAGTTTAAAAAAGAGTCTGGAAGGAGGAAGAATCGTGAGAGTTTTGCAGAGTATTAAGACAAATTATTTCTCTCAATTCTCTCGTAGAATCCTGCACCGGGTGGAAAACCCTTGCGTAACAAATATATTTATATAATTTTGCAGGGTATGGGAATAGGGGAAAGTAAGTACAGAACTTCATCAGACATTTAAATGATGCATAAATGTGCAGTATTATTTAATCTTCTAAATAAGTTTATAGTAAACTGAGAGATCAATATATTGTAAGAGGCTTTGTTAAAACTAAAACCTTTGCTGTCATTATTGTCAAATACTTTTCCAAGAACACAAATCAACCAACGAAGTGAGAGGAAAACGAGTTGATTGCCAATTTGATGTGAGTTGCCGTGTATGTGTGTTTTAAATACAAGTTACAGGTTCGGTTGCGAGTCCCATGTCAACAGGTCCAGATTAGACTTGGACACACTACTGGCTTACAGGTCCAGTACCGAGCTTTGCAAGTGTAGGCAGGTGCAGGTTTGCAGTACGCCTCTGCTCTGGTGAGAGCCGTTCAGAAGGTGGTCCCTGGATACAAAAGCATTCCGAGCTAATAATGCTACAATAATGGGAGTGATTGCGCAGTTAAAACATCACTGTAAATAGGTATTGATGTGACGGTGCACTGCTCACACGTCTCAGTATGTTACAGAGCAGCGTTTTCTCTTTTTCTCTCTGGTTTTTCACTGAGCATCATCATCAAGTGCACGCGGTTGTCAGAGGCAGCTGCCATCTCACAGGCTTTAATGTGAAGGCTCAAAGCTAGCCCGAGAAGGCATGGGGAAACCTTTTCTCGCTTTGTGATGAAAACAGAAGGAAGCGCCAGGCATCACCTCGTAAACAAGGTTTTGATTTGAACGTTGGCTCGCGCAACGCCGCTCTCGAGCTGTCTCAGCGGAGTCCGTGGCAATCTGTAAATAAGGAGACCAAAGGGGAGAAATATCTAATCGTCCTTGAAAAGGATGTGCCACCGTTTTTTAATATCTTCTGCCCCGATGCCCAGAGGTATTGCTGCGGGGTGGGCGGAGAGCGCGGGGGGGCTGCTGTCGGTGCCGGGTGATGGGGCATTACTCTCGCGCCATTGACTTCATTACAGTCTCTCTCGCATATCCATCCCTCACCCTCTCTAAATGCCCTTGCCAGCCTCTAATTCACTTAATTCCTTGATTATCAATTCTGATGGCATTCGGGCAGAAAGGTCAACACACTTTTTTCGCCGCGTGTACCTGAACTCTATAACACGCACTCGGAGGCGCCGGCTTCGTCAAAGCAGCGCCAACAGGATGGAAACATGATGTATTGCATTCGTACACTACCAGTTGGTTTCATTAAATTTGCATGGCTCACACACACTCACAGGCATGGTGCGAGAGAACACACAAAAAAAGGTATGCATCAGCTCACACGAGGACAGGGGCGGAGGGGGGGTATGAACACACAACGAACGCAATTCTGCACTTGCTACGAACACCCATTTCCCTCCCTCTCTCTCCTCTCCTTGCCCGTCTCCTCTGATGAGATCGAGGTTGCCATGCCGTGAGTGTACAGACACACGAACAAGTGTTCCCCCCCGAGGAGATGCTATCTAAATGGGAAAGCAACATGACAACTTTGCTCCTAACAGCCACATAATCAAACACCGCACCTACTGTTACACGCCGCCACTGCTGCTTGGGAGGCTTTCCACTCGCCCGTCTTATGCGTGTAAAATATACAGAACAACCTCCTGTCATCTCCGGCACTAAAAGGAAAACCCTGCATCTTTAGTAGAGTGTCCTTTTGTCCTCTGGAAGATTACAATTTAATTTGTTGTCGGACCAACTTGAAAGAAATACTTCAATTGGGAGCAAACAAATTCAGTTTTTCAAAGTAAAGTTAGCAGCCATGTTACTCTAACTTGTTAACATTCAATTTAACAAAGTTTATGCCTTTGAGTGTCAACAATGGAAGTCTTTTATTATCTGTAACCTATTTTCTTATTTCCTGCAAGATTCTGAGGCCTTTTTTGCATTTTCTCCCCATTGCTTTTTCCCTTTTTTTTTTTTTAGATATTTTATTTTTCCAAATATTTTCACAATGCAAGAGAACATGCAGAGAATACAGAACACTCTACATTAAACATCACAGAAAATTACATAACAAAATTTAAAAAAATACCCACATAGATGAAATAAAAACTAATTAAATAAATAAAGTAAATAATTCCCCCCACCCAAAGAGAAAACAAAACACAAAAAAAAGTTGGTGCATAGGATGACACATCACAGAGAAATACCACAATGACACAGTAAATAATGTAATTCAGAGCTCCAAATAGTTACAGTCCTATGGTTTATCCATGTACTCCAAATAAGGCTGCCAGATCGCTTTTTCACGTTTAAGAATTTATTTCAATCTAGTTTTGGTTTCGCTTCAAAAACACAAAAAAACATTGATTGAGCACGAGAGCCTTTTGAGGTGACGCCATGTCCCAATGTCATCGACAGTCTGAGCGTTTGACATGATTTAGTGAACAACCTTGAGCCTTGTTCACTGCTGACTGCTCCGATGCTCTGTCCACAGCAGCTTGATAGAAGCACACTGTCAGAGCTTCTAGGTTTGTTATTCCAGTTGTGAGGGCATCTCTCTCTGTCTGAGCTCACTTTAATGTCGACAGATGAGATCCGGCTCGAGATATTTTTTGAACTTTTCCCTTTTAAAGTTCTCAGAAGACACAAAGACAGACAGACTTTCTCCATTTCCTGCACACACTAGCATATTCTTAGCAAAAATGCATATAAGGGCTTTGGTTCTGTGTCTAATATGCATATGTAGATCTGTGTGTATCATCCACTCTTATGTCAAAGAGGTGCCCTTGTTGTCTTAAGGAATCCGGGGCCACTTTGTTATGCCGCTGCACTTCGATAAAGCTGATGTGTAAGCCGGTAGAGTGTCTTGCTGTGTCATCCGTGGGAGAGGTGTGAGCTGTCATGAATCTGCGAGCTGCTGTCTGGAACGCCAGAATTGAACTCACTTGATGTTTTAGAAAAGCTGTCTCTCGGGGCGAACGCATACAGTACTCCAGCATCTTGTTTGGTTTTGTGTACTTAGTGTCTGTGGGGGTGTGTGAGAGAGAGAGAGAGAGAGTCAGAGACTGTGACAATCGGAGGATGTGTGCGTTATGTTATGACACTGCGTTGTGTGTGTTTGTGCATGTGTGGGCATGTATACATTGACTCAGGTATGTGAAGAGTAACGGCTGACAGTCTTGCAGTCAGAGCAGGTAATCCCACGTCACAAAACTCACAAACACACACACACAGATAACACACAATCCGGTATGAGAATTTGAAAGTGGGATCTGTTACACTACAAGCAAAGCTACCAAGCCTATGACAGCTTGCCTGGGCTGATTTGGCTGATTCTTCTGAATATTTTGGCTTCATTTCTCCCCCCTTGTTTCTTCTCTCGCCTTTTTCTTCATCAATCCCGATTAATTAGGTTGTTTCAGCCTGAGGAGGTTTCAGCTCACCTGGTCCCTTTTTTCCATGGAGGCAATAATCTAGTCCAAACAATAGTTGAATAGAGCCGCAGTTTATAAGTCTGTAATAATTATATAGAGAATTACAGAAGCCCCCAAGTCTGCTGTTACTTGTCCCTCATGGGTGTATTGATATGTTTTCACAGCCATGTATAGAGGCTCTGTGAGACTGCACTCAGATGATATCTTGAACAAACAGAAGGTTTGGTTTAATGAAAGATGAGAAGTCCCCCTAAGTCAGTAGGATTTAATGTCTTAGGACAACAATAGAATACAGTGCATATCACTACTTAAATCATGGGAACGACTGATAGCACCACCACAAATTCAGACTTGATGATTAACAGGGAAAAGCTAAACTAACTCCGCAAAGGAAAACGCAGGCCGGATTTCCACTGAACTTGTTGGAAGAATCCATCAAATTTTTGGTCCATGCATTTTCTTTTCACCTTCTTTGAGATAGGGTTGGTTTATCTTAAGTGTTTCACTGATTTCACATGGATCTAGAGAGGACCAAAATCAGGCATATATGAGATCTATGAGTGTGTGAGAACCGGTGCTTCATGATTGGCGAGGTCTCTTCTCTGTGCTTTTTTTGGCTCAAAGTGATATCTTGTGCCAATCACTATCTTTCCAACTCACATGGTGTTCCAGCGCCCCTGCATGAGTTCACCTCATGTATACATGCTGCTCGGGAAGAGGCTGCGTGCTGGAATTAGACTAAATGCACACAGCCATCCTCTCCCTGCCCAGGTGCTGTGTGGCAGGCACTTCATTAGCCCGGCTCTGCAGATGGACGCTGATGGAAACAGGCTTTTTGAGCTTCATTCTTTGTGACTTGTTGTTCATTAAAATCAAATTATGTGTCAGGAAGCATAACTTGTACGTGCAGTTATTGCTCAACAAGCTCTTTGTCTTTCATCAGTGCGTGTCTGTGTTTGTCTTGCACAGTCTGCCCGACCATTTCGTCTCATTGTGCTAATTTCTGTGCACGTGACGGCTGCATTTG
Organism: Limanda limanda; assembly: GCF_963576545.1. Lineage (NCBI taxonomy): Eukaryota > Metazoa > Chordata > Actinopteri > Pleuronectiformes > Pleuronectidae > Limanda > Limanda limanda. The sequence continues at coordinate 18,551,683 of NC_083651.1, read as the reverse complement.
GGACAAAGTTTTCAAAAAAGGAACCAATTTTTAGCTTCTGCAGAACAACCGTTTCTTTTACTCAGGTTTCATCCCATTCCTGCACAAGTTACCAATTTATCAGTGTTTTCACTTTAAATGTGGGACATAAAAGCAGTGGTAATGTTGCTGCAAAAAATGTAGAAATAAAATTAGATCTGTCGTCTCACGCTCAGGTAAACTAAACTGAACCCTAACTGAACCCAACCTCCATCAATGACGGACAGCAACAAATTCAGTTTTAAAAAACATGTCTTGTAGGCACCACAAATGTCACTAAGTTCGAAATAATAATGAGACTGAAGGTTAACCCTGTGATTCAGCATGGATGAAAAGGGTCTGGCATATTTGACTGGCCTCGAGAGGAAGTAGAGATGTGACGAGAAAAGACTACAGAACTTTCTTATTAAGCGTCTCATTTAGTCTCCCCTTGAGATCCTTGAGACTAAAATTCTGTTTGAGTCCTGCTCTGTCTTTCTGTCTCCCTATCAGTCTTTTGGTCTCCACGATCCCGTCTGTAATTTCCTCTCTTTTAATCGTCCCAATTTGAGTTTAGAGGTTAAAACTTTAGCGCAGACAGATAAATATAGAAGCTACAGACAACAAGAAGTATTTTAAGACAGAGTTTTTCTCCAGGCCTTAGCTATAACTTTCTATAGGCCTGTGGGTAAAGCAAGAGCAGAGGAACAGGCTTTATACACTATTTGATTATAATTAGTTTAATTAAGTGTTTTCTCAAACATTAAACTGAGACAAATAAGTTTATTTAGAGAATAAATCAACACTAAAAGAAATCTCATCCTAAGGAGAGTTTCGAACATCACGGCCAATGAACATGTACGTTTTTTGTGGAGAATCCGCCAGAGAAAGGACAGCAGTGTTGACCCCTAATGAAACCACGTTTTAATTTATTTGATCAGGATTTTTGTTTGCATCTCTTTTTTTTCCAAGATCCATAAATTATCGTATCTTGCAATGTTAAAGAAGATAGTCTGTCTGTCTGTCTGTGTGTGTGCTCGTTTGTGTGTATGTTTGAGGAGAGAAGAGCTGTCAAATTGCTGTGGCCTCCAGCTCTGTCTTTTCCAATCAATCACTTACTTTAAAGTATTATAACATCAGCTGTTACCAGCATGACTGCAGCCACAGTAAAACGGGTGCATAAATGTAATTGCCTTTGATTCCAGCGACACCCCAGCCGTTATTGAATCAGCCGACACTGGCTAGTTGGAATCGATACCAATGTTATCACAGGGCCCCAGGTGAACAAGATATAAAGAGAAAATCAGGTGTGACAACATCCCCTCAATCATCAATAGAGCTGCGTCCTCTTCATTTCTCGCCATTGACTACATATTGAATGCTGATGAGGGAGAGAATTGATCTCCGCTCCCGCTCGTTCTCACAGGGAGACGACTTTACATGGGCAGTGAGCGAAAAAGGCAATCAGAGGAAATGGGTTGACGGACAGAGGATGGGAAAAGAAAGAGGTTTGAGGGAATTAAACGCTCCAAAGCGGGAGGAGAGTTGTGGAGTGGAGTTGCCGCTCTAATTGGTGGCGTCTGGGGGCTTTGAAGTAATCAAGACGGAGGGAAAACCGACTCGGGCGCTGATAAAACTATTAGTGGTTTCCGGAAAACCAGTCTGGCATTAGCACAGCTTTACGGTGTGTGGGAGATGCAGGCGCTGGATAAGTGGAGGGGATCACTGTCTATACGTGCTGTAGAAGTAGCTCTATTTCACAGATTGCGTCACATCTGCAGGGGGCCGCCTGTATCCGGGACTGTTGCACACAGCTGCGTCTATTTGTAAGACCCGTATTATATATTTGCAGCTACTTGAAAATGTTCCTGAAATCAGACGTCTACAGTGAAAGTAAAAGACATCTCCCGTGTTAATAAAACCGAGGATAAGACCGAGCACATCAGAGTGTACACCTGGCCTCAAGCTGTTTGTTGACTGACTTACTAAATAATAAATAATATCATGCTACCTTGAGGCGCTATAGGAAAGATCTGAATTGCATATTGAACTCTATGATTATAAGTACAGTTGGATTTTTAGGGTATGTATTTTTGTATTATTGCATATTTTCAGAAAACATTAGTGTGTGAATGGGTTTAATTTCAAATTAAAAAAAAATTATATGTTCAAAGATTGCAGATATGTAATCAACGACGAATATATACAATCAAAGTGATTAAATAAACATGTCATGTAGGTCAATTACATTCAAAATAGTATGTAATGTCATTATAATATATTAAAATATTTTTTCCATTTCTACAAGAGTCTTGATATATTGTTAAGATTTTCATAGAAAACCTGAGATATTGTCGACATTGTTGGCCATTTTGCATTCATAGACAATAGGACAATGAACTGAATGTTATAATTCCTATCTTTAAAATGTGAAATTATATATTTTTTTCATTGTTGCAAAACGTACATTCGTTTAATATATCTTAAAATTTGAAGCGATATAGATTAGTTGGATATACATCCAATATTTTAACAATTTCGATGTGCACCTCTGTAATGTTATGGTCACAGAGAAGAAGATGGAAGAGACTTCTTGTTTCTCACCTCGCACAGTAATTGAAGGATCTTGATGAAAGTGAAATTGGTGCCATTTAAAAAAATGTCATATGGTGATGAATGTGTGTGTGTGGCACAGGCTGTTCTACCGTGTGGCACCACTGGTGATAACTCCTCCCTGCACACCGTGGGCCTTGACTTCCAGCATATCGACAAGTGAGAGGCACAACAATCTGAAATCCATAGCTGCGCATGATGAACGACACAAAGCATTTCAAAAGCAATCAGGATATTAAACGTGTTCTCATGTGCCACCAGCTTTATGGAGAGTCCATTTCAGCCGGATGACATTTTTATTTTCTCTGCTTTCCTTGCACCTTGATATTCATATCATCCCCCGCAGAAAAGCCCTAGCAGGGAAATCATTGGGTGTTGTCAGCCAGCAGGAAAGTTAGACCATCAAAGATAATTGCATGCTAATGTTCAATAAGCCTTGTAAGTCGCTGAAGATAAGTGTGGCTGCCAAACAGCCTTGCCAGGGGAAAGCACACCTAATCCCTTGGCTGTGGCCGGGGGGAGAATTAATACTTAGTTCCTCTGGCCAGACGCCTCCAGTGCGCATGGTGGAAGAAACAATTACACAACGGGCCACCAGCGCACAAATTAATGAATAACCAGGGAGATTCCCATGTGTACACATTCTACCAAGGATGCATCTACCCGTGCACGAGCTGAACAAACAGCTAAAAATCGTACGGAAGCAGCAGAAGCTGAGGCTGTTTGTTCGAGTTCACTGGACGAGGACATTTAAACAGGAGGGCCTTGTTGTTTCACGATGCAAAATATTCATCATCTCCACCCCCCCCCCACCCCCCCCTGCCTCCTCTCTATGCTGTATCCTCTCATTGCATGGTGGTCTGGATCTACATGATAAGTTAAAATATGCCAAAAAAACAGATGCATATGTTAAAAACCATCACAAAGATGCTGCTCATTTACAGGATCTTTGACACATATTCTAGTGCCATTGTTAAATTTAAATCTTTTAACTGGCCAGTTTTGCTATTTATATATTTTATATATGTTTTGATATTTTCTTGCCACCATTTGTTCCCCTTTGGACTTGTTTGTCGAGCTGAGGAAAAGGTCTTGGAGACGGCGTTTGTCATCTTGTCATCTCCGACAGACTGAACAGTGACACTTTCCCACCCAATAAAACGCTACATGAGGTGATATCGACAGGATATTATGAAGCAGGAGGTTATAATGAGAGGAAATTGAAAGTACTCAGGAAGAAAAGAGGACTGAGACAGTTTTCTTGTCAAAGTAGGAAATAAAATGTGAAAAGAAAAGGCAGTTCTGTGCCCTGACAACATTTTTCGATGTTGCGATCAATGTAATTACTAATTAGATTATGTTCAGTGAGGATATTTTTTTTAATGAATGAAGTACTATATTTTTTAATGGAAGGGAGTACAGGTATTTCCTACATAGGCTGAAATGGACCAAATGACTGCTCCCCAAAAGTGACACCACAGTGGCTTGATCCTCCTCCATGTCAATGAATGGGACATGGACGAAACAAAAAAGTCAATGCACTTGTTTGATGTTTTTATGGATTTTTGCTTTAATGCTTAAAAATTAAATGTTATGATTTACAGCTGAAATTGAGTCGCTATTGGTCGATCGTGTTTCATTTGGACCTAGAACAGGACTTCGCAGACTGTGTCTCCAAATGTGCAAGAAGGCATTTTTGGTTTCTAGAATGTTTTAGCTTCATTTCTGGATCGTGGGAGGAAGTGAACAGCCATCGTCCATCTTCATATACAATCTACTCCCTCACACAATGCAGAGACTGGTTTCAGGTCTACAGTCCCGTCTGTTGTATAGGCAACAAAACCACTTTGGTTAAGGTAACACAAGTCTGTGGTTTTGCTAAATCATAAATAGACAGGTTGGCTTTTTTGTAATATACCAGACCTCCCCTACCTAAACCTTGAACATATTAAATAATAATGTCGTAGAACTATGTATAATAAAAAGATTAAGATAAGAAATAAACCCTTTAACTCTCTTTTCATCTACCAGGGAGTATTCTTTAGTGTTACCCTAGCAAACACAAATTGTAATGCATTCTGTTTACGACAACTTACATATATGTTTACACACACAGTGACAGCACAATTCATTCTGCCTGACCACCGCAGCTCTGTGCTGCCTAGTAATTTATGGCTGAGCCTGATATCTTATTACCAGATGTATTTGCTCGCTCCCCTAATAAGAACATAGATTACAGGCAACACTGAATTCACTATCTGCATCCCAGCGGATTGCTCGGCCTGCCTGGGTGTTAGCTTATATCTTTTTAAGCGTCAGCAGCTGGCTATTTACATTTATCCGCTAAGCTTTAAAACAAATTATAATCGATCTGGGGCGTGATGAAAAGGTGGTCCTGCTGCAAGTTAACAGGAATGCAAGCTGACAAGGACGGCGGAATCACAAGCAGCTCCTGTGTGGCTGTACTCTGCTCGGAGGAAGGACAGCCATGTGGATGTCTGATACGCACAATTGGTCGGAGACACACACCAGGAAGTTTTAAGTTGAAATGGGACCGGAGAGCCATGTTCTATGACATGCTGCTGTCTCTCTGCTCAGGTTTTCTGTCACTCTCAACTGTGAGCTGTCAGTAGCAGGAGAGAGTAGTTAAACGTGCATGAAACAGCATTTTAAGATTTAAACTATGATCCCCACTACAGGTAGAATCAATTAAACTTCTTAATCTGAGTCAGGTAATCTAACATTGTTTTACTAGACATAACAATTTAAAAAAAATACATGTACATGTAAATTTTGAGATCCAGATGAAAAAAATAATTGAGCAAAAAATTATGAATATAATCTGTTTTTAAATTACAAAAACTATTTTATTAAGATATTTTTGTAGATTTACATGCATAATTGACAAAAAAAATTGTCTACGTGTCAGAGGGCAACACTTTAATTTTGTTGTGTGACTCAAATCAAATATTTAACAAAAAATATGATGTAGTTTGTCATGTTTTACTGGTTGATTTATAATTTAAATGTAATTGAAACAAAAAAAATGATAAAAACTCTTTTGTAAACCTGATTATATATTGTTTTATCAGCAAAGGTATCTCAGGAAAAGGACCAATGGGAAACACTAATGCGCCCAGAGATTCCTCCTCCATCGTCTTCCTGTCATCTCGACACATCACACATAAATATGAATCCTTTCTGCTTGTCACTGTGTTCCAGCAGTTTAATGGAATACATTATCTCACGGTGCTGACAGCTTCAGACATGACTGTTGTAACATGTTAGAAATCACGCTGTTACCTGACAGGCTGAGAGAGGAGGGGAAACCCAGAGATGCTTGCTGGTGGATCAAGACGTGATATTGATGGTATTGTTGTGAATTGACGCTGCATCAAGGGATCTTTTGTTTTTCTTCACAAGAAAAACTAAAATGGCCAATTGCATGACGGCGCTCTCCGAAATCGGAACAATTTCTTCTGTTGTTGGTGGTAAAATTCAATCTTGGAGCCGGATTGAAGACTCTGGGGGCGATGTCCAGTATCTTGGGGTTTCCACGCAGATTATGGTCCGACTGGTTTCTTTTATCATTAGTCGAACTGTTCTCTACACAGAACACAAAAAGTGACACCAATTTTAGATGGTATAGGTCCAGATGACTTTTCACACATAAACAGCTATGTGCATATGAATACAGATAAAGTAAAAAGCAAATAACCTATTTATTTCAGTCAATGTATTCCACCTGTTTTTATCTCCACCGGGACTGTTTACCTGCGGGCAACCAAAACCTGCTCAAACATGATTAGTCAAGCTAGAAAGAAACAGAAGAGCTTTCAGTCCGTCGCCTACAGATTCAACTTTATAACATGTAGAGTTTATTTATCGAGATAAGGTCAAATAAGGAACTTAAACAAGAAGGGTGCTTTTCCTTCTTAGGAAAGAGAATGTGAAATCTCCTGTGATGGCACTTTCTCTTTAGTTGCAGAGTGTGCCTTCACTTTCTCCTTGTGATAACTCGGTTATGTTCTTGGGTCTGTCCCTTTTTTTAGAGAAATGCCTCTGTTGAAGCACCTTTGTGAGTAGAAGACTAGTGACGTTGTGGTCTCTCCTTTGTTTAGTGACCACTATGATGCGTGTGGCGTTCTTGGCTGCTCAGTGGTTGCAAACCGTAGATTCGCTGAGCTGTGCCATGCATTTCCGGTGGGGTTGTTTGGTTTTGCTGACGTACATTCTTCATTGCAGTTTACAGTGCAAACAGTGCCAACACCTATCTCTGTTGTCCTGGGAAGAAGATCAGCTTTGGGAGCAAACATCACACGAGAAAGAAACTAAGCAAAATCACCAGGTGTCCTTAGATAATGACGTTTAGTGTAAATGGCAGGATTTGAAATCTGACTGCATCGTCTGTGTTGTGCTTTGCATCAAATCTGCACCGTTCAATTCATATTCAATTTTTCTGTCTTGATGCTATGGAGACGGCTGAGCTCTCTCCTGCCTGGTGAGCTGTCTACCCACAAACATTTTGTGGAAATTGACGGGGGATAAACCATTAATAGGAAAACCACTGCACAATCAGCCCACCAGCGGAGGTGCATATCTGTGCAGGCACATGTACAGTAAGCACAGGAATACACAAATGTATACATTACCACCTTCCACTTGTGGAAAGCACGGCTTCCAAAAGCCTGCTGAGAAATCATTTCCCGGGCAAGCGAGCGAGGCAATTCCATCACAGTGTTGGGGGGAAAAAGGGCCTTTTTTTTTTAATGGGGAAAAATGGGAGCTAGGGGGAAGAGTTAGCAGCAGAAGCCAGGATAATTGATGGCAACTGTTTGGGTATGAGATTAAGATTCATGGGTAGGACCACACACGGGGGCTGGAAAGCGTTATGCGCTGGAGGCATGAAGGATATGAGGCAACACCTTGACTGGCCTGCTGGCTTAATTGATAGAGTGTCGTCCCAGATGCAGCATAAAAAAAAGATAAACCATCATAAAAGGGGTTTTACTTACTGATGGAACGGAGGCCAGGGTAGTTTCCAGCAGTCGGGCCTACTGAGGGGGACAGACAGACAGAGAGACAGACAGGAAGGGATGGGAAGGGGAAAACAAACTGGTGGAAGCCCAGAGGCAAGAGAAGCTGGTTGGCATGTGGAAGGTCGGTGGTTCTTCTCCCCAGACCGGCTGGGAAAGAGCTTGTAGGGAAGTATGTGAGTTACACTCTCCAACTACTCAACAACTGCCCTTGAGGAGCCTTTCAGCAGTTTGCTTAACACACAGCTCCCCCGGTGGAGCGGTTCAGCCGACGACAGTAGAGGATGTCGCTCCTGCTCTGAATGTGACTCTCTACACCATTCAGGGAAATTGCAAAGAGCTGGACTATTCCCAGATACAATAGATTGTGTTTTTTTTCTTTTAAAGGAAACACAATGAATGTCTCTGAGCCCTTTTCCTTCAGTCACTTCTTGATCCTTTATGAAGACAAATAGCTCCCAAAGGTGCCAGCTATATAACACCTGATACTTTCCATTATGAGTCATCTCTCTAGTAGCAATTTGTGGGTTCACCCTTGGTAAATATCTGACCCGTTGCACTGATTGTGATTTATACTGTTGAAGGGGAAATTTGAGAATGGTTGACTTATAAAGGAAGTCATGCACAAAATCTGATATGAGAAAATCAAATTGAGGGGAGATGTAAAAATTGGGGTCAAAACTGGCAGGAGATAAAAAAAAAAGAGACAAAGGTAGAGGCAAATGTTAATGGTCGTGGACCCAAGTGTGATATTTTTAGCATTGACGAGACTCTGTCGTTTCAATTTCCATAAAGTTTCGATGAAGAAATGACACCATTGGGGGGGGGGGGGGGGGGGGATTGGCCTCTAGCTACATACTGCATTTTACATGGGGGATTTTTTTCCCTGCACAATGTTGCTTCATAAAAAATAAGATATATAGAAAAAAAGGACAGAAATGGGGAGACAACAATAATCGTTATGATAATCACCTTAAGCAAAGCTTGTCTTTCCATCCTAAAGCTGTGAGAAAGTGTCAGTCTGCAAATTAATGGCACTAATTCAGTAGCACTGATATGAGATTATCTGCATCATCGTCTTAATTGTTAATATTAATTATTAAGATAAGGCTTAACTTGACAGCGATATAACCATGTATAAGCACAGCGGGGCTATTGCCTCACTATCACCAGAGAGCAGAAATTAAATTTGCATTAAGGATTTGGAAATATGTTAAATCAATCCTAGCATATGATCACCTCTGTGTATATGTGACCTGAATTTAGTGCTGTATAATTGAACAGATGCAGCCACACAAAAACACAGACACTGTAAAGAAATAAAAAGAAAGGAACATTTTTCGTCGATAGGAGACATATTCTCCACTGCTTGTAAAGGCTTCAGTCATTTGAACAGATGATTGAGGCTTTAACGTTCATGGCGAGAACAGATTATGGGACTGTGTGTGTTTCGTTAAAGCTAATTTTCTATTTTTGTATCACTTTTAGCATTTGGTTGATACAAAGCACAAAGAGGCATTGTTAAATTAAGCCATCCCATGATTTATGCGAGAGCCTGTTCGAATCTGTATCCTAATAAACCAAAGTTGAACTCTCAGTAGCAGCGATGTCTGTGTGTGTGTGTGTGTGTGTGTGTGTGTGTGTGTGTGTGTGTGTGTGTGTGTGTGTGTGTGTGTGTGTGTGTGTGTGTGTGTGTGTGTGTGTGTGTGTGTGTGTGTGTGTGTGTAACTGATCACCCCCTGAGGTCCACTTAAGTTCGTCAGCTTGTTGGTAGAAACAGAAAAGCTCGAGGCCACTGTGGAGACGTGTGTGCACTAAGTCTCCTGTTCCTTTCACACGCCACTAACGCTGTCACACACACATTTGCACCAATTTAGGATGTGAGCTGTTCATTTGACCCCATTGCTCAGCCCATCTACCGTCTCTCTTTAGCAGACTTTGGGGATTCGAGCCACCTCAGGGGTTTACTCTTTCTACTATTAGCACGTAAAGAGCACAGCGTTTCACTGCACCTTACGTCGGCAGGAAGCTTCTGAGACTGCAAAAGCAGAGGCAAAGCCTCCTGGGAAAAACTTTATGAAAAACTTTCTTTGAGTCCAAAGCTGTGACAATGAAATAGTTTCATGTATAGGCTCAAATGTGCAGATATGTGCACAGAATTATGCAAATTCTGTCCCACGCCCTGTCTATAGCTTGTGCCTGCACGTACACACAGACACACACAGGCAGGCACGCACGCACAAAGACTGGCCCAAGTTTAAAACAGGTCTGGTGACATAGCAGAGCCAAACTGCCAATTACAAACAGACTTTTTTACGTCATGATTATCCTTCCATCCATTATCTATACCACTTATCCTTTGGGGGTTGCTGGCTGGAGCCAATCCCAGCTGGGAGGGATACACCCTGAACAGGTCGCCAGCGAATCGCAGGGCCGAGAGCGATCAACCATCACTCTCACATTCACACCTACACTGTAAGCCCGGAGTAGTAGAGTTTACTTAAAAAATTTGAGGAAATAGGTTGCCCTAAAAAATTTGAGTAATGGAAAATGAAAACTTGAGTTGATTTAACTTGTTATTTTAAGTTCAATGCACTAAATGCCAAATCGATTTAACTTAAAAACAGTTGTAGTCAGTAATTTTATATACTTAAAATATTTGGGTAAATAGGCCTGAAAATGTTAAGTTGTGTAAATTGAAAAAATGAGTTGATTTAACTTTAAATCATTTGTGATATCAAATACTCTTCCTTATTACTCTACTTAGTTTTGTTAAGTTAAAGTGAGATATTTTCTTTTCTTTTAGAATTTGTTAAACTAGGATAAAATAATTTAATGACAAAAATGTAACATTTTTCAGTTTTATTCATTTGAACATACAATAACAGGTAAACTTTATCTTTTAAAACCTAACAGTGCTGCTGGTAGCTAGAACAACCACAGAAAATGGAATGATCATGAAATACAACAAAAAAAAGTACAACTTTTTACGCCTTAGCGTAAATCAACATATCAGCAGTCATTTGCCTTCAGACATGGAAAAAATGCGTGCACATGCGCACCAGACAACATTTCAATGTGGTCTTTGACGTCAGTGATAAGGATAAAGTGCATTTAACAGAGAATTATTGAAACCATTTAAATTAAAGTCTGTAGAAAAGGTGAAAGTCTGAGGTCAGTGCAAATATCAAAAAACAAGCACTGCCAATAGTGCAAATACCATCATAACAGTGCTAATGCCATAAAACTGTGCAAAATGCCATAAAACTGCATAAGGCCATAAAACTGTGCAAAATGCTATAAAACTGTACAAAATGCCATCAAACTGTGCAAAACTGCAAACATGTATTCCTACATGTGCAACATTTAAACATGTAGATCTACGTTACATTTACGTAGCACAAAAAAATGCAAACACACACACCATAATCCAAAACACGGGCCGCTGCACAAACTGCTGACGCTTCTGGATTCGGGCTAAACAGCAGCAGAAGGAAAAAAGAGAGCGAGACACTGGCAGGGCAAGGTGGGAACATAAGAGCATCACAGAGAAAGAGATATGAAGAGCGAGAGTGCGAGAGTGTGTGAGTGTGTGTTTTACAATGCAAGCTGATTTTTCAGCGATTGCATTTTCGGTGTCAGCGCACTTCTTCCAAGGTCGAGCATTACCTGCTGAACAAAGTTGAAAGTGTTTTTCATGTACTTAGGGTAATCGAGGTGCAGGGCATAAATTAGTCCAAAAAGAATGCAGAAGGCCTGAGGTAGGTTTGCCAGGTTGTCCATCATCACGCTCCCTTCCAAGATGATGCCTACTTTGGATGGGTTGAGTGGAGTTGTATTTTCCTCATCCATGCAGATGATTCCCACTGCAGTTTGACTCTATGGGCCATTGTCATTTACATCCTAACAGAGCAAGAAACAAATAGACAAGCAGAGGACATAATTATGCAACCTAGATTATGTAGAGTAATATGAAAAGTGCTGCACAACATAAACAGCACAGACAGTAACTGATTAAACTGACTTCACACACCTTATGTGTTTTTTGCTGCTAGTCAGCTCAGGCAAGTTTACCCGCCTTCAGTCACAGTCATACTGAAAAGATGTCAAATACTGCTCCCAGAAATGTACACGAACTCCTTAACAAGCACACTCACAACGCCTCACCTAAAAAAGTCAAATATCGAAAGACTAATAGGACTTTAATTTCTGAGAGCAGTTTTTCCACATCTTTTAAGCATGATGACGAATAAAAGCAGCACTGCAAATTGTTTAGCCAAATTGTCCAATTCTATTCAAATTATTTAAAAAATGTGTAGCAGTCTTTAACAATGGCTTAAAATGAAAAAACCTATGCCTCTCAAACATTTAAAACAAATTAAGTTACTTACAGAGCAGTTCCTGAAGAATGCACTGGGATCATCCCCCAAGATGACCGGCAATCCCCGAAGAATGAGGCACCTTATGTGTGTTGGCTCATTGACCTGGAAGATAGTGGACGTAGAATATAACAATTAAACACAGTTTGTTAATACGGATAGTCAAGTTTTTTTCATTTAATATCTGCATAGTCTTAATTTTTCAATCCCCTTACTGCATTTCCCAGCACTGGAAAGTGCAGGACAAAGATTAACCAATGGAGATGAAAGAAGAGTGATGAGAAAAAGGAAAGGATAGCAGAGAGCAAATTGACCGAAAAGAATTGAAGAGCAGGGAAGAGAGAAGGAGGTGTAGACATTTCAACTCACCTTTGTCTTATGGAGAACGTCAGTCAAAATCTGGCCGGTGACGCCCCTCTTTTTCCTAAAGAGGTCCATCAGGCTTGGAGAGAAACGGTCAAGTGCATCAAAGAAGTTCTCTCTGAGACCCTGCCCCACCACTCGGTTGAACTCGCAATAGACTTGAAACATATTACAAAGCAAACAATGTATGAGCCCATGTTAGAATGACCTAATCTGTGACCATTTACACCAGATTTGGTTAACCACTCCTAGATGGTCGTATATAAAACCTAGGGCTGAGTATTTTTTTCTACAATACACAAGACACAAAGTCATTGAATCATTTTTGTGAACACTCAAGTCATACACACCTGGCTTTCTGTGAAAAGAGCTGGCCATCGCTGTAACATCTGGTCGATGGGAGGCTTGTTTTTGACAACTTCTTTTCTCCGTAGTGCCAATGTCATATCCATCTTTTTCATAACAAGGGATGCATTCTGCTTCGTCTTCATCATTTCTGTTACCAGAACCTGGCGACAGGTACACAGGTATTTAGCAAATAACATATCGTCTTAGTTTTCCTGTGGCATACCAAACAGAAACAGACAATTGATTTAAGTTTGACTGGTATTTCACAAATATAACTATTTCTATTTATACCAATTAGGTATTTTCAGACTGTTTCTTTAAAATGGATGACATTTAGGCCACATGTCAGTGTTTGTGCAATGTTCCTTTCTGATCAGCAAACCTACATTATGGAAATTAATATGTCCGAGTCGCACATTCATTTATTGGTGCCTTTGTCACGGGTATAAATGCGATTATTTATTGGGGGGGGAACTAAAAGTGAAAGCTGAAAATGTGTACCTGACTGGTCTTGACTGGTCCTCACTGCTCACAAACAGCCCCTTAAGTGAAAAATATAAAACAGATGTAGTTAATGCTTTCATGTGCTGACAAACACTGCATTTTCAAAAAAAAGTTGTCAATGAAAAAAGTTTGCATTGCACCTAGAGTAATTAATACGTAAGTAATAGATGAAAAATGTCGATGGACTGGTTAACGTCTCACCGAGAGCCACTTCAAATTCAAACACACGCTTTCCACCATGTGTAGCAGGTAAGCTAAAATGGCGTCGCTAGTATTAGCTATCTAGCACTCACCTGATTAAGCTAACTGCACCGCAGCCGTTGCGCCACCGCCTTCCTCTCTCCTCTGCCCGATAAAGAAGCGGGACCCCCGCTTCGTCCGTGGCGGCTCCCGTGTCCCGTCCGTCCGGTGCGCTCGCTTTCGCCGTCCGTCCGGTGCACAGGTCCGGTGCGCTCGCTTTCGCCGTCCGTCCGGTGCACAGGTCCGGTGCGCTCGCTTTCGCCGTTCGTCCGGTGCACAGGTCCGGTGAGCTCGCGTTCAAACAAACAACCGTCCCTAGTACTACACGCAGCAGCACGATCCACGCGCATGGAGAGCTTCACCTTCTTCAGCAAGCACAGGCGGGAAGAAGGTACCTTCTTCTTCGTTGTCGTTTTCGTCCTTACAGGTGCATGTCGCCACTTACGACGCGGGGTGTGTAACAGCATGACTTGAAAACTCAAGTTTATACAACCAAAACTTAAGAATTTTTGTATATTCCACTTAAAATTATCCACCAACTTCATTACTCACAAATCTTAGTATATTCTACTCCAAATTAGTAGAATAGACTTACATCTGATAGTAATGGTATCATACTTACATTTTTTATGTACATTCAACTTAAATTTTCCATCCCAGTAGATGTCCGGGCTTACAGTGTACAGTCAAGTTCCAGTTAATCTAATGTCTTTGGACTGTGGGAGGAAACCGGACTACCCAGAGAAAACCTACACAGACATGGGGAGAACATGCAAACTCCTCACAGAAAGACCCAAGCCCCAAACCATAGAAGTTATAGTTCTAACCACTGCACTGTCGACTTGGCCCTGTCATTATTATAACTCAACAACAAGCTATAGACCTTGAAGAGCTGACTGTATTTACACTGTAGTACTTTACTGATTTGTATGGGCATAAAGAAACATCTTAACTCTGGGTGCTAAATTCATGATCTGAAACTGAACACGCTGTTCCTCGTAGACAGAAATGATTAAGGGGAACGGAGCTGTGTTTGATTTACTCCTCCAATGGATCATATACTGGTTTCCCTGTTCTAACATTTATCCAACTGTGTTCACACTGGGAGGATCTCTACCACAGGCAGCCATGAGGTTCTTGTTGTCTTTGACTGAGCTGTAAGAGCTCTTTAGTGGTGGAGGCCTGGAAGCTGACATCTCAAAGTTAAACAGGAACCTTGCCTGGAAAGATATCGATCATATTTGATCCACCTCACACACACAACAACTTTACTCTGCCCTTTATAGAGATGTCCAAAGCAGCTGAGGAGGCCCTTCCATTGGCTGCTCCTTAGTCTTTCCTGGGGCAACAGCCACCAATTATGCCTTAGGAGAAAATCTCCATCCACGTACTTGCTAATAAAGGCTTTGGACAAAATGATGAAAGTGCTATTTAGTTTTGAAATGCATGATACGATGTGTTTATCTTATCATCAGCATCCCTCTAAACCTGGTTCATTTTGCCCTCCAGTGGTTGGAGCATAATTGGTGTAATGGTGGTAGATCAGCAGCTGGTGGTCATGCACTCATGCTCAGGGACAATCGTCCTGAGTTAATTGTTGAGTGTGTGGTATACACACCTAGCATACTTGAAATACTCCATGTCTCTTGCTTTTCACTAACTTTGTCCAACAAGTTCTTTTTCAAAGTGAAGCAGCTGGTGAGAGGTGATAAACATCTGTCAGATGCACAACATCTTGATTTTCCGATTGCATTCTATTATTCTATCTACATTTTGCAGATATTGCACAAATCCCGCATCATTACTGCTGCTATGATACTGCTAAAAAAACATATGCTTTTAAATCTCACATTTAAATCCCTCGATATTTTTTAATCAATTAAATTTCAAATCACTGTTGTGCCACATTGACATATTTATTTAAGATGGTCGGCACATATTTGATTTCAAATTCAGTACATTAGTCACGTATTTAACAACACAGAATTGTATTATTTAATCAAAAGAGCTTTGATAATGTCAAACGTATTTCTTAAAATTACAAATAGAGCTTGTGTGCTGCAAGGGTAAGGATGAATTGAGGGTCACACACACACACACGGGCACACGCGCAGACAAACAAACAAACACGGAAAAACACTTTCACTGGGGTCTAAAGGTCTTTTCTCTAGATCTACTCTCGGCAGCGCATTCAGTCAGGAAGAGGCCCCCAGAGGATTTTGGGTAATGAGATATGTCAGTGTCAGCCAATCACTCCCCTGTGACTCGGGTGGATTTTTATTGTCTGGAGACAAGTCTAAATCCTACAGAGATACTGAGGTGGTGAGAGATTCTGAATGGATGGGGCGCAGCCTTCTGCTTTTTTCCACTGACCAGTTCTGCCGGTTTCACAAAAGTGAAACATATCCAAATGGTTGCAGCATGCTTTTTAAAACTTCTTTAATTTCATTTCAGTGACCACTAACAACATTGACAACACACATTTAAACAACTGTCTAATTCACAGCTGCAGTATCACACATCATTCCATCAAAGCAAACATATTGTATATTAATATATGTGATATATATATCTACATGTAAAAATCTATACACTTTAATAAAATGATGTAACTGAATATAAATTCATATTTTTTTAAATCATCATTGGTATTTAAGCATATAGTTCAAATGGGTTGCTAATGTTATCAAATTATTGATATTATCAAATAAATATGAAGCAGTTGTCCTTTTTCTCACCACAAGAGTCTGCTTTCTCTGATATTAAAATAAGATCCATGTTTCAAGGTAGTCACTTCATCTAAGAAGCACACAAAAATAATCTAAGGACTTTTAGGACAAACCTATGCCACCTCTCATAGAATTGAGAATGAAATGCTATGTTTAACTCACCTCTGTGGTGATTTTTTTGTCAGAGGATGTCATGGTTATAAAATCAGGATATTGCAGCTTGGACTTGGAGGTCTCTGCTAGTTAACATTCACATTCACGGTTTCATAATACTCCCGTTGTCTGATATCAGAAACAGAGGGACATGTAAATTAGAACGATTCAATTGGGAATTTGGCTGTATTGAAACACTGTATATGAGAAATAGGGAGAGAATAAAACTGGATGACACAGGGCAGAATATAAATCTGACATGATGATAATGACTATTCTTATAAGTGTTTAACGTCATCCAGCCTCATTTAATTACTGAGCCAATTTTATCTTCTTTTCATTAAAAGTTTTCTGCTATTCGTAAAGAGTTTCAACTTCATCCTCAATTTTTCATACCGATACTACACAGTCCAGCAATATACTTTGTAGCTTGGTCCATCATCCATCACTATCACATTTGAGTAGATTTCTTTATGCACCTATACCTTGGTTCTCTTCAGTACTGGCCAGGTAGTGTATCCGGTCAGTTTGTCGTAGCCTGTTTACCTGTTTGTCGGAGTTTATTCGCTGAAAATGGCTGCTTGCTGCATGGGAAGGGGTTAATGACAGCCGTGAGACTGAGCTGTACATGACACATACAGATCATATCTGTGGACAACATATTAGTGACACTCATGATATATCTGATGCTTGTAATCAGCTCCTGTAAGTACACCGACAGCTGCAGGCTATCCTCTGTGGAAAACTCCCAGGAGGTGTTGGAGGATGTGTGCGCCAGCAAGGGCATAAATGCTAATTTATGACGGCCCATATGGAGACAGCAGCAGCATTGTTTGTAGGTGACCAGAGCTCGGAGGGTAGTGAGAGGTTAGCATTGCTGGACCGTGCAGCCATCACGAACACTCATCTAGTTATTGTTTCTGATGCTTATTAAGCTGCTCAGCAGATGGACAATAATCTGGGCCATGATTACCATCAGAGGCAGTGGCTTGTAACTCACACTTAGCCAGCAGGGCTCATCTGGGGGACATTGGGGGACAAAGGACGGCTCTGACTGCTGCGTGCCTGACAGAAAATTTAGCTTAACTCCGACAAGGTCCTCCTGTTTATTCAGGCCACGTAAGCCAAGCTCAGCTATTGACAGTGTTTACTTATGGAAGTGACATTTGCAACTTTATTTGATGGAGTCAGTTACTGGCTATTGGGATGACCTTTTGTCGGCTGCCTTGGCAGGAGCCTATAAACCTGGGAGACTTGCAAGCTTTATAGGCATTCAATAATCGCAGAAGGCACTATTGATGAAGTTGTTGTGTGCACCACGTATGAAATGAATTGGGCAAGGAGCACACACCACAGCAGTGCAGTGCCTATGCAATCCTGATGAAGATAATTACAAAAGTAAAACTGATGAAAATGGAGCTCTGGGGCATTCAGGTTTCTCTGCCAAATATTGGTTTGTTTTGTTCTCATGTAAAGGACTCACTGTTTGCATTTCCCCCTCTGGGTGAGTGTCGTGAAATTGTCAGAGACAGTGATGGATCCATTGTAGTCCCGTCTGGTGGTTGTCTGTCGGAGCTGCATGGAAACCATTTAAAAAACACAGCTACTGACAATCTTTCTTCAGGAGGTTTCTGACCGATTTGTGAGAGAAAGAGAGACGCATGAATTTGTCCACACAATTGGCTCCGGACTTTCTCCGGAGATTGCCTCTCACATATGAACAGCGCAGCTGGAGATTCTCCAGTCAGATGCTGTCACAACAACAGCAGCAGCAGCATGCAGAGGCAGGATAATGTATTTTCATTTACAGCACATCGACACGATTGATTATGGTTGTCTTTTCTTTGGCCTCTCCTACATTTATGACACATTTTTTTCATGAAATATTTATCTTTTTTCTGTTTTTTAGTTTTGTGTCCATCGCGTGTTAGAAACATCATCAATGCTCCCTCTTGATTGCCGTGTCAAACTGATTCAGACATTTGGGTTCTCACATACAGCCCCTATACAGCATCTATCTATCAATCAATCTATGAATCTATCTATCCATCTATTCATCTATCAATCTATCCATCCATCCATCCATCCCTTTTTTAATCTGTAATTTGTATGTCTACTGCCATTAAGTGTGAAGTGGATGCAGGTGGAAGAAACCAAACTGCTATGGCAACCTAAATGAGATTTTGTGCAGCTGGTCTGTGCAGTTAGTACACACCCACTGAAAGGAGTGAACGTATAGGTGTCGTGATTGTGGGCGTGTTGGCCCTCATGGCACATCTGGTGAACACATGGACAGGCTTGTCCCCATCCATCCACCTCCAAGCATTGCAGAAAAAAAACTAGCATCTGTAAATTCCCTTTTCATCCATATAAATGACGGCAGATATGAATTTCAACCCATCAGCTCGTAATCTTCTCATTAATTACACATATTGGAAAATCCTGAATTATTATGATCCATTGCCTTAATCCATCACTTCTCAGACAATTCCCTGCAAACAATTGTAATCAATTTAATCACACAGGCAAATACGATTCCTTTGTATATACACATGTATATGGGGTGAATCTCATTGACATTCTCCGCTGTGAGTGTGGAATCGAGTGAAATCCGTCAAGCAGAGAAGATGGATTCTCTTGTGAGCAGCCATAACTTTTACACAATATGAAGATTCATCTGTTCTTGAGAGCTATTCCTGCATCCGAGGCACTATGGTAAACAGCTGACAACTCGGTGTCTCATAACGTGTTCTCCAGGTCGCTCCAATACAAAGAGCAGGGACTGTGCTTTATTCAACCTTTGCAGTGATATAACGGCTCAGATGTAACATATTGAGCATGGAGACAAATGGATTCGATCGTGCAGCGAGGGGGAGAAAATACATCCTGAGGTCTTTTATTTACACCCGGCCCACATTCATGCACACACACACACACACACACACACAGACAGACATCTCACCGGTAGGATCACTTTGCAGCAAACCCCTCAACAGTTCACACTTTCTCTTTATGCACTCTACACAGCACAGATGGTTTTGTTGTGGTTCACTTGGCACTCAGCGCCATCTCGGTCTCATGCAGAGCTATAGGATTTCAGTGTTTCATTAGAAATCACACATGAGGAGAGAGAAAAAATAATCACACAGACTTCACATCGCACCTGGCAGTTCTGGAAAGTCAGCGGGCTTAACTGAAGGCAAGCTCGGGGAACCAAATGGGTGTAAAAAAAACAAGTAAATTTCACTAGACATCCCATGCCACAATGACCCTGTGGCCTGATCTCGGCACCTTGCCTCAATGGTGCAATAACAGTTTATTACACCTATCCTCACTTTATGAGCCCCTCTACCCTGCATCCCGCTTCCCTCAAGCCCACGCTAACTGTTATTGAAAACACCCAGGTCTGTCATATATCATTCCTGAGCAGCGCGTTATGCTATGTGCAGTCTAGCTAATCACCACCAGCCATACGAGTATTGTACAGGTCACATTGGGATAGTTCCACTTATCTCATATCTGCTTAGATGAGGAAGTGTTTAATCCGAATCCCATTTGTCTTTACAGCCTGTGATGCCTTGAGGCTGAATCCTTTTTTCCTTTATATGTAACTGTGGTGTAATGTCGGGGAGTAAATAGGAAAAGGAATTGAAAGATTTGGCCACAGTGCAGAGAAAAGGGGTAAATGAGTTTGGCCTAGTTTATTACTAGCCACGAGGATAGAAAAACAACACTGTGGGAGATATAAGGTTTAGAAAGGTCTGCAGGAAATTTTGAATAGAAATGCAAAGCCTCGCTGAAGATATTTTAGGGAGGAGGTGTTCAGAGAGAGAGGTAACAGCTCATGGATGACAAAGTGACAAGGCTCAGTGAAGGACACACCACCTCTCTGTTAGATTCTGTCATTAAGTATGAAGAAGAAGGACGCAACAACATAACGAAAATATAAATAGAACTGGATTATAATACATATATATGTATGTTTATATTTTTTTTCCTGTCTTCATAGTCATTCAGGGTAAATACTCCTGCATGATCACAAATTATTACCCTCCATATGGAAAATCTTCTGCACAGCTGATAGCATCAACAAAAACTCATTGCAAAGGGACTTTGTGTTCTGCCTGTGTTCATTGGCAGCAGCTATTGTGTATTTATGTTGTTGCTACATCTTTATATCGCTCTGACAAGATTAATGAATCTTACTAGTTCTGCCTGTGTTCATTGGCAGCAGCTATTGTGTATTTATGTTGTTGCTACATCTTTATATCGCTCTGACAAGATTAATGAATCTTACTATTGTCACTCAACTCTATAGCCTTTGTCCAGGTGTGTCTATGATTGTTTTCCACCCTGTTAATATTAATGCAGTCTGGCTGGAGACGAGAAAACACCGCTCTGTATTATTCAATGCATCTCAACGGCAACACAAACCACAGTCTCCACGTTTGTTGTGCGGATAGATCAACGCCTCCCTGCACAAGTTCAATAAAGACTGAACGTTATAACTTTCGTGAAGGCAGGTTTTTATTGCAGGACTTCTGTACTATTTTTAGCCAGATGTACCTTTATAAAATGTAATCATCAGCTGTACGCACAAGCTGCACAGTGCCTCACTGGAAATAATTTGTTGCTTTTCGTGTGGTTTTCTCTTGGTAGAGTTGTATGAATACATCTGGTGGCTGAAAGATGTTCTTTAAATAGTTTTATCATAAATGATTAACACTATATAGCCTTCTTTTTTTTATGAAACACAATAGCTTAGTGGGAGAACATTAACCCTTCATACTGGAAAAGTCAGTGTATTCTGAGTGCGAGTGATTTAACAGACATGCACTGTGGCTCAAAGCTAGTAAACCTGGCTAGCATTGTTAGCATAGTCGTGCCACCAGTAGCATCCGTAGCATGTTTGTGTGTTCTGAAAGGAAAAGGGTGAATTTGCTCAACAGCGTTTACATATCTATTCATCGTTAGGCGTTGGCAGCTATATTGATATTTAAAATCTCATAAATAACCTCCTGGCAGGAATTGCAAGCAGCACATTGTTCATTTAAAAAGCAGCAAGGGGAGTCGAGGGATAACATCTACTGCAGTTTGTATTGAGGAAACAAATTGAAAAAACAAACAAACAAAACAAAACATGACGGATGCATGAAATTGCAGCAACCTCAGGAAAAAAGAAGTCGATCAAATGACAACAAATACATGATGGGAGGAGATGATAGGAGGGCAAGGAGAAGACGAAATCCATGTTGAGGGCAACAACCCCAGCGATGAGCCATGCTCCTACAGAAATTGATCAATGAAATATAGTTTTTTTATTTATTATAGATGTAGACTGATCTTCCCCAAACAACAAATGCCTTCCTCCCTCCAAAAACATGTGAGGAGCCGCAGGCAATCTTGACTCAGCCCCTAATCTTTGTATTAGGGCCATGTTTCATACTACTCTGGGCATCTTCAGCTGATTGCGCAGATGGTTTGTGTCGTCATCGGGGGGGTAGGAAGCAAGGTGTGTGATCGCTGGAAGTTGTTCTAATAATCACTTGTCAAGTGAGTAGCCCAGCTAACTGCTAAGGAGCCCTCATCTGTCCCGAGTGCCCTGGGGGGAGCAGTGAGGTCCAGTGGCTTCCCAGTCTGACATGACCAGGGCAGCTAAGCAGGTGCTGCAGGTCACTGTCTATGGACTCATGCTTAAACTGCACTCTCTTTGTTTTGACACATGTGACACAGTAGAATATGAACCAGCTGTTTCTCCTGGCTCATATTATGTGGAACTGTATCTGTAACTGTATCGAGGTGACAGACACTGTGTGTTTATGTTATGGTCAGTCGAAACTGTGGACCCCGTTAACAGGCTGTGTCATCATATCTGTGTGGCTGCTCTCTCACCGCTCTCAGCTACAGTGTATCTAATGGAGCTTTATTAATACTGTCTTGTCACTGTCTCCTTTTCCTAGTGTGCACTGGTACGGAGAACAAGCTGAGCACACTGTCCGACCTGGAGCAGCAGTACCGCACCCTGAGGAAATACTACGAGAACTGTGAAGTTGTCATGGGCAACCTCGAGATCACGAGCATCGACCGCAGCCGGGACCTCACCTTCCTCAGAGTAAGGATGAAATATGAAGTCTGGTGTGCAGCAAGGAGACAGAATACACCTTTCTTATTAATTCAAATGTGTCATTATTGGTTCATCACTGGGGATTTGGGAGTAGCTTCACATTCCTCTTCATGGAACTCTATGTTCTTGTGTCTAGAAGTATTTGAAAAATCTTAAACCTGTACAAGCGGAGTAGAATTATATTTCAGGGTTTCACATACTTCTTGTTATCCGTCACTAACTTCTGTTACTGTATAAATGATTGGGATAGTGAATGACCATCTTCTCATTCAACCCTGTTGCCAAGACAATACTTGTGCTCAAATAAGTTTCTACCAATCAACATTCAGATTTGTGTCCACGTAGCCAATGACGTTTCCTTATCAGGGGTACTCCTTCTCTTCTTCTTCTTAGAGAGAGTCTGCTTGAATGCTCTGATTTGTGGGACGCCATCTGCCAAATCTCCTCTTTGATTAAACATGAGTCACAAAGAGAAAAGGCAAAGTGCTATTATCCCTTGCTTGAACACGTCCAGATATTTATGACGTTTTAAGAATCACCTTCTTCCTGGGCCGAGCGCGTGAGCAGCGTGATTCAAGCTGCCTCTCGGAGGTTAGTATTCAGGTGAGGAAGAATAGGTTTGCTTGGGTAAGGAAGCTGAGGTGGAATTGCTTTTACATGAATGCTTACCTCCATTTTGGTTTGATGGACACGTGCATACACACCATCACTGCGTCAGATGATGCCTCTCAGGGGCCTGGGGCAGTAAGGGCACTAATGAAAGGGTAGCAGGCTACTATGGAGAATATGCAGGAGAAAAAGAAAAAAAACAGACAGGTTTGTTTTTGTATGTGAAATCAGCTGCTACACTCTGACCTTTGCTGGCCCCCCACTTCTCAAGAACATCACGCTGGACTGCTGACTGCACTCTGCTCCGCTAACGCCCTCCAACTCCAATTGATTCCGATCTATCTAGGGGGCAGGGGAGCTCCCCTGGTGGCTCCGCTACAGTGCTGACTGCATTTATAGGCCCGTATTGCTGTGAGAGTAAACTTGGCCACAGAGGGTTTTACCGAGAATGCAACCCCCCACCCCACCCTTCAATGAACATGCAAGCTATGTTCTTTTGTGTTTTCGTTTCTTACAGTGATGATTTAAAGTAAATACGACAAAATGATTTGTCTACATCCGGTAAAAAATAATAACGCTGCTCATCTTCTCTCGTGTGTTTAATCTGCGTGCACCAAAAGAAATCAAGATTGATTTAAGCGGAAAAACAAAGCACAGTCATTACGTTGCTCTTTATTGTAGAGAGACAAGCGTGACGCAAAATACAACTAAGATGTTATTAAGAAAGAGGGAGCGATGGATGGTTAAGTGCAGCCATTAGACTCCTGCAGAGGTAATATGCCCCACAGACTTTGATGAAAATAGATGGTAGAAGGGTGGAAAGATGCAGTTCTAACTACTACAAAAAAAAATAAAGTGTGATTGTTGTTTAACTGCACCGAATCAATTTGTAGTTGAAAACAACTCTCACATCCCCCGCTTGAGTTTTGGCTCGGTGTACAAGCAATATTACACAAAGGTGTTATTTGCAGTTTGAGGTTAAAGGTGCTTTCGTCTTTTACCTGCATACGTTTCCATTCCACTCATTTACTAAGCAGCTCCCTGCGGTGCCGGCTTGCCAGGATCCTCCACCTTTCCACGGTTGGCAATTAACATGGGTTAATTGAGGATGCTAATTAGGAACGCAGGGTGCCAAACAGCAAGGGAGCAAGAGGGCAGGGCGGCGTGTGTATTTTTAGGCAATATTATTATTATTATGATAAAACACATTTATAACATGCTTCCCCGGGGAGAGAGGAGAAACTTCACCTTGAGTTAGAGAAATGGGGGGGGGGGGGGGGGGAGTGAAGCGAGGACTATTGTGCAGCGGCAGCTCAGCGTACCAGCTGTCTCGGGGAGGTGATTGAAACTGATGCCTGTGCATTGGCTGCTTCTCTTCAAGATAGCCAAGAGATTGATGGCTGCCTCCCAAAACCCCTCAAACAACTTTAGCAGTAAATAGAGTCCATCTTCCAAACTGCCTCCACGACAGATGAATCAAAGCTTGCGCCGTGATTAATAACTGCATTTCTGCACTGAGGCTTTTCTCCCCTTCTCTCACACATTCGCACTGGAACCAACAGCCGAGCTTTACCGTCACGCGGTGTTTACGCCGTCAGTGTTGAAATCACTCCTAAGTCCATATTCCCGTTTCCTCTGAATCTTATTATGAACAGAGCGTGTGTTTGCATCCCGAGACGGAAGCACACGGAGAAAATTAGACGACAAGTTACGCTCTGTTCTACATATTCGACTGTGACGTTTGCTGTGATGTGAATGGGACACAGAGGACGCCAGACGCACACTTTTGCATCTCTCTTCTCCCCGGTATCACTTTCTCGTGTGTGCTCTCATAAACAGATCTGTGATTATGAAATATTCATTTTTCCCTCTCCTCCCATCTTGCCAGTCTCAACAGGAACCCACAGCCACCACAGTCAGATCAGATTGTTTGTCTAGTCATTGCAACCATTTGTAAACATGTAATTCCTGCAGTAGCACCGAGGCCCCAGCTCGGTCCCCGTAGTTGTAATTTTGGAATCATCATTTACAAAATTATAATATTTAATATTCGCAAACAGCCTTAGTAAATCAACGTAGACACATTGACAACAGAAACCTCATATTTTGTGTCACCTAGAAGTGTTTACATTCCTATGGCAACCTCCGTGATCTCAGATGTGTCATGAAACTCCTCCACTGTGGTATTTATTGGTTTGAAATTTGCCTTCATCTACATTTAAAGATGAACTTTAGCGGTGGATTTCCAACAGACTATTTGCACTTTGTGGCACAGGAAATGAGCATAAAAGCTAATAACCCTCTATCTAAGCCAGTTGTTTGCCATTGTCGATACCCGAGCTGTGTAACTGCATATTCAAATATCAGCACAATAATGTTATTCTGCTAAAGATTAAGAGAAGTTAAAGTTGAATAAATGTGGGAGAGTTCATTATTCTGAATATATGTATCACTAATATTAATATATTCAACATAAACAATATACTAAAACCATAAAACCACAACAAATATTTATCCTTACAAGTAAATGACCAAGAGTCAAAAAAGTCCAATTCATTTTTAATATAAAGCATTACCACACACTATATGAATTATTTATTACAGGATTACATTGCACTGTACAGATATTTGTATTATTATTAGTGTATTATTAACACCTATTGGTTGCAGCATTTTGAATGTATAAAAAAGTAGTCATTTTTGGATGGCTAACTCTCTCACACTTACACTATGCACTGAAGGGTGCTTGTTGGAAATGTGTGATCTGTTCATCTGGACCTAAATCACACTCGTGCGAAGTGTTCACTTGACCCTGCACTTGTGGGAAACCCTCCCAGCCGTCACAGTGATGCGTACAAGATGGAAACCAGCAGGAATAAGAGACAAATGTTACTTTAGTTGACAAGAAAACTGTCTTTACACTCCAGAGTAAATATCCCCATGCCAACAAATCAGCTTCATCTGTCTCATTCAATATCTTTCCGGGGAGCAGTAGATCAGACAGAGGGAGGGGCGGCAGGGCGCGAGCAGACCTTTATATAAGTATACAGGGCCTATAAAAAGCTTTAGGTTTAACCGGAGCTATTTCTCTATAATTAATGATCAGATGATTCATTTTGCTGTTGAAACATTGCACAGTTGACGGAAGAGAGTGAGAGCTTTTACTTTATTAGAGATGGTATGCAAAAAAGTTTACAGCAAGTTCAACAAGATCCCTTATCGTCACAGACAGGAACATGTTTTGGTCTCTCGGGGGCAACAGAAACATTTTATTAACACCACATATCATCACCTCTTTAGTTTTATGCAAGGAACACGTTGGCAAACTGGTGCTTATTTGTAGCAGCTAGACAGAGCAACAATGCTGTTCATTGGGAGTCATGAGTTGAATAAAAGACCAATATTTTGTTTCTTTTTGCTCGGTTTTCGGTCTCTGCCAACTCCTGAGGGAAATATCTGGCTCTTCAGCTGTTAAATGCTGCAGTATGTTTACCAGCTGGTGGTTCAACTTTGTCTGTCTGCCATTTGCTGTGGAGCACTGTGGAGTGGGCTTTCAGGGCTTCCTCCACCGAAAGCAGCTGCCTGCTGCAGCCACAAATGAGCCTATTAGAGCGACGAGGGTGAGTCAAAACAGTAAGTCGCAGGCCAGTGAGTTAAACTATGAGCTGAAACTCATTATAAACCCTCTGTTAAGCTGAGGAGAGCCGCAGATTTAGGTGATAATAGTCTGTATTACTGCTCTTTTGCATGTTCACGTTGTTTTCAACTTATTTTACACAGTGATATTGATCTTAGCCTTTAAAGACGGAGATTAGGAGCCTGATTCTGACAAGAGGGTATAGCTCAAGTTAATTTTGCCCACTAAGATACGGCAGGAGGCTGTTTCATCAGCCTCCAGACACTGCTCATTCCCTTTTTTTCCATGAAATTAGAAGCCATTAGAGGTCTCTGCTGGTTGGTTACCTGCAAAACTGCAGGGAATAAACACCAACAGTTGATGAGCCTAACTGCTGCATCAATTTAAATTTATGTCTCACTTGTTAAAGGATAGGTTTGCCTTGCCAGAGGGGGTCTGTGGGCAACAACCATTTGAAACCGCTGCTGCAGAATGACCAGCCGGCACTTGCACTATAAGTGCATCTATGTAATGTGTGCCTGCGCCACGTGTGACTTGGTCATAAATTGATCACAAATCATGAGTGTATCTTTATAATCTCACCAGCTTAATGGTAAACATATACTTTGCTTTTCAAAATTTAAGCCAGGCTTCATCTATGACAGACCGACTGCCGGTTCATAAATTGTTACTTGAGTCGACCTAACAAATTAACATTATGTTGCCCTTTGAGTGCCCAACGGAAATACCAGAGACACGATTTATGGCAGCTCATGAAAGAACAGTGGATTGTAGGGTGTTGGATACCGGTAAGATAATGCAGTTTTACATAATTCTCAGCAGCAGAGTCATTGGTTCCCTGAAATGCAGAACATTCCATTTTCTGTCTGCTCTGATTAACCCATGAACACCTGAGGCGCCGAATAGAAATGACCACGTCAAAGATGAGGACAGAATTGCCAAAATTTGCTAAAACTTTCATTGTTCATTGAAGCAGATAGACTTGAAATAACTTGATTGTAAGTAATTGCTGCTTCACTTAACTTCAAAAGCATTTTCTTTAGAAACATACACAGCGGGCACACTCTCTCCCCTTCCTTCTCCTCAAACATGACTCTAACCGACTGAGCCTTGCTCAGCAATAACATCGCCTGGGTCTGATTCTTCTTCACTGATATTTTCATTGTTGTTTTTCTATTAAAGGGCTGTAATCTGCTCCCTTCACTAGTCATTGTCTGAAACTCTTCGTTGGAAACTTTTTTGCAGGTTAAAAAAACAACAACAAACAAACTACATTTCCCTTAATTCAGTTCACCTTTCTCTGCAAGTATTCCAGTCAAACACAATGTATTTCATCAGTCACTTGAAAACGATGACATTGCAGATGAGACGCACACATCTGATCTGGCTCTAAAGGGAAAAGCACGTAGACATTGCACCGACTCTTAAAGGTATATACACGCATATGTCCTTGTTATACATTGTTTACTTCCTTAACACTAAGATTGACGGAAAAGCTGCATACGAAGTTTCGAACGTTGTGGGAAGTGGCATTTGAAATCTGCATCTATTCCTGGACTTCATTCCCGTCTTCTGACATCTTCCTACTTCTTCTTGACTGGCATATTTATCCCTCAGGTGCCATCGGTGCCCTCCCCAGCTTCCTAATTTTTGATGCACTGTTAGACGTGTGCAGATTACGTTGCCCCCCCCTGCTCCTCGGCAAACTCCTTCAATATTAATGAAGACTGATGAAGTGCTAGGGAGCTCCTGTCTTTCAGGCGCGACCTAGATTGGATTGACAATTGCAATTAGCATCCCCTCAAGTCCATTTCCATCACTTTAATTTGACATGAAGAAGGACAGTGTGGGGTGGGAAATGAGACCACGAGAGAAAGAAGTCCTGAGGAGAATGGTTGAGGGAGGGAAAATGGGGTGAAAGAGTTTAACTGGGAACTAGTTTGAAAGCCAGACAGCAGAGAGGAGGGAAATTGAAGAGTCCCTGGAAATCTTTCACTCACAGATATCTGAAGTTTTTTGCTGCTGCTTACTTTTTAGATTTCTTCCTCCTTACTTTCCATCAAGATACATTGCAGCGAGAGGGAAGTCTATACTCTTCAAATCACGAAGGCTGCAACTAAAGCCATTTTTAATCCATTAATCTTTTGTTATGTATCAATAAGTCCAAAGATGTACTTTTATTTTGATTTATCAATTGCGTATTTTTCTGCTTTACTTCCTCTGGAAACACACACACACACACACACACACACACACACACACACACACACACACACACACACACAAACATTGTATGTTACTTCCAGCTGTGATCTGCGTGGGATGATGTGATTTGTTGTCTTTACCACAATTCCCCTCATTACAGTCAGCCTCTCCCAGTTAGCATCCTTCTGGTTTTCACGATGTTTTTTGTTTGTTTTTTTCTGACAGGGAGCTAAAATAAATTGGGTAAAAAAAAAAAGAGTTACAAACCACAGAATAAGGTTGTGTTAAGTTTAAAAAAAAAATCTGTTTGCTCGACTTCAGTTTGTTTGTGGTTGTGTATATATAGCATTTGTTTTACTCCATCCAAGAGACAGGAAGGTTAACTAAAGAGAGAAGAGAGAGGTGAGAACAGATCTATATATAAAATAATGTACACTTGTGTCAAAGGTTTGGGCTTTTTGGGATTGTCAGTTCCAGATTGATGAGTACATGCCACATAAACCAATGTATTTTTTCAGCCCTTATATCAGCCTAAAGATATTCAACTCAGGCCTTAGTTGAGCTCCTTCCTGTAAGATTCTACTTGCACCCATGAGATCAGCTGTATTCTCTTCAGTGTTACGGAAGAATTTTATTCTTATATGTTTCCTTTCTCCCCTGAACAATGGATTGCTTCTCAATTCAAGTGTAAGCCGGAATTAAGGTGCGTGAGATATGACAGCCGCTACTGAAAATCTACGATTCTCCACCATTTAGCTGGAAAAGAAGTAGATGATAGTCAGGAGTTGATAGTGTGTAATGCGTGTGTACATTTCAGTTTTGCTGTGCGTGTGGGTATATGTATGAGACTGTCAGTGTTATTTTAAATGAAAGGACGATCTCTTTGCCATAGAAAAATTGATTTCAAACCCATCTTCCTTCTAAATGACCGAAGCAATTCTATGTATGTTTGTGTGTGTCTGTGTGTGTGTGTTTGTGTATGTGTCCGTGTGTGTGTGTGTGAGCATTGTTAAGGCCCATCTCTGCCTTTGACTGACAGATACATTTCCTTGCTCCCCTTCCCACTCTTGGATAGCCCATAACATTCCCATCCCGTCTTTTCGAAATTATCTGGATTGATAGAGCAATGAAACAAAAATAACCGGCAAGGTTAAATGACTGTGTGTTTGACAGGAGAAAAAAAAAGAGAGAAACTTTGCTCGACTTGGCTCTATTTGCTCTGCCTTAAACTTTCCATTTGTATTGACCTGCAGCTGTAGAGGCCAATACGAGAAAACCAACAAAAATAGACACATATCTAACCCAGCCGCTCTGCTGACTCGTTTTATGATGAAATTGTTAAAATGAAAATCTGTACTGGATCGCAGAGGGCAGAGAGCTGCTGCTGCACTACCCTCAGCATGTTAAAGCTTCAGAATGAAACACATCCTGCCACTCTGGAGGCACTTTGCATCCAAGAAAACAAATCATTGATGTTTTCTGGAACTACAATAAAAACAAAACTAAAAACTGTTTGGGATTATAACTAAAATACAAACAGATAGGAAAGTCGGTTTCAGACATGAATCTCGGTGTCTTACTTAGACGACATCTTTGCCTTTGTCATCTTCGTGTATGACATCTTTTTGTTTCTTTCTTGGATATTTATAATCTTTTACCTTTTTTCAATTGTGCATCCACAACATGCTGGAAAAATCATTAACTGCATTCTGATATGGGCTCATTGAACATTTGTCCAGGCTGCTGGTAGGAAAAGTTCTAGAAAATTTCTGGAACAACTCACACGGACATTTATATTATCCCTTACTGCACCTAGAGAAACGTCAGGAAAATGTCTGCACTTCAGAGCATGTAGGTACATTATTCATTAGGTTATTCTCTTTTGCCCAATATGTGTTTGTGACAGTGTCACTGTTAGAAGTGAGCGCGAGTAGCAAGTAGCTCAACCTGATAATTTTCAAAAAAGTTTTGAAAGATCTTTTCTTCATCTTTTCTAACCAGTTATAGATGTTTATTAGTACTGAACGAGAGATAATCAGGAAATGTCAACCTCAAGCTTGTGTGTTAGGCTTGTTGTCTTTTGGTTTAGACTTCAGCCACGACTGGAGGTAAAGTGATTTTTTTAACTCTGATTCCACACAGTATCGAGGTCTTTCTGTCCTTCTCTTACAGCTTTGCCAAATACTGTCCGTGACAGACCGTAGCATGTAATTACCCAATGGTTACATTGTTTTCCAAAATAGTCAGTGCTCCGCAAGCAAGTCAAACATCTCGTAGTTTGTAGAGAACTACTACATTGTGTGATAAATAGAAACACAAATTAACTTACGAGACCAGATATTAAGTAGCATAAGAACGTGTTAAAAAAAACATTTAAAAAATGAAAGAAGCAAGACAAATTAAAAAAAAAGAATCAGGAGTTGCATCAAAACAGAAAAGAAAGAAAGATACAAATTATAAAAGCGCAGGAGTGCAGGCAAGTGCAAGATCGAGTTAAGGGCTGAAGTAAAGAGAAATGTTTCAAGTTTTCTTTCAAAGACATTTACTGAACGTTGGGCATAAACTCTGACCACTTTCGATGTTTGGCAGTTATACCTGATCACTTCTAATCAGCAGCAGTAGCTCCCTGGGTGGGGGTGTTTTGAAACAGCTGTGAAAACTGAAAACTCCTTCTAAGAGGATGCAACTGCCCTGAGACATATTTTTAAAAAATCACGTAGCCTTGGAGCAGATAGTGCAGCAGATGTATGAGACAGTCTTACTGCACTGCACACACACAGCAGAGGCTGAGGTGATATTACTACTTATCGTAACAGAGCAGTGCCAGATTGAATAGAGAGGCAGTGGAGAGGAGAAGCTGAACCGGGGCTGTGACAATAGCCCACCCTGCTTCTGTAGCTGCCTTTCAAAATGCCATATCTGCCTCCCTCTGTGGCCTGCCACACGGAGTGAATGATATGGACCAACGTCTCAGGAGGATCGGAATCAATTTCCAACCACTGCAGCTGAGGCGAGGGGGTCCTTTTCAAGAATGGCTGGGGTTAAGGCTCAAATGGACAAAGCACAATAGTTCAGCTGGACACAGACTCTGTCCTCCTCTTTATAAACTCTTTATTGATAACTGCACACAAATAGCTCATTTGATCCACTCTGGGTTTACTTAGTCCTCCACTTTATGTGCATTTAGCCTGTGCTAGAGAGTCCGTTCATGATAATACAAGACCTTGTGAGTGTGTTTTCCCTGAAACGTTTTAATCTCTGTTTCTGGTGTGTAAGTATTATTTGACTCATTCAACTCGTTCAGTTGTTTCCAATCTGTGAAAACAGAAGCACCCTTCTGCTGGCTTCACTAAACATGCAAGTGTGTGATTTGTTGCTGAAAAGCAACTGAACAGGGATTAGGCTCACAACAAGATTTTGTCCTTTTTGTTTCTTGCTCTTTCTGTACCTCTCGTCCCTATGTTACCTCATTATGTGTTTAATGAATGAAAAAACAATGCTTTTATCAATAAACCATCAAGTAATTGAATATATTATATATATATATATATTGAATATTTATAAATAGAGGGGCCATTCGTTAATCTGGTTGAAGGCTTTTTGACGTCACTTGTCCTTTATGTTTTGATTTCAGATCAGCACTTTTCTCTGCTGCGATGAAGGAAAAAAACTAAACACATGATTCCGCTTAATTATCAGCTGCCATACCAATAAAACGTCACGGCTTGGTAGAAAGACCAAGTAGAAATATGCACCTGGTCTGAGTGCTCACAAAACAGAGGTTTCTTTTCTTTTGTAATTTACCTTTTATTTTTTCATTAAAAATCCAATATAAATATAAATCAGAGGGAATTCACAACTGAAAATGATCATCTCTCACATTTGAGTTTAAAAGAGGAAAATTATGTTACGAGTTTATCATATTTATATCCGACACTTGATTTTATAAATTCTAACATATGAGGCTGGGAAGTGCTTTGTAACATTTCTTTTCCCCATTGACCTAAACACTTAACATTTACCAGTTCGGTGATTTATTTGTACATGCTAATCAAAGTACTGCTCATGCAATTTGAAGGCACGATACAATCATATATAATCCATCACTATAGTACAACCCTGGATTATGTTCAGAACATGGGGAACATGTGCCTGTTCTTCCTGACTACTGAATAAACAACAGTAAGCAGTACCTGCGTCTCTGCCTTTCCTTGTCCTGCCACATTGGTGACCCCGTTTTTTGAACATGTTCGAGGTGAAGGAGGATAGTGTCCCTTCCTCATCGGGGGAAGACGTTTTTTCTTCCCCGGCTCCCGTGGACCGTGTTTCCACGACGACCATGGCGCAGCAGCTTCCAGGATCGACCAGCTCCGCGGAGCACGTTAAACTGCCGGAGTTTTGGAAGAACGACCCCGCGACGTGGTTTCAGCACATCGAGGCTCTCTTCCATCTGCGAGGAGTGACGGCAGACGACTCCAGGTATTTTTTGGTGGTTGCGGCTTGGGACCAGCAATCCACCCGGCGCGTGATGCAGCTCCTGCGGGCCCCGCCGCTGCGAGGGAAGTACGCCGCCATCAGGCAGCTTCTCCTCCGACGCTACAGCTTGTCAGCCGCGGAGAGAGCGGACAAGCTACTGTCGCTTCCCGGTTTGGGAAGCGACTCTTCCTGTTTGGCGGCCGGCGACTTCCGTGGATTGGCTGAGGAGGCGGACCGGATCCTGCTGACTTCGAGGAACGTCTCCGTGCAGAGTGTGGCCGTGGAGTCCTCGCAGTCGACGTTGGAGAACGAGGTTCCGGCAGTGACGGCTGCAGTCTCCACCCGCACACAGCGCGGCCAGCTGTGTTTCTTCCATCAGCGCTTCGGCAGCAAGGCGCGCCGCTGCGTTCCTCCGTGCGCGTTCCAGGCACCGGGAAACGGAAGAGCCGGCGCTCGGTAGCAGCCGTGGGTGCTGGTGATCAAGAGGAGCTGCTGTTCGTTCATGACTCCATATCAGGTTATCAGTTCCTGGTGGACTCCGGCTCGCAGAAGAGCCTTCTCCCTCCTGCAGCTACGGACCTCTCGGCCCGTGGCAGTGGTCCGCGTCTGACAGCGGCTAATGGCTCGGCTATAGAGACGTTTGGTACGAAGTCTGTGACTGTGTGTTTCAATGGAAGCAAATTTCTGTGTGATTTTGTTGTAGCCTCCATTACGGTTCCTATTATCGGAGCAGATTTTCTGTGCACTAATGGGTTGTTAGTGGATGTAACTAATCGCAGGCTCATTGATGCTGTGTCTTTTGCGTCTTTTCCGTGTCAGTCAGGGGGACCTGGGCCGTTAACACACGCTAATTTCGCGGCGTCAAAGGATGTCTTCCAGCGCTTACTGGCGGAATTTCCTTCGCTGACAACGCCCGCATTTTCTGCCGCGGTTACTAAACACGGCGTGGAACATTTCATTCCCACTGCGGGTACGCCCGTTTTCGCACGTTCGCGTCGCCTCGACACCGTGAAGTTAGCCACCGCGAAGGAGGAGTTTGCTACCATGGAGCGTTTGGGGATCGTTAGGCGGTCCAACAGCCCGTGGGCTTCACCGCTCCAGATGGTGCCCAAGGCGGACGGTTCTTGGCGGCCGTGCGGCGACTTCCGCCGTTTAAATAACATTACGGCCCATGACCGTTACCCAATTCTGCATGTTCAGGATTTTTCGATTCGTCTGGCGGGCATGACAATTTTTTCTAAAATCGATTTGGTGCGGGGTTATCATCAGGTGCCTGTGGCAGAGGACGTGCCCAAGACTGCTGTCATTACGCCGTTTGGGCTTTTCGAGTTCCTGCGGATGCCGTTCAGCCTTAAAGGCGCAGCGCAGACGTTTCAGCGATTGATGGACTCGGTGCTACGTGACCTCGCGTTTGTTTTCGTCTATTTGGACGACATCTTGGGGGCCAGCCCGTCGGCTGATGAGCATTTGTCGCACCTTAGGCAGGTTTTCCAGCGCCTTGATGGGCATGGTCTCATTGTCAACACAGCCAAGTGCCAGTTTGGGCTGTCTGTCATAGACTTTTTGGGCCATCGCATTTCGTCGCAGGGTGCGGTTCCTTTGCCCTCGAAGGTGCATGCAGTTGCGGATTTTCCCCGTCCGGTCTCGGTCAGGTCGCTACAGGAGTTTTTGGGCATGGTAAACTTTTACAATCGTTTCTTGCCTCGTGCGGCCCAACTCCTGCAGCCATTGTATGGTGCTTTGAAGCTTAAGAAAGCCAAGGACCAGGTTGATTGGACCCCTGTGAGGATCCAGGCTTTTGAGGGGGCTAAGGCTGCCCTGGCTAACGCGGCGCTTCTGGCGCACCCCGAGTCTCGGGCGCCCATCGCCCTCACGACCGATGCTTCAGATGTGGCTGTTGGTGCAGTTGTTGAACAGCGGGTTGCGGGTGCGTGGCAGCCCCTTGCATTTTTATCCGCGGTTTGCGAGACAGTGAGCAAAAATACAGTGTGTTTGACCGGGAACTGTAAGCGTTGTACCTGGCTACGCGTCATTTCCGTTTCCTGCTAGAAGGCCGCCCTTTCACAGCCTATGTTGACCACAAACCATTGATGTTTGCTATGGCAAAGGTGACAGAGCCATGGTCTGCTCGCCAGCAGCGCCATCTAGCGGCGATCTCCGAATTCACAACGGACATCCAACATGTGGCGGGTAAGGCGAACCCGGTTGCAGACTGCCTGTCGCGGGTGCTGGTGTGCCCTGTGCATCTTGGGGTTGATTTTTCCGCACTGGCTGCCGATCAACCTGGGGACCCGGGTATCGTTGCACTGAGAGCTGCGAGTACCGGTCTGGAGCTGGAGGAGGCAGTTGTGCAAAATGGTGGGCCTGCCCTCCTTTGCGACGTCTCCACGGGCCGCCCCCGCCCGGTGGTGCCGGTTGCTTGGCGCCGTCGGGTCTTTGATATGGTGCACTCTCTTTCTCATCCGGGTGTCCGGGCGTCGGTGAAGTTGGTGTCTTCGAAGTTTGTGTGGCCTGGCCTTCGCAAAGAGGTCAAGGAGTGGGCGGCCACATGTGTGGCGTGTCAGCGAGCTAAAGTTCACCAGCACACTAGGGCGCCCCTCGAGCCATTTTTGATTCCAGCCAGGCGTTTTGATCATGTGCATATCGACCTTGTGGGGCCTCTTCCCCCTTCCCAGGGTTTTACACATCTCCTTACCATGGTAGATCGGACCACTAGGTGGCCAGAGGCGGTTCCTCTGTCTTCCACGACATCTGCGGACGTGGCACGCGCTTTTCTTTCAGCTTGGGTCTCACGTTTTGGTGCACCGTCTGATATCACCTCTGACAGAGGCCCGCAGTTCATTTCGGAGCTCTGGTCAGCGCTAGCAAAGTCTTTGGGCACACAGGTTCACCGTACCACTGCCTACCACCCCCAGGCTAACGGTTTGTGTGAACGTTTTCACCGGTCGCTTAAGGCGTCATTGCGGGCTGCGCTCTCAGATGCAAACTGGTTGGATCGGTTGCCGTGGGTGATGCTCGGGTTGCTCTCGGCTCCTAAGGCTGGATGCCTCGCCTGCAGAGTTGGTGCTCGGTCAGCCGCTCCGCGTCCCAGGGGAGTTTCTGCCTCAGAGCTCGGCCCACTTTCCGCGTCCTGCGTCACAGTCCGCTTGTGCACCGGTGCCCGTGCATCATTTTTCTCCTCGGTCTTTCGTGCCAACGGATCTCGCGACCGCTCGGTTTGTTTTCGTGCGTCACGATGCTCACCGGTTTCCCCTCCAGCCCCCGTATGACGGCCCGTTTAGGGTGTTAGAGGCGGGTTCTAAAAGTTTCATTCTGGACGTGGGCGGGCGCAGGGAGCGTGTTTCGTTAGACAGACTCAAGCCAGCTCATCTGTTGGCCGGCGAAGAGGTGCTACCGGCCCGGGTTCCCCGTCGTGGTCGCCCCCCTTCTAAGACCCCTGTGTTGTTTTCTCCAGTTGTGCCTCCTGATCCTGTGTCTGTTGTAAATGATGTCCCTTCTGCTTGTTTCACCCCTGCGTTTGCGGACGGGGATCGGCGTAGCCGTTATGGTCGCCTCGTTAAACCCCCTGAGAGGTACTGACTTTTGTCCCATTTTGTATTTTTCCCTCTGGGTGTTCGGGGGGGGCTGTGTGGCGTGCACTCATGGGTGTGTCCTCTCACCCAGTGGGTCGATGGGAAATGTAAAGGTTGAAGCTATATATACTTCCCGTATGGGGAACATGTGCCTGTTCTTCCTGACTACTGAATAAACAACAGTAAGCAGTACCTGCGTCTCTGCCTTTCCTTGTCCTGCCACAACGTCATGTTTTTTAAAAATCTTACTTTTTACAATTTACTCGTTGATGATATTTAGAGTGAAGGCCGTACTGCTGCTGATTCCCATTACAAGAGTAACACACATTCATCATGTAATTTGATTACTTGTACACCGACAATCTCCTTTTCTCTCTCTTTCCTTCTTTTCTCCTCCTCTATATGTGTACGTTGTTGCGTTTCCTTTTTCATTTCCATCCTCTCCCCACAACCCCCCGCGCCTCCTCCATCGCACACCCCCACCCCATCCTCCTCCTCAAGCTCTCCTTGCGCTAACTAGTCAGTGTTTGAATAAAAACTCATTAGGATTACATAGCCATTTAGCTAAGTGACACACGGTATAATTGTACCATCCATCAATTGCTGTGTAATAACACACTCAGAGGAGCTGAATGTTGATTAGGCCTCAGCCAATATTACCAGTGGGTTTTGGGAATAAATAGCTCAGAGGGGGGTGGCTGAGGGTCTACGTGGCTGAGGGGGGAGGGGGGGGGGTGATGCTGCGGTCAGGGGCACTGACCCACGCAAGCTTAACTTGGAAGGGTAGAAAACAAAGTGTCAAAGACAAGCAAAGCTTCACTTTCTGTCCCTGGATATTGGCCTTCTTGTCTGTCGGTCTGTCTATCACCCACCAGTACATATTACAATGAATGTCTCGTGCCATCTAGAATGGTCTGGATAATACAGAATGGTTTTGGACACAAGCCAGGGATATCTGATAATGCTCCAGGTTCTGTCGAGCATACTAACAATGGAAGTTTGTTTTGTTTTTTGTCTTAGTGGAAATATTGTCTTCTTTATTCACTTCTGCAGGAGACAGTCACTCAGTGCAGTTTGAATAGAAAACCCCAGACGCACAAGGTAGTTTGAGAAGAAGGATGAAAGGAAATGCTGATGAGATAACTGGTCCTGCCTTTTGTTCAACACTTTGCTTCACCTAACTTTGGTTCTGACTATCCTGACAAGCATTATGATACAGAATTATTCGATTCATTGCTCTGCTTATATCTTTCTCAACCCTGCCTGAGAATACCATCTCAGAATCAAATCATTAATTTGTTATTGCTACCAATCCAATGATTTACTGTTTGTGTTTATATATAGTGTCTTAAACCTCAAAATGTTATTCATCATTGAGATTTTCTAGATGCTATTCGCGCACACTAGGTGCCCATCGCTAGCAATGCTATTTGCATGTGTGACAGTGTTGCTGCAGGTGTATACACCGCGTTCCACATTATTATGCAAATTGGATATAAGGGTCAAAAACATTCATTTTTTAGTTTTTGAATTAAACTCATGGATGGTATTGGGTCTCAGGGCTATTTGGATGATTGAAATCAATCTCAGACACCTGTGATAATTAGTTTGCCAGGTGAGCCCAATCAAAGGAAAACTACTTAAGAAGGATGGTCCACATTATTAAGCAAGCTACATGTTTCAGGCAAAATAGGGAAGAAAAAGGATCTCTCTGCTGCTGAAAAGCAGCAAATAGTGCAATTCCTTGGTCAAGGTATCACAACATTGGATATTTCCAAAAGAATTGCGCGTGATCATCGGACGGTGAAGAAATTTGTCACTGATTCACAGCACAAGCAGGTTCGTTCAGACAAAGGCAAAATAAGGAAGATTTCTGCCAAACAAATGCGTAGGGTTAGGAGGGCAGCCACTAAAATGCCATTGAATAGCAGCAAACAGGTGTTTGAAGCCGCTGGTGCCTCTGGAGTCTTGCAAACTTCAAGATGAAGGATGCTCAAGAGGTTTGCAAGTGTCCTTAAACCTGTTATTCGTTCCTCTAAACCAAGCTCACAAGCAAAAAAGGTTGCAGTGGGCTCAGGACTACATAAGGACTAAGATGAGTGCCGTGCCACCGTTGATGGTCCTGATGGATGGAGTAGAGGATGGTTGGTGAATGGCCACCATGTCCCAACAAGGCTGAGACGTCAACAAGGAGGTGGCGGAGTCATGTTTTGGGCCGGAATCATGGGGAGAGAGCTGGTAGGCCCCTTCAGGGTCCCTGACGGTGTGAAAATGACCCCGGCAAAGTACGTAGAGTTTCTGACTGACCACTTTCTTCCGTGGTACAAAAAGAAGAACCGTGCCTTCCAAAGCAAAATCATATTCATGCATGACAATGCACCATCTCATGCTGCAAAGAATACCTCTGGGGCATTGGCTGCTATGGGCATAAAAGGAGAGAAACTCATGGTGTGGCCCCCATCTTCCCCTGACCTTTACCCTATTGAGAACCTTTGGAGCATCATCAAGCAAAATATCTATGTGGGTGGAAGGCAGT
Organism: Limanda limanda; assembly: GCF_963576545.1. NCBI lineage: Eukaryota > Metazoa > Chordata > Actinopteri > Pleuronectiformes > Pleuronectidae > Limanda > Limanda limanda. The sequence continues at coordinate 18,512,162 of NC_083651.1, read as the reverse complement.
TCACATCCAAGCAGGTGCTCTGGGAGGCTATTATGGCATCCTGCAAAGACATTAAAGCAGAAACTATCAAAGAACTCACAAGTTCAATGGATGCAAGAATTGTGAAGGTGATATCAAAGAAGGGGTCCTATGTTGACATGTAACTTGACCTGTTAAGATGTTTTTGATTAAAACCTTTTTTTGATTTCAGTAAATATGACCTCTTAATGCTGCAAATTCAACAAATGACAATTTTTAGTTCTTTACAACCTATAAAATATCTTGAAACTCAGAGACTCTGCATAATAATTTGGAACACTGCATTTTGAGTTTTTTATTTTTGAAAAAAATACTGTTATCATTGGGAGGTTTGTTCAATAAAATTTGAATTATACTCTTAACAGTTGATGAATTGAAAAATATACTGACTGGCTGTGCATTACTATTTAGGAAAATCTGAGCAAAGTGTAATCTGCATAATAATGTGGAACGCGGTGTAGTAACCTGTCTGTAGCAAACAGAGCTGTACTCGGTGTGGATGCCAAAGTCGCAGTTTAAACCCAAATATTAAGGCTTTCCTGGCAAAACTTTTTACAGGCTGGATGTGCGACGAATTAGCGCTTCATTATATTGACTGAAAAAGAGACAAGGTCTACCATAGTCATGTCTAGACCCCCGTAGACCAGCACAGCGGGATCCTCTATTATTCCCACTATCTGTCGTCCAAAAGTATAGCTGTGTCATCTGCAGAGGAACCACAAAAGAAACCGAAAAGTCTACTATAACAGCACAAGACATAATTGGGACAGAGGTGGTGAGGGTGGAAAGGTCTTTTTGTTCTATTCAGAGCATTTCTGACTTCCTCCGAATAGATGAGAGAATAACTTAATTGCTCATTGAGTTGATGACACTGTTTTATGCTGATAATATCCCAGTGCCTGATGGTGTCATAGAAGGAAGGAGAAGAAACATAAAGAAGCTTCACAGCAGATAGAGAATAAGAAAGGGAGTCTTTTTTAGAATAATTGTAGCTTTTACCATGAAATGAATGCATTGTGGGGAGCCAACGGTGCCAGCTCTACCCATGCAAGCCATCATGTCTTTATCACTAATGGACCAGTGACTACTACTGTAATTACATAGGCTTTTGTCTAGGCCTTTGCGCAACTATCTTGGAAGCAAAAATTGGTCTGACATTTACGGCTCTTTCTTTGGCATCTACATAATACAAGCAAGTTCCCAAAAAAGAAATGTGCAAAAAGAGCGGAAGACGGAAATAGACAGAAAGTTAGATGGAGATATGGGTTGAGAAGACTTTTAGGATAATTTGCTAGGTAGAAGTCCCATTTTATATGCATACAACACAGTCTGAATACAAGTTCACTTCGTACCTCATCATTCAATGAATCAATTTAATTTGTCCAGTCGTTCTTTCTGAACGCTAACTATGCTCATCATGTCTCTTAGGGGGTCTATTTTGTCTGCTGCAGATTTCTTTGGTGTGAGTGATGGTCGCTTTTCAGCCATCTTTTTGTTGACAGGACAATAGGTCATAATGTGCTTCAAAGTAACACCTTTAGGGCAGACTCCACTCTACGGTGTCTCGCCATCCGAAGGTGATGAGACGGGGCGGTTGAGCTAAGGCGAATTGGTGATCGGCAAAAGCAAACTGTTTCTTTTGTCAGTTGTCAACCATCTTTCAACTAAATGGTCCGATCAAGCTCTCAAAAATGTGGAGCCGTGGCCCTTCTGTAGTACTCTTGAGCAACGCAAAACAAAAGTTCATTAGGGTAGTTTTATGTAAGAACCTCACAAACCACAAAGGATCCCACCACAGCTGTGGCCTCTGGCTATGAACTAGTTAACTGCTACATCATGAAGTGCTGTCGTTACTCATACAGGAGATTTCCATTAAAACAGTTAAAATATTCATTGTTTCTTACTTGGGCGGCAGCTCCCAACTTGCTCCCTTATGTCCGGTCTGCTAAAGAATAAACTGGCTGACACCCACGTACACTCACATTGACGCACGCATGCATTTAAACACAACTGTGAAGTATGTAACATCTTTTTCTGTCTCCACAGGGCAGAAAAAACATTGCACAAAAGAGACGTAATTACTTTTCTTCTGCCTTTCACCTGGCTAACTTGAATTTTTAAAACTTCCCTCCAAATAGAATAGCATCTTGCTGCAGACAGATAATTTCTAAAACGCTGCGTACTGCCATGACAGTAAGATAGAAATGTGTTTAAAAGTGTGATAATTGGAACATTGTTTTCCTGTTTCCTATATTTTGACTCTTGATTTGTCTTACTTTTTTTCCCCTTTAATCCTGATCATTTTACGTAATTATATAAATGTTCCAACCCCACATTATGTTGCAAATGTTGGAAAAGGAGGATATTGAGGCCTCCAAGTTCCATGGAAAAAATTTGCCCACAGTATATTTCTTTTTGCATAACTGAAATATTTAATCAAAAATCTCTGCGGCTATTAATAGTCTGCAAATATCATAGAGTTTTATTTGTGCAAAGGTGATGTCACTTTTTCATGGCTGATCTGAAGGCAACACACAAACTCACAGTCACTCAGTTCGTAATGCTCTGCTCTAATTCCACGGTAACACATCTTAATTAAACATGGCTGTTATCTGGGTTTGTTTAATTCTTAGAAATGCTGATAGGTCTGGCTGCCAAATAAAACTCCATGGACAGGGTACAGCCACTCTCTTGCTGCGTTTGTGAGTCTGTGTGTGTGTATATGTGTGTGTGTCTGTGTGTGAGTGAGCAAGTGAGTGAGTGAGAGAGGGAGAGGACAGCCAAGTGGGTCAGAAAGCTGTTTCTATAGTTCCCTGTGGATAGAGCAAGACCTTTATCTTCAATTTCAGAGATTTCCTCTGTGGTCAGAGGAGGAGGCCACACCACCTATTTCTTCCCCACTTTTTGTTGGGCCATCACTTAACTCAGACAAGGTATAAGGAGGGCATTTTAAGCATTATCTGGAGACACATTATCTGGCCTGGTGCACTTCCATTTCTTTCATCTTCAGTCTTTATCAATATTGATTTGTCAAAAAGTATTTTTTGTTAGGATGCTGTTTGCCTGGCTGTCCACAAAGAGACTTTTCACTTAATTAGCAGAGGCTCTGAGCACCACATCGCCAACATGACATGAGTTTACTAAATAGTGGTCTGGACTATGCTTGTGTCTCGATCTCAGATCGATGCTTAGTTAGTTAACTTATAGTTCTGCTGTACAATATAACATTGTATGATTAGAAGCCTGCTAAACAGGACAGAACGAGTTGTAAGTGATACATTTGTAATAGGCAGAACTGAGTCACCTTCAGTAAGACATTGTGCTGAAAGGCTTACTGCTTAACCTTAGACAAAATAACTTGTACCACTAAAGGGGAAATATACCGTTTTCTTAAAACATGACGACAATTTATTTATTACCTTTTAACATCAGGAAAATATTGTGTGACTATGCCATATTTCAGTTAGTAAAACATAGAGCACTTGTTCCTCCCTAGACCTTAACACGTGATGTCCATCATGATTCCTTTGCAGGTTGTGCTTTAGTGCAAAACAAAGGAGATACATAAATTTGCAGACTGAGACCTCACCTTAACACGGCCACTGCTTCTTAGTCTCCTGTCCTCCTAAATTTATAGAGCCGCGAGGCCCATCAACCTTTATTAGCTAATAATGCCGTTAGGGCCATTACGTGTGGCCGAGGCTCCCCCACTGCAACATTTAACAGTCTCGCTGGGGTACTAGTGGTTGGCTGAAGTAACAGGGCCGCTGTGTGACAACCCCCTCTGCACCAAAGTGTCTGACCAGACTTCTAATTTGATGGCGCTAAGACCAGCATAGAACTCCCAGAGGGTGTTTGCTGTGACACATAAGACAAGCAAAAAATGAAAATAAAAATTACCTTGGTCATTTGCTAAAATAAACGAGTCAATTTGTGGTGTGTTAGTTAGTTAAGATTTCACGTGTTACGGTTCTGATCCGGCTAAGGAGCAACGTTGTGCTATTTCCATGCTGTAAGCATCTAAGAGGAAAAATGTTATCCCACCCATGGGGCTTCTTCAGGGATTATTTAAAGGCACCTGCATCCTGAAGAAGCCCAGACTTCAAATTGAGAATCTCTCTTCCCTGTGTTTTTGCATTAAAATGCCCTTTCTGAATAGAAGGTAAATTTGCCCCGTAGAGAGGATACTGTCGATGATCTAAAGCTCCTGTGGGCGATGTTAAGATTGCCACACTGAAATAAACAGCGAAGGGCTCAGTGAAGTACTGTATGGTTGCTCCCGGGGCCGTTGGTGATGTTTTTGTTGTTTTGTGCTCGGTCCAAACTCTTAGAGAATGGTTAGGGGACGGCCGCCGCAGATCAAAGCCGAAAATAATCAACTGTGAGGAGAGAGAGCCCTCTATTTTATCTTCTCTCTTTGCTCAGGGCTGAAAGCAGATTGTTGTTGAACAAAAAGTTGATAAAGGGAAAAAGGACTGTACGGTCTATACTCTCCACTTATTTTGTAAGTAGAAATGGAACACATGGTGTGATTTGATGAGTCACATGAACTCAGTTCCCTGTAATGTTAGATTGCACACACACACACACATGTCAGTGGATGGTTTATGTTGTTGAGCCTGTCTCCAAATGGGGAATCCATACTGAAGCAATCACACTTAAATTCATCTGCAATTACAGTATTTATATGGCAAGATTACCCATAAGGCCTCAGTGCTTTCACATTTCACATCCCATAATTTTAGGGTGTCACTCAAAGTCAGAGAGGACTGGGGATGAAGGCATTAGCAATCCAGCATTACTGCTCAGATTAGTTTTTGTGCAACCTATAGTATGTACTATGCATTTCTATGTTGCAAGATTTGGGGGAATTTAACCGACAATATGTCAATCGTAATCAAATCAAATTATATATTTTCTGAAAACACTTTAACAGAGTGAAAGTCTGCACTGTTTTATCAATCAAGGACTCAATCATGATTTATTACTAGTTTGTGTGATTATGTGACACATTCTATTGTTGCAGTGTGTACTTCCAACTGTGCAGTAAAAGTTATACGTCATGTTTATGATGCTGTTACCAAGAGATATGAAATAGATGAGTGAGATGGGAGCCCAGAGGTGCTTTGTGAGTATAGCAAGCATGATTTTATGTCAATGAAATTTTTAGTTTGTAAAATGCATGTAATTGAAAAATTTCAATGTGGACCCCCCCCACAAATGAAAGTTTGAGCGGGTCCACATGAAAACTGAAATGAAGACATTGATTAACCCGATGTCAAAGTTGATCAGAAAATCATTGAAAACTTTAATTAAAGTGCAAAATTATCTCAGTAAATGGTAGAAATCTTGTAAGCACCAGTGGGACTTGGTTCCCAGGCCTTATTAAGGAGCTAACCATGGACTACATGGATTTTGAATTACCTCCCACCCCAAAAGCCTCCCATCACACACACACACACACACACACACATGTGAGCTCGTAGTAGAGGAGCATGGGGAAGTGATTATTCTTGGATTAAGACTTGCCTCGCCGCTGATATGCGCAGCGTAATTGAATAATGGCCGCCTCACCCGAACAGTCCCAATGCAGACGGGCCTCCCAGCCTCGTCAGATCGGCACAATATTAACCATGACACAGGCGTAACCAGGCTGGTAATTAATGCACTGAGTCAATTACAAATTAGTCCATTTGGAGAATTCCCCACAGGAGTCCACTCATTACCAGTGCTCTGATGAAGTCGCCGTTTCTCCTCATGGGAAGAGGTGTCACTCCACTGTTCTCCTTTTGTATCTGTCTTCATCTCCCTGCTGAAGGTAGATAAATGGAGGATGAAATGGATACTGGCTGCTACACGTCAGTCACACGCCATTGGTAGGCTAATGTCCAACTATAGACAAGTGTGAAGCTAATAAGGGAAACTTTAGAGGGTAGCTAATGGATTCTGTTAGATGGCAGACTATTCTACAAGGGAGGTAACCATCACATTTAGCATTAAACGCATTTTTCCGGATATAATACTGTTCTTTGCTGTTACTGACTTATTAATCAGGTACATCAACATGCAATTTACAATCCCTTAGCATTTTTTCCAGCTGTAAAGGAAACTTTGGTCCTGCGACTGTTATAAGGACAATTCCCACCAATCGCGCTGTGCTGTTGTCTTCCAAATCATTATAGATCGATTGCAGTGTACAAATCAATTAATTAGAATTAATAAAGCGTATGATAAACAGGCGCTGATGGCGGTAATATGTGAAGAAAATGGCTCCCTCTTCTTACTCTGTATTAATACCTCTCGCAGCACAAGGCGAACACCACCCTATTTATTTCGCTGCCAAAGGTGAAAGTCAATCTTAATGACAGAGGGCTTCCGAGCTCAATTCAGGAACTGTCAGGGAGGTGAAATGGAAAAAGAGCTGCCATGATGAGAGACAGTGAGAGAAACTATGGATGCGTGTGTGTGTGTGTGTGTGTGTGTTTGTGTGTAGGTGGGGGGGGGGATGTTTGTGGTTTGCCTGCCCACAAGCCCTTGAAAGGCCACCCATTCAGGGTACACAGAATATATTTTGAAAAAAGAAAAACCTGATCTTTCTCGCTTATAAAGGACTGTACTGTATGTTTTGCTTTTAATATCGGACTTGGTACGGTTCAAACCCAAATCATTTCTTTGAATGTTTACGAACCATTTTTCAGATATATGAAATGCGTTTTTACAAGGGCAGCGTAGTCAGTCCGTCAGACGGATGTTTCAAGAGAGGAAACTGAGACTCAGACTACAGTGCTGGTTTACAGAGCAGTCCTCATGCATCAGTGTCAAAGGCTGATGGGTCCCAGATAAGGAAAAGCATAGCACAGTTTCTGGCTGAAATAAGAGTAAATACAGTGAACAGTCACTACGTTTACATGATGGCATAAACCCGATTTCGGCTGAAGCCCGGTTTCTCTATCCATAGGGGGTTAACTGCTCTATCTCAGGGTACATGGCACTGAGAAATCCGACTCTTGTCCGAAAGCATTTCATACCCCGCTACGATAGGTGGCGCTGTTTTCATTACAGCTAGTGGTGATACAGCCATTTCCCGCTTGACCTCGTCACCACTACCAACAAAAAACAACAACAGCCTTCAACTCAGCATGCGAGAAAGATGACGAACGGAGAGCAAGGTGAAGCTACGTCCCTCTACATGATGTTGTGCATGTTTACTCTAGGAGTACTGCGAATGCGAACGGCGCATTTGATTAGAATGGTAATGGCGAGATCAGGGGGGGGGGGGCAGGATCTCAAGCATGCGCAAAGACGTCATCTCCAGTTGTTGTCTAGCTTCTAGAGTTACATGCGCGCTTTGTCCGATATACAGCCAAATCCGATCTACTTATCTGGGGGTGGTTATCCGACTTCAGTCGGACACAAGAAATCTAGATTTGTGGAGTTACATGAAATGGATCTTCGATTGAAACCCGACAACGCCAGAAATCGGGTTTCAATCAGACACATGTAACCGCAGTGACTTATTGTAGATGGGAGACTGTTTTTCTTTTACTTATTTTCACCAGTTCAGATAGTGAAGCTTGTGCTGTGGTGGAATTTCAAATGTGTTATGGGGTTGTTGTTGTTGTTGTGAGTAAGACTCAACTGATTTGACATATTCTGCTCCCACTTGGATGTAAGTCAAACGGTTTACTTTTTTTAGTTTTTATTCTGACATTAGTTTAATACTTTCTGGGCTGAATTATCTTATATTATACACACTATTACCATTTTAGGGCTACTCTAAAAGGCAGAATCCAACATTGTCAGAAGCTACAAAGTTCTTTCATCCCAACTGATTTCTTTTTCAGTTTATAAGTCAATGAAAACTCAAAACACGTTTGAAAGCGTGACAAGACCAATGGAACACCTACATCAGCAGCTGCAGTCTGATAGGGATGCAGCAATGCCGACGTCAGGAATTAGTCCTTTAAATTGCACATCAAACTGCATATGTAACCACTAAACGATGATGCAAATGCACCTGATTCCTGCTTACCGCCATGTTAAATCTGCATTAAAGAGAAGCAGAGATGACTGTAAGGTCTCGTTATCCAGAGGCATGTAACCTCTAAGGGATATTTGTTACTGCCCAATGTCTCTCATCAGCCTAACTGCACAGGTGATTGATGCAGATTTTGAAGTTCTCTCCACATCTTGCTCTTAGGGACTGTCCTTATTCCTCTCCTGGCAGTAGTAGAAGGGCGGCTGAACCACAGCCAGCGTGAACATGCAGCCTTTCCGTGGCCGTTCCACAGCCAGTGCGTCCCAGGTGTTAGCCCTACCCCTCGATATGAAGTGCCCATGGTGCATAGTGTCCCCTCCAAACTGAGCCACAAGGGATAGGGATAGAACATCTTCCCCTTCACATCGGCTCTTTCAATGTTACATTCGTCATATCCACTGCACTGAAAACATTGTAGCATGAGTGGGGAAGTTTGCAAAATTTACAGCTACACAATCTTTCGAACTTCATATAATGTAACAAATATTACTTGTTACTCTCACTCAGACTGTTAAGATGCTTGCTTTGATGGCATGAATAGCAATAATATGCAATTGAAATGTTTGTCACAGCGATTCAATGACATTTTCATTTGCTACTGGATTAAAATAGGATATTCAGGTGGATTTAAATTATCATGATTATTTTTGCAAGATTTCATACTTACATTTATAAGAGTTTTACCCGCAGCAGTCGCCATCTTGATTAGCTTCATCCATTTGTAAAGCATTCAGGGATCTTTGTCTACCCTTTCGTTTTAGGGGCGTCCTGATTAAACAACGGTTGAAGGGGTGTTTGAAGGGCTATGGCCACTACCCCTTCGTCCCATATAGAAATGGGTAAACACTACACCTTCATGGCTACAGACAATATTGGGACTAAGCCTACAGCAGAAATATCTTAAGGGCAATGGGTGCTGCTAGACTGTGTAGGCTGCCACGTGTGTCACTCCCAGCCTCGGCTGGGCTAAAAGTAGGTGTCACCTGATTCATATGTTACTGCATGCCACAATTATTTGGTTTATATTGGCAGGATAATTTGTTGCTGCACGACATAGAGGGAGAGGAAGGACAAGGGAAATAAACTGGGTTCGAAAATCATTAGTTGTGCCATGTCTCATTGTCTGGCCTGTGACCAAGGGAGATGAGTTAGACAAGCTCAAAGGCATCGGGCAGGAAGTGTTGGCAAAAATAATCATTCCTTTTTTCTTTATCTATGACCGTTGCACACCCACCCACAGACCCACCCATTCTCCATATCACCCATCTTACCTTAGAGGTGTGATGAGGCAGATAAGGTAAATTAGAGACCCAGACTACACAGAAGATCTTTGGACTGATTTTTTAATTAACTTCTGACTGCAGTCGTAGAGAGAGCAGACACTTTTACAACATTCCACTGGAGCCAGATATTTAGCAAATATGCAGTGTCAATGAAAAGCATCCCCATCCAACCTCATTAGTTTGTGCAGCAGCTGTCTGCTCCTGTGGCTGGGATTAAACAAGATCTTATGAGGATTTTATATTGTAGTTATATATGATATCACATGAGAATGTAGTGATGTGATAATAGAGCTGCATTTAAACGGATGACCATTCATTTTTTCCATTTATTTATATATACTTCTGTTCACAAAAGTCTCTCTCTCTCTCCGGATTTTCTGTATTTCACCATCTTGGTGTTTTCTGTCAATGATGCATGCACCTTACAGGCCTCTCTTGTCATCAAGCTTGACAAGTAGACTGTCATACTGTCGCAGCCAATGACAGTCAAACATCAACTGAGCGCTGCACATTGCCTCAGCATACGTGGAAAGCACACTCGCAGAACGGGGTCTTCTCAAAGTCACTCTCCCTTTGCCAATCTCATTCAGAAGCAGCAGCGAATCGAAACCTAAATACCAAACAGCAAACTGACATTGTTTCCGTTACATATATGCATGTTGGATAGTTTTTTTTTTTTCTTGCATTTCCGTATTTATTACCTTTGCTGAGGAAGTTATGTTTCCATTGCTGTTTGTTTGACTTTTAAAACTACTGAACCAATTTTATTGAATCTCAATAGAAGAATTAGCCTGGGTGCCAGACGAACTTAGCCCAGCCCACAACATTTTTTGGTCGGGAAGTTCGGTCTGGAGTCGCTCCGTTGGCGAGAAATTATCTCCCAACAGAAGCTGTTCGGACCAATCAAATTGTCAGGGCGGGCTTTATACGATGATGGACAGATGATCAACAGTTACGTCATCAAAGAGCGCTTGGGTTGACTTTTTTTTCCACAAACATGCCTTCCGCTGGAGAGCTGAGGTGTGTAGATGCTGCCAATGAGTCTGTAAGTTCTCCGTGTATCCTTAAATTATTTTTCCAACACCGGCAAAACTCGTTCTTCATCTTCTTCTTCTACTTCTTCCAGCGTGCGTGCAGTTGAGTTCTGTTGACAACAACTATGCGTCGCTCAACATACGTCACATACTACGTTGCTCTGATTGGTTGTAGGTCTATCCAATTGAGCGAAGAGGCATTTTTATTCCTGGTGCGGTTGAAACACGCCCCATAATCACAGCCCAATGGAGTGGTCTCAGACTCATATTCTGACTAGAATCATGAGTATGTCAACGTCAGGCTATAGAAGAATAGGGTATGGACCAAGAAACTATCTTGGGCCGTGTTGGAGGTAGTTATCCTACTGAGTGCCTTTCAACTTCATCATATACTTCTTTACTTTGCGTATTCTGTTTATAATTAAAATAAATAAAGTGCCTTTCTTGTCTTACTACAAAGGGAATTTGAATGTTATTTGCCCCACGGAAATCCTGAGAGAAATCCTTGAGCCACAAGGGAAGGACATGGAACACCAACAGACAACAGGGCTTCTTCAAATCCTTCATGTCCCCCTGTTCTTTGTTGGGGTTGTTACTACAATCCGCAATGAAAAAAGAGAATTCCTTCCCTACAGCCACACAACACACAGATGCACACAGCTGTGTTTCATGAGAGGTGTTGTGGGAGAATCAGAGGGGATGCTTTCTCTTCATCTTCAAAGATGAGTCATCATAGTAATCTTATCCTAGCAATAAAAGAGACTTGAGTGAAGCACATGCTCTTGCACGCACACTTTTTCTCTCTCTCTCACACACACACACACACACACATCAAACACAGCATCAACTGCAGGTGTTTGAAGTGACTGGTATTGGGTTTGAGCCACTCCAGAGGGATTGAGGTGTTACCAGGGCTGTTTGTTGGACACTTTGTTGACTTAAAGGGAAGCATGGCAACATTGCTTAGTGTGAGTATAAACAATTACATCATGGATGGTACTGCTGGGATATATTGCACTCACACAGCACCAATATGATGATATGATATAATCAAGATGGAAATATAACACACGTGACGATTTTTGGTTAGAAATTAATGCCAAACCACTAATGAATCCTTTGCTTTTACAATTTGGGACAATTACTGCCAATAGTTTTTGTTGGTTGTCAGTAATACGGAGGATGATCTCCGGGGGAAACTCAGGAAGATTATCTCCCTTACACTTGTAGACACTCCATCCAGATTCGGTGTGTGTGTGTGTGTGTTTACAGATGTGGATGTGAGCTCAGGCTGAGCGTTTAGGGAGGAGATATGGAAATCGAGGATGAGGGCTTGCTGATGCAATCATGCTAACGTGTGTTCAGTCTCTTCAAACATGCTAATGGTGTCATTACACTTTCAGCCCTTTACCACCAATCCCAACACTTCACCTCTCCTTTGCTGTCTCCCTGTCTCTTCCCCTGAACCGGAACAGGTGGGATTTTAATTATGTATTAAAATACACATAGACCAAGTCCGATCCACTCGACTGGGCTCCTCCTTCTGCAGTGGTGTATCCCTCCTTCTCTGCCTCCCCTTCCCTCCATACCCTTTTCGCTTTCCTCCCTTCACTGACTCAACCCCAGAAAACCTCCCTCCCTTCTCTTCCTCCTTTAGAAGTTGGGGATTGAAGGACTCGATTTAAGAAACCGCTCACGTCTCAGTGACTCAAGTGAGGGGTTTGTTCCGCTGCCACACTTCCGTTCACAAATGCTTGGGCTCAGGAAGGAGGGAGGAGGGAGAAATCCCTGTTAATCCAGTGAATCTGGCTCTCTCAGTCTCTTTTGTTCACTGTTACTGGGACTCCGACGGTCTGATCTCCTGGGAGGTGCGTGGGGTGTGTGTCTGGGGTTCAGGTTGTGGGTGAGTTTGGGGGGGGTTGCCACAAAGTTCAGTGTGCATGCAGTAAAGAAACATCCCACTGTTTGTGTAGTCTCACTTTTTAACAGAAAGATTTGACTTTTGGACTGAAGTGCACCAAGCATGGATTGGCTCGGCCCATATCTTGCAATGAGAGATTAATCTAAAGGGAGGGAAGCATGTTCTCCATCACACGTGCCCAAGACCCCTGCATCAAGATAGTTGGACGGAAGAGCTATTTTTAATGGGAGAAATCCAGGACAACAATGGGTCATGTTGTTATATTTAGCAGGTAATTTTCTGCTCTAATTGAACTGAAACTAAGCAGAGGAGGTCATGCAGGTGCCTCAAAAATTTAATTTAGCATCTAGATCAAAAATTGAAAATGCTATTACACCGGCACCTGTGCCAAACATAGCACCGCTCCTCCATCACAGAATGATGGACTCCTGTGTATTAACACCTTTTTGATTTTCATATTTCAGCTCCATCCCTTAAGGAACTTGCATGTGTAAGAGAACGCTGCAATCCAGGTGCCTGGCTCCCTGAATTGGGCATACGGCCCTCATCGCTGGGGGGTTGAGGTGGAGCGCTAGATTTGTTGATCTGTGTTTAATGAAAGTGACCACACAGAGCAGATTTGGCCATTAGCTCAGCACGGGCCTGTAATCACTACACGTTGCTTCCCTTTTTTCCCCACGCAGTTCATTATTGAACGGAACAATCTGTGGGGAGAAAAGTGTGTGTAGCTGCCATCTTCTTTCTCCCCGTGTTTTATTTCCCTCTGCAGGGCTGCACTTCGGAAAGTATTGATTTGGTGGCGCGAAAAATAACAAACCAGCCACCGTGCGAGTGGGGTAATAAACAGGCTCGGGGGAAAAAAAAGTAAAGAAACACCCATGAAGTGTGTGCCCAGAAATAATTATAAGTTGTGTATGCTCAGAGTCATTCATCCGGAGTTGATTGCTCTTACTGTAGTGTGCCACCCTCAGCTTTTTGGTCGCATGAAAACAGTATCGGGACTGAAGATGTGGAGTTCCTGGCAGAGCGCCCAGGACAAAGTCACTGGACTACATGGACTTGGAGCTATTTGATTGCGTAGTGCTGAAAAGACCTTCACACTCCCTGCACGGTGTTTGTGAGTCATCCTCAGCTCTTGGCTGGTGACATAAAGTCAAAATGTGATGGCCCTGATTGTCTCACTCTGTGTTCAGAGTAGGACATGCTCCGACATTAAAGGGGCTCAACATATTGTTCACTCGAGCATGCACAACTACTCATGATTTACCCTGACAAGGAGACACATTCACAACAACCATGTTTCTTAGAACCCACAGATACCCTCAGTGATTCTCTAAGTGCCTTACTTGATCTTCTTTTCCAACTAGTTTTGGAAATCGATAAACACTTGCACTGACACACGCTGAATATAAAGTCCCCATCACTCATGCACATAAATGCGCACAGACTCAACAGACTCTGGCATGTCTGTTTCTATTAATGGTAATCAGCAGGGTAATGATGACGGAGCCGTGACTGCGGCTTACTTACTTGTGGCTGACGGCCATGCTCTCTGACAGCTGTCAACCGCCATGACTCCGCTGCCAGGGCCATCCTTAGGACTCATTTCTTCGCCAATGCCACTTCACACACAGACTTGTTGATTATCAGCATCATGGGGCCGCCGTGGAAAGACTTCTCTGACCGCCGGTCTGCTAATGACAGCCACCATGATGGTGGATGGGAGACAGAGGACACAGGCTGTCACTTTGATTCATGCAACAGCAGCTCCAGCTGGGTGGCTCCTTGCCAAAATTCTCGACAGTTGTTATATCCCCTCCTAAATGACATTTAAAGTGTGAAGCAATGGCTGTCCTTGTGGCTCGGTCACCCTAGGCCGGGCCCCGGACATGAGCGCTGAACCCCGTGCCAAGTTTTGCAGCGGGGTCACCAGCCCTGGAGCAAATTATCCCCACTCAGATGCTTTAACTCAACTCACTGGCATGGCTGAATATGTGGAAAGTGACCTTGAAGATAGATGCTGTCTATGATCTGATGTATGCCTTTGACTTGCCCTTTTCATCCCTTCCTATTCCGTTTGTTTCTTTTTATTCTCTAATTTTCCCCCAACCTCTTTTTGGATTTCAGTTCAAAGGAAAGTCAAAATCTATCTTTACATATTTGAAGCATAAGGTCATACAATGAATTAATTTTATTATAAAATAATCCCAAATCATTGTTTCCCTGGTGGCCTTTACTATGGGCTCTATCCATTTCTTGGATCTTGGTACATTGTATGGTACAGAGAGTGGAGAATGCAAACAGGAACCTTGCAGAGGTTTCAAACTCAGACGTAAAAATGGCAATGTCATCCTTTTTTATTTTCAAAATAAAATGCCTTTTTAAAAAACATTATTATTGCAAAACTAAAACGCAGCAACTTTCCTCCTCCCCTCTCGTTCTTTGCAGTCCATCCGAGAAGTGACCGGCTATGTGTTGGTGGCCCTGAACCAGTTCGACTACCTGCCTTTAGAGAACTTGAGGATCATCCGAGGAACCAAGCTGTACGAGGACCGCTACTCCCTGGCCATCTTCCTCAACTACAGGCGTGATGGAAACTTTGGTCTGCGCCAGTTGGGTCTTAAAAACCTCACAGGTGAGTGACCCGAGTGTTTCCTGCATACTCATGTAACTTGGACTTGTGTCTTGAGTTTGAGTTTTTGTTTTAGATCAAACATTAAACTTTAAAATAGTTTTTGTCTGACCTCCTGTATTGTTTGTTTGTTTGTGTGTCTGTGTTTACAATCCACTTCTTCCAAGCCCTGTAGGAGAACATATTTTTATAAAAGCCTAAATTTACCACCAAATTAATACCACTCAATTTAGCCAGTTGTGACTGGTGACTGCTTAAAATATACTGACCCAGTTTTTCTTCATGCTCACTGTCCAATGAAAGTGCAAGGATCTGCTCTAAAAGTTCCAATTACAGTTGAATCAGCCATTAAATGGGAGCAGGAGGTAATAATAAAGTGGAAACCAACTGATATTATGTTAACTATTATAGGATTTAGTTTTGTTTTTCACATTTTGTACGTAACAGCCAGGAGGTGGATTAAATTAATTCTGCAGATTTATTCACTTCACTCCATTACCTTGTTTCAATTTGCCGTCCTTGGTTTTTATGGCTGAAATCAACTGTGATCAGATCTTGTTTTTCAGGCACCCAAGGTAATTTGAAGTGGCTTTTCCTAGCACAACATCGTCTACTCTCTGTTTTCTGTGCATAACAGGTGGTTAAATGGGTGTTTTCAGGAAGCGCTGTCACAAAAATGCACGTAGCACTGTTGAATTAATAAATTGGCCAAACACGCTGGAAGCTGTTTACTGGCTTTTATTGACTCCATAAAAGATGGGGAAATGCATGCAGTCTGCTTCCTCTTCTCCCAAGATTCAGACTGACGATGTTCTCACAATTAACCCTCTCACACCGACAGATACAATGCTGACTCGCAATGTTGTGAAAAGACTGTCTCGTCTGTTATTTCACTCCCGCTAACACACTCTGATTTACAACACACTCTGCAATTGATCCGAGACCGTTTGCTGAGAGGTTGGAGAAAACAGCAAATGTGATTACTGATAAATGGTTTACTAAGAGGGCAAAAGTGTGGGTGGCTCTGCCTCTAGATGAACAATGGATCCTTGTTGTGCACGGTTCTCTGAAGGCGTCCTGACACTGAGGTCAGTAAGAAATGGAGCGCTTGACTTGCATAGAAGACGTAGAGCTTCTCAGCAACAGGGCTAAGTTGGGCTTGCCAGAGCCTGGGCCGGCTAATGATGTGTGAAACACAAGATCTAGTCATTCTGATGCCAGATCCAACCTCATAATTCTTAGGAGCGAAAAAATTTGCACCTTCCTAATGCAGTATATGGAGCAATCTTACTTTAACATTTAAATATTTATATGTTTTGTATGTTCTAATTGTCTGCTTACAAAACTCTATGTATTTTTATATGTGGAACGCATATTTTGCAAAATGTTCGTCTTATCGCCGTCACACTTGCATGGTTATTCTTAAGAGACCAAGGGAGTGCAGTGTTCAATTTGTTGTAAAATAAACACAAGATGTTCAATATGAATGGACTTAGAGTAAACAGACAACTAGCGCTCTGTGACATCATGACTAGTTACGGATGCAATCACGGCAACGACAACCACTTCTCCAGTACAGAGTCAAGCTTCACCGAAATTCGTCCCTCAACCAGAAGGTCGGTGGCTCAATCCTCAGTCTTCCCCATCTGCATGCCGAAGTGTCCTTGGGCAAGAAACTGAATCCCTAAATGGCCCTTCATAGATGTTGAATGCACTAAATGTGATGAAAGCGTCTGCCAAGTGACATTTATGTATGTTGAGTAAGTCAGGGACACACTGAGGCTAACGTGAGAGTGACAGTGTCACTCTCACGTTAGCCTCACTCTGCACCGGAATTGCCAAACTACTGTCTGAATCGAGAGATTTCAATTGAGTCCTTGACTGGAATGCATTTAGATTTGTAAGGCATGGCACCAAGCGTGTGCCTCTGCTGCTTCCAAACCCGCTTTCTAAATAATTCAGATGTCTCTCATTGTTTTCTTCAACTGTTCTTTCCTGGTGATCCCCCCGAGTCGAGGCAAACAACACAGCCGTTTGCAAGTGTACGTGCAGCTACAGCATGTGCTTGTGTGTTACGCTCCATCTTGTAGTCTTTCTTGTATGTTGCGCCATACTCAGGGAATTGCAGTTGTCCAGCACCACCAGCATCTTTTTTTTCGCCAAGCCTGTCCTTTTCATTGTGGTGCCAAGTTGAAGCCAGCGCTGAGGGATCTGGACTCTGTGAGAAGTCGCTGTTTGATGTGCCATCCTCGGCCTCGGGCCATGAAGTTGAGAAGAAGTTATGCACAACAGCCATGGCCTGAATCTGCTCTACTTCATAACTCTTCATGGTTTTTCATAACTCTGACTTTTTTGCACTTGTATCTTTTGTTCCTGCAAAAAAATAGAAGAATAGAAAAGTGTCTGCTTGCTTTCTTGTTAACAATTAAAAAGGGTTACAGCGACATGTTTGCCTTGTAATAACATGATTCTTTCTTGTTGGGAGGGTTTGCTGTGGATGATTGCTGTTTTGCTATATCATCCCAGCAGGAGGCAAAAAAGAGTAGGAACAGTAAAGTGGCATCCATATTTTCCCATTTTGACCCAGGCTGCCCTTTCATTTGCATCAAGCTACTGCCAGTATTTGTGATCTTGCAAAATAAATACATGTATAATGCCGGTCAAGTAAGGATATATAGGGACAGTCTTCACCATATCACAGTTTTTTCCACAGATAGTGCAGACAGCTAAACAGGCTCTCGCTGGCGGGGGAAGAAACCAGTCAACTTGTGTCCCAGTTTGTTCTGTTGCAGTTGTCATCGCTCTACAGAGAGCTGCTTGGGAAGTAAGCTTGAACCATCGGGATAGATCCGCTGTTGTACATCAAGCAGCGCAGATCAAAACTCCTTCCTTGCTTCAAGTGCTTTTAGTGAGTCCAAGGCGAGCTGTCTGATTCATTACAGTGCCTTTGATGTGGCTGTCATATTAGCCCATCGTTCTCTGCCTGCTGCTCCCAGGAGACGTGTGAAATGATCAATATAATCCATACGCAACATATATATAAGAGGCTAAAACTTATTAACTACATAAGGGGTTAATGGAGAGAAGGCCCAGACCCCCTTAATGCTGAAACCCAGCCACATTCCGACTCGGGTCGAAATTGCCTTGGGATGAAATCAATTTGTCGCTAGTATATTGTAGCATTGCACCTATTGATTTTTCTGCTGCGCTCTCCGCGAGGTGTGAGTGGACTCTGGATTTAAGGGGACTGGAGGACAGGGAGGAGGAGGTCGCTGGCTGAGAAGGGATAGGACTCCCTCCAATGCACCTTTCAATCAAGCTTAGCTAAGTTATCCTCATGAATATGAAATATCAGGCACAGTCAAGCCGGGAAAAGTGGAGGAATGGTGTGTGCTCAGCGGTGTATAGAAGCGAATAAGAAGAGTAAAAGGCACTCTTTGCCTAAGTGTGGAAAGTTTAGTTGCCCGGTATGTGTGCTATTATTTTCTAGGGATGCAAGTCCATTTACAAAGTCACTTGTGGGAACTCACCTTTCATTTAAAGACAAAAAGCTTTTCCCACAAGGTTATTCATTTTGTATGTGTTTTTGGTCAACGAGTGAAGCTTCAGCTTGCTGCTAAGAGAAGCTTCAAATAAGTACCTTTCTTTCTACCCTTTTCTTCCCATAGCCTGCCAAGAAAAAGGTTAAACAGAGCCACTCTCTGACATTTTCAAAGTTCCCAATCTGTTTTTTTATGCACGCTGACCCACAGTGTCTTCCTTCCTGCTTACATTTCCAGCTCTTCCATCAGGATTCAAATGAACCCTGGGCTGCCTCTGTGCCTTCACATGGTAATTACAGGCTGCTTCCCTGGCAAAATAATAACAGCCTCAATAAGGAAGACAACACAGTTGAGCTTTCTGATTTAACGCCGTTTACTGCCACCTCCTCCCTCTCCTTCATTTCATCCAGTATCATTTTTTTCAGATTTGTTTAGTGTTGTTGATTCATTTTTCTAACCACCCTACGCCTGCACTGCGTCTGTCCAAAATGAGGCATCCAATCTGAGGCCCCATCTGCTGAATGATCCTCTCTCGTCGCATGCATGTACACATGCCTGAGTATTACGCCAAGGCGTTATCCACTCCTTCATGGCCCATCTGCTCCCTATTTATCTATCCCATTTTCTGTCCTTCCTCCTTCTTTGTATCCCTCTTTCTTTGGCTTTCTGTCTCTCTTCACGTTTCCCTTGGTCGTCTTTATTTTTTCACATTGATGCCTTTCACAGGAACACATGCAACACAATGTTTATGCCATTTTGTACTACATGCAACACCCCTTTGAGCACCTGGGTCCCATTGTGGTGTCCAAAGCCTCTCGATAAATGTAGGTTATCATCTTCTGAACATGTCCTGTTTAGCATCTTGTGACAGCGATGCACGGGGAGGCGGGGAAAGAACGGGATGGGATGGAATGAGATGGGATGGGGCAAGGTGAAAGGGACGATTTCAGTCAGTCAGTTTCCCCCAGACAAGGGACTGCTGAGAGCGGGCTGTAAAATCACTGGCTGAGTCTGATCCCAGAGACTTCCATTGACTGTCTAACTTCTCAGAGAAGGAGCCTCTCTGCCACAGGAGGCAGGCGAGATTGGTTCAGTGTTCGTCACCGGGACCCAGCCGGGCCTCTTGCCTGGCAGCCCGAAGACCTCGGGTCTCCTTCAATTGTGTGTCTAATTGATTACTTCCCATCCAATTACTCCTGTGTCACACTCAATATTTCACCACTCCCGGAAGGGGGCAAGAGGGACTTTATTTCTGAAGGACGACATTCATATTGTCACATTTGTGAGCCCCTAATGTGGATCATGAAAAGGCACATGTTAAATTGAATGGGCCATCAGTGGTGGTTGGTGTTAATTGATTGCTCTGTATTACCACTCTGTGACAGAGAAAGGGATACGATTAGAGTCAATGGGTTTGGCTTCCATGCCAAGGGACCAGTGGCGCTCAACTTCTTAAAATAAACTTTCCCTTAATAGTTTTACTTGTTGTTCTGCTACTAAACAAAGCAAACATGGTAGTATGGTATGTATTGGATTCAACATTTTGTATGACAGTACCTTTGACTATATTTATCATTCTCTTCCATGTTCCCTGCATAACAAAAATTATGATCTTCTGCAATTTCTTACATATCCTCTTTTTCTGCAGACCCATCCACACATGTCACTCACAGCACGGCCTGGAGGGCACAGTTTTGCTTATTTATGCTTTTGTTATTTGTTATGTCTTCCAATCTTTAATAATGTTTGAGATTTAATAAGCAGAAAACTACTGTGTTTATGAAATATTAATGGGCGACAAAAGCACAACCTGCCTTAAGAAAGGAGAGATAACACAAAATAGATATTTGCTAATTAAAAAATAGTGTGTGTGCTGGATAAATCAAATTACTGGACACTTTTCAGTTTTTGCTTAAGTTTCCTTGTGCTTAACCATCCTTGCTTAGACTAAGACAAAGATAAATCACAATTTAAAATCATTGACACCTTATGTCTACTGCATTTCCTCCAAATAAACACTTCCTATACCCTGATGCAGATCACAGGAGACTGAGAGATCGGTTTGGAAATAAGTAAAAAAGTCCTCCGACACTATGAATGAAAGGAGGACATGACAGTATTTGGAAAGGGGAATGCAGACTGGTAATCAGTGCATTAGGATCAAATGAACTGGCTGATGCTAATTCTACAAAAGCAGCCAGAATCCAGCCTTGGACTGACTCCCTATGGTGCAGCTCAGGTTTCTATCTGGATGCTTATTATTCTGCTCGTGCCACTTAAATCTCCCCCCAGCTTCGATCACTACCTCCTATAAATAAATACCATTACAATTCCTATGGTTTTGTTACTTAAGATAGAAAACATGGATTAATGCGGTTCATGCACATATTTGTTTCTTGCAGGATGCTAGACTTACATTTTGAAAATTATTCTGTATTCTGAAGAACTTAAAGTACCGTCTGCTGCTCTGGAGACCATTTGTGTCTTTTTATGTATGCAGGCATACTAGTGTGTGAAAACATGCTACTACAACAAGTGCAGTAGTGTTCCCATGTCTAGAATGTCTGGTTTATATAAATAATTCACATTGGCTCAGCCCACGGCTGCATTAGCGACCGGCAGAGACTATTCTCACATGATTAGAAAAAATTGTCAAGTCCAAACCTCACCTCTGCTTCACCTTTTGTCCACAGGAGAAAATGTCCAGGCTTGCCTAAACATGACGAGTCAACCTCTTATTACCAATTTGCCTTCCAAACTGAAGCTTTTACAGTCTGCCGGAAGAGGAGAGTCTAGTTTCACCTCATTAAAAGTTCAAATAGGTGTGGAAGGAATTTAAATACCAATTAATAATCAAAACACATCCCTGTTCTCTCTTCCTCCAGCATTTCCATCCCCTCCGGCTGTGGCTTTATATCAAGCTAAGATCTGCCGTGTTTTAGATCAGAAACCGGCTCTGACCCTAACCCTATCAACAAGAGCATGTTCACGTATATAGTCGAGATCCTGTCTGACCTCTGGCCCATTGTTCCAGCAGAGATATCATGAGTGTGACATAAGTGTGACTGTCTGTGCTTGAGTGTGTGCGCTGGGGATTAATCTGCTCTGCAGTATTACGTAAACCACCATGTGTTTCTGTACCAGTTGAACTGAGCAATGCTCTAAACAAAACACTGCTGCAATAAGGTGTTAAATCATTCCATAGTGTCAAAGAAATATTCTCACATGCAATTATTTGCCTATTTCCAAGCTCCCTTGGAAGTTTGAGATTGCTGAATATTAGTTTTTGCTCAACAGACGGACTCTCCTCTGTATATCCACTTATTTCCAAACCCCGGCTGTTTGAAAAGAATCAGCCTCCCATTAAGACCAGTACCTGTTCTCCCCACCACAGAGCAGCAAGTCATTCAGAAGCTAGATTCTTTCCCTTGTTCACTAAAATACTTTTCACTGTCAGGGTTAAGCTGATGTCGAGATGTTAAAATTGCCATTTTCATATTTCTTTCGGGTGCACTTGGAGGAAGATTCCACTACTGGAACTTATAAATTCTTTCTGACAGTAACACAGGGTTTAGCCAACTGAAAGAAACAGTAATGGTATATCCATTATCCATAATTTTGAGTGAGTTTTTCTTCTTAATATGAACATGAAAAGATTCAGGCCTGTGTGCACTTTGTCCCTGTTGTTTTTATATGTGTTGTTGATAAATTCTCAGTAGATTGTTGATGAATGTGGCATTTTTATCAAGATCCAATCAGATAACATCAGTTTCGACAAAGAGAAAGTATTGCACACAATGTAATTCTGAGCCACCTGCCCTGGTCTCCTTCATTAGAGATTTTACAGAGGTATTACAAAACTACATTAATTAAAACTTTACCTCTGAGGAAGGGAAGTATTTATTATTTGCCAATTAAAAATGCCAATGTCAACACAGCCTGTTTCAATCAAATAAATAATGTCATTGTTTTTTATTCAGAACCTTTTTCATTATACCAAGCCTCTGGAAAATTGACATCAGAAGACCTAACATTGAAATCAGGGCAATTATTTAATGCTTTCTGTTTTTGGTGCTTGCATTTTCCCAATTTTACAAGATTCAATTAGGATCAAATTAAATCGTATGCACCACTAATGCTCCTAAATAAACTTTGCATCTAGTGGGCATAATGTTGATACAATCATCACAACTACCTTAATTCCTTTTCTATCAGTGTTTTGCAACACATCAGTCAACCTCGAGTGGACCCACACACATATAGAAACAAAACTTCACCCTTATTTAACTTCAGTTTGAATGTTTTCATTCTTCTTCTTGTTCTAGTTTATATTGTGCCTCATTTCTATTCATTGTTGTCTCCTTTTGAGAAGTCGGCCATGCTGTATATTTGATTGCATACTCAAAACAAGCACGCTGTGATTGTCACGTTCGGTTCCTGTCACGTTCACTTCCTGTCACTTATTGGCCGTCGCTGCAGCCGTGCCACGCGGTTCTCCCTTTGATTCCCGAGGCCAGACTGTGTTTCAGACAGGTCTTTGATGTCAGAGAAGTGCTCAGTGCTCATCTCAGAGGAGGAGCAAAGTGAGTGCAAAAGCAAATAAAATAGGAACTGACTGACAGCTTGGTGGGTCTCAAAAGCCACTACGGAAAATGTCACTTTCTATCAACTTAGTTATGAGGCCTAAACGGACACCTGTGGGCACCAGTGAGAAAAAGCTTTCCAGTGGTAAAGACATGAGGTGTTTAATGTAAGTTCTGAATTCACCCATTCAGCAGTGTGTCTTTTTTTTCTTCTGTTGATATTTTTGATTAAATCATATTTTGCTATCCATTGGAAATGAAAGAGGCAATATCTTACTTTACAAAATTGGCATGAGGTCTGCACTTTCAGACACAGGTCTTTCAACGTATCGTCTAAACTATACAGTTGGATAAAACACCTAAGATTTCAAATTATGTTTGCAAATTAAAACTGTCCTTGATTTCCACAAGAGTAACAGAAGCTGTGCTCCCAAAAGCAAATGTGATAACCCTGCTTCAGTGCCTACACACACACACACACACACACACACACACACACACACACACACACACACACACACACACACACACACACACACACACACACACACACACACACACACACACACACACACACACACACACACACATATTAACCTCCAACCCTGCCACGCCTCCTCTTTCTCCCATGGCAGCTTAATAATTAATATGCTTATTTTTTGCCTCTTAGGCCAAAGCCCTGGGTAAGTGGGGCAGCTATTGATGGAGGCAGTGGTGGGTAATGGGACATGAAAAGCACTTTTATGTTCATCTCAGGTCTCCACAGAGATATGTGGGTGTTACTACATGCAACACCAGGCATGACTTCACCAAATAAAATAATTTAAAAAAGTCTTCCCTGGATTCTCTGCCACCACTCAATAGTGCATTTATTTGTCCTGGTGCTGAACGGATCTGATGTGTAACGATGTTATTTTTCTGAATCTCAGTGTCAATTTTCCAGCCACATTTTCCAGATGGTCCTGCTCTGATACAGCCATATTCAGTTTTTTATTAAAGTCTGTTATTGGGGCGACCAGGCTGGAGGGCTTATATTATTGCCCATACGCAGAGGCTGGTCATGGATGTGGTCTGAAACACAGTTGTGTTCCCAGACAATGCAGTGGGGCCTGTCATCACACGCAGGATGCAGTCTCACCTTGAGGAAAATAAAGGAGGACAATCAAAAACTGCAGGAAATTCAAGTGGTCCTTTCAACAAAATGTTTGTTTTTAATGTCGACCAATGATTGCAGCAGAATGTGAAAGTTTATACAGCGCAGTGTCTGGGCAATAAGGGAGCGAGAATCTACGAGCATGAAATGGAAAATTAATTTATACAATTAGGTCTCACCATTTTGTTAAAGAAATTCTAACATTATTTATATTATCCAATTCTCTTGCAATAACAAGTGGCCAAGAGGTGAAAATGTCATGCTCCCACTTTACAGCCAAAAAATACTGACTAAAAACAACCTTAACTTCCTCTCATGCCTCTGTTTATTTAGTTGAACTGCAAAGTATTTAATCTTAATGTTGAATGAAGATAATGTTTAGAGCCACTACCGTGGTCCTGACATAGTAGATTTAAATGTCCCTATCTTATTGTTAAATTGCAAAAACTGTGAGTCACTACTGGAGTTTTGGAAAGAGTGATAAAACAAAGTACTACAGTTGTGTAACCGATGAAAAAAGAGAGCCAGAGAGGAAAAAAGTTTAAATGTGTTCAGTTGTCAGTTTTGGAAAGTTGTAGAAATTGTCAGACGCCGCTTCCCCAGTTTTGCTGTAGGGAAAGTGTGTGTGTGAAGGGGGGACGGGGGGACCATCTCATTATGGTGTATTTGGCGACTAAAATTATCAGCAAGGGGAGAAAAAGTTTTAACCAAAGTCTCTACATAAAGATAGACAACATGACTGCTTATTTAAAGCCAAACCAAAGTGTCTCAGTCAAGGTCCTAAACCCAGCCTTCTCCATGTTAACACATAAGACATGGGCCTTAATATTAAGTCAAAGTACAAGTCAAATACATTTTTTTTTTGGGTTAGTTTTAATAAGTTGCTTGATGCTGTGAAAACAGGATGAAATGTCATGCTTGACAGCTGAAACAGAACGGTCGATTGCATGTATTTACTGGAGCCTCATTACCACGGCTCCATTCCACAATCATGCCTGTGCAGAGTCCGGCCCAAAATGCAGGAGATTTTATTTATTTATTTAGAATTTATATAAGGAATATTTGGGCTTCATTTCTGGATAGTGAGTGGAAATGGGCACGCATCATTTATCTTTATATACAATTTAAAGTTTGACATGTGACCACAATTGCTGCTCCAGCTGCTAGGCTTTGTCTAGCCCTTTATTCAACATAAGTACTTCAGTTTTATTAGAAAGTTGGACGGCAAAGTTGAGCCAATTTGCTGCTGCCTCCTCTGCGTCTCTCCATGCATCTCCCAGGTGTTGCATCAGTGGTTAATATCACATAACCGCCAATCTCTAAAATGCTTATGCAACTAAGAGCCGAGTCATGATGATATTCTCTCTAATTAACAAATCATGCAGCTTTGGCACAGGTTTGGGAGATCACTTGACCAAAAGCGATCAGGTGAAATTGAAAAAGTCAAGAGCCGACAGCAGCCGTTCGCAGGTGAGGTAGGGCTTCCTGTGTGAGAGGAAGTGGTCCGCCTGCTCGTTCTGGCAGAGCTATTCAAATCTGCTTCCCAGTCCTCTGGGTGGACTTGACCACCTCGGCTGATGCACAACGCACACGAGTGGAGAGTCCTGTGTGAACAAAGTGGGAGCCGTGGTCTGTGGTGTGTTAGTGAATGTCTCCCAGTAGGCCTGGAAAAACAAGGCCTCCATGACGTGTTGTTGCCTTAGCAAAGCATGCACCGACTGGAGCCAGCTTCCTCTGTGTGAAAACTAACACACTTGGTATGCTCCTGGTGAGATACACTCTCTCCTCTCAGTCTCTCCATCGCTCCCCCTCCTTCTCTCCGCCTCTCTCTCAGACCCTGTTTTGTTTCAGCCCATTCCAGAGAGTGTGGCTCATTTTAATTCAGCTGGCAGGCTGATCACACATCAGCCTTGATAAGCTAAGTGGCCCTCAGCAGCAGCAATTGAAGGTCCTTTTACTCTGTTTTAATCACTCACTTGTTTGTCTCCTTCATAATCTTTTCTGTCTTAACTTTTTCTGTTGCTCATTTGCTCCTTTCTCTTTGTTTTGTTTTGTTTGTCCTCCCTTCTTAGAATCATCTTATCTCAAGGTATTATAATATGGTTTTCTCCTCCTCCGCCAGTTCCATAAAGCTCAAATTACCAGGGGTTTATCACAGTTTTAACTTGGGGAAAAAGGCAAATATGCGCCCCCACGCACACATAACCATTGTGTCATGATTTTCTCTTCTCGTCTTTAAGCAGATGCTTCGCCTTGCTCGAGTGTAATTCCATAATCCTTAAATCTCAGCCATTTTTCATAAAGACTCATAGGAAACAATTGCGTGAGGGATGGGCCAAATTTAATCAGCAGACTGTGAATGCAATTATCTTGGCGGAGGATAGGCATATGTTTGGGGGATGGAGGCTGTGGCCGCCGCCCTCGTGCCTTTCTACAAAACCCCAGAGAAGAGCTGAGCAACGTTTCTCCTTCAGAGAGACACAGGATAAAAAGGAGATTTTTTTTTTCCACACACAGTCCAATGTGTCAATTGTAGATGTTGACTTTTGACATAAAATGGTTTTCTACTGACAGCTTCAATCAGATTAGTTGTTATCCAGAACAGATGCACAAAAAAAACGGTGCTAATTTGCTGTATCAGGCGATATAAGTGAGTTTCGATGCAAAACTAAGTTAATGTAATAAAATATCATATTGCAGGTTTTTCAGTTTGATCAATGTCTATTTCAGACTGAAGTTGTTGATTTGACTCCATCTGTAATGTCTAGTTTCTTTATTTTTATACATCCAAGAAGTTGTTTCTCCCTCTGTCAACTCAAAAATACAATTCTGTTCATTCCCTTTTTTGTTTGTCACTATTTTATTCACAGCCCTCACCCATTTTTCTAAACTATTTATGTCTTCTCTACTGCTCCATTTATTTATTTATTTTTTTCCAAATGTCACTTAGTTCGAACTGCTTTAATCGGAGTCTCCACAGCTTGTTTTTCACCCAGACACTCTAATGCCAGACAGGAAAAAGTAGAGGCCTAAATTCAATGAAATGCATTAAGTGCGTGTGATGCTGCTTGCTGCTGTGGCCAGCCAGCCTTGAATGTCAGTCACCATGTTGAAATTAAATGCACACTTAATGGTCCTTCCAAGCACGTATACAGACAGACAGAAGGCACATATTGTACATAAAGGCAGGGGACAAATAAAGGGAAAAAAACAAAATGTCTTTGCCACCAGAAAAGCGTCTTTGCTCTTTGGTGGTTGTCTCCATTTGGCTGAACTCTGCTGGACAGATGAACACTGCTCCTCCAAAAGCTATTCCTTATTTGATGTTGTGATGATGGTATACGAGAACACTGCTAAACACATTGGTCCAAAATCCCCCATAGGTTTTCAGTTGGGTTGAATTCTGGTGACTGTGAATACTGTATCACAATATCGTCATTTAACCGCAAGGTGACACCTCATATCCTTTGAATGTAGGCACTCGTCCTGGAAGCAATCACTCCCATTTGTCATTATATGATACACTGACTCTAAAGGGATGAGTGGATCCCCCTTTTCCTCTTGCCATCTTGATATTGTTTTGCTGAACCACGCAATGCGTCTGTGTTGAAGCATCAGCATTCGCTGTATCTATGCTCATCTAGTCCGGCTTTTCTCTAATTTGTCACCCATCTGTATCTACACACTCATCAGTCTTTGATTTGATCCCTCTGTTTCTTCCAATCTAACTTAAGTCCAAGCTTTCAACATGGTGCCATCCAGTTGTCTTGGTGTCATGGTACGTCAATTTCCACAAATTTGCAGTTCATCCCTTTCTTCTTTCAACCAAATGGTCGAACACACACACACACAAACACACACACACACACACACACACACACACACACACACACACACACACACACACACACACACACACATACACACACACACACACACACACACACGCACATGCACACACAGTCAAACCCCAGAGCTGCACCATCTCTCTGGTGGACCTCTCGTGAAGCACTTTATGCAGTCGAATTAATGCAGTTGCTCTTTTCAGGTCAATAGTTAAACACATAAAAGTGCAATTACATTCGAGTGGGTACCACCATTTGGCATAGGGACTGTGCTAACAGTGTTAAAATTGCATGCTGCTCCTGTGGGAGCTGCTCCATCCGTTGACCTTATTGCAGATGAGGTTAGAGCTGATGAAGTTTGTGATGCATGCTGAGATACATTTCACACTATAGAACTTTTAATTATTAAGCAGTCCTTAGGTTAAAATGACACTGAAATGCACTTGTTCTTATATTTAAGTGTATTAGTTATATAGACACAGTTGCATATGAATTGCAGTCGTCAAACCCCTCTTATATGAAAGTGCACAATAATTGCTCTGTGTTGCTCAGAAAGAGAAATGGTTTTATTTGGTGACATCACCCACATTAGCCTTGAAGGTTTCTCATCTGTTGACCAAGGTTATGTCCTAGAGAATTTAATTATGTTGCCAGTCTTTCTCTCTGAGCCTTGGAACATAATAAGTAATGTTTTATCCAGGTGGAGCGGAGAAAAAAAAGGTTATGCGACATCCAGGCAATATCTAATAGAAAACTAAAAAGAGCAGCAATTGCCATCGGGAAACAAAACCACATGAAGCTTAATAAACTAATTTTAATTAATGTATTCAGTTCAGTTTGATTTAATGAGCAAGATCATAACAAAAAAAAAGGTCAAGACCTTAAATTTATAAAGAAACCAAACAGTTCCCACAATGACCAGCACTTTGGCGACTGTGGAGAGACAAAAAACTCCCTCATTACCTGGAAGGACGCTCTGAAACCAGACTCAGTGTGGGCAGCTCTCTGCCTCGACCGGCTGGGGCGAGCAGAGGGGAGACAGATGCAGAACTTCACATTTGGTTGTTATAATTAAAATCTGAATCAAATCCTAAATCAAATAAATAAACCTCTGTCTGTCGGTATGTGGGTCGCAAATAATGAATAAACAGGTGAGCAGCTTTGAGTGGAGGCTTCAGCGTCCCACAGCCTGTCTTGACTTCAAATCAGTAACTGCAGGTCACTTTCAGAAGCTTCAGAAAGAAAGCTGCAACCAAAATTACCACACGTCAAGAAAACAGCCAATTCCAAAGAGACATGTTTAGAACGGACACTGTACTCGTATAAAGATTTAAAGCCTGCTCAAATTTGTAATATTGAATTCAATTCTTTGTGAAAACTTTCAAATAATCTGCTCTGTAGCTGTGGAGGGAGTTTTCCAAAGAGAAGAAACACAAATTATGTCACCAGTGTTTTTTCGGATTGGGTTTGACACTTCAAATTTTTTGCAGAAACCCTGCATTACAAGCTGGATGTGTGGGAGTGAAGATGTGAGAGTTTTGGGAACAAGAAAGACTAATGAAAGATGCTGTTGGGTTGCAATATGGCCAATGAGAGATCCACTGCTCAGCTTGTAGTGTTTAAAAATGTCCCAGTCTTTTTGTTTTGTTTGTTTGTTTGTTTTTTTGTCGTTTGAGTTCACCCAACTTTTTGGGAAATGCAGTACTATAAATTTGAAGGAGTCGTCCAAGGGTTATTAAAAATAATTTATAAATTAGTCATTATGCACCCCAGACTTGAATGAAAAAGTTAATTTATGGTGAATGTGTGTATATGCACTTGACTCTTCAACAAGGCCACAATCTGTTAATAAATACAAAAATGAGGCAAATCTTTAAAGAACACAGAAAAAGACACACAATTTATATCTGTAAGGATTTCCAGTGTGGACTGGAGCACAAGTATGTAACCGTGCAGTTGCAGCAGATGATAGACAGGAGGGAAATCCCCTATATTGTTGTGGGATCTGTTGTCTAAAAAAAGAATGGACGCATCACTGTGTGAAAACACGAGTTATGTAAATGGGTACATTCTCTTAAATATTACAAATATTACTGTGTTGTAGCAGTAGATCTAGTCTATTTAGTGGTGGATTAGAACTTTTTAATGAATTATTAAATCATCATTCAAGATCTGCAACCATCTGTCAGTCTTTTCTTTTAGTATAGTCCTCATATATTGTAGGCAGAGCAGTACTGACAATCTTCACCCACATTTTCCCAGTTTTTGACGATTTTAATTTGTGACCTAATCCCACTGATGAAGCAAATTGGAATTCATGCTCAAGACACATATTGTAATTTTGGCCAGATTACTGTGCTTCTTCTGGGCGCCTGTACGTTTGTACTTACTCTCTTATTTTGGCATTTCTGTCTATTGATTGCAACAACTTCAGTCTTCCACCGCTGCTGGGGGGGGTTGTTCAGGAGGATCCGTGCCCCTTCATTTAGCCTCTCTGACCCAGAATGCATCCTCAGCTTCCTGCCGAGTTTCTCCCCACTGTTCCGCTGAGCTGATATCAGGTGCTGATCTAATGCCAAATTGAAGCTCTCGGAGTCAATAAGACAGTACAGTGGAGACCTGAAGGTGAAAATCCCCAATCCCACTGCTGGAGGAGAGGAGAGAGGCATCAGTATCCGTGATTGAACACATGTCTATCTTTTGTAATTGTCTGGCTCTTTGAGTGTCCTGAATCTCTCGCTGACTTTCTATCTTTCCAACTTTTTTGTCCAGCTGACTATTTGGCCTGTCAGGCTGGTAGGACTTCCTTCATGTTTATTTGTAGCCTGTACACCAGCCGCCTGCAGACTAAAGAGGAACTTCTGTTCAGACATTGAGTGAATGTGTGTTCTCGCATGTATTGATGTGAGTGCTCCAGCACATGAATCTTCTTCAGTATACAGAAGAATAAACCCTAGTGGGGATTTTCAATAATGCAGTCCTCCAACACTGGAGCGCATCAACCATTTATTATACTGCTGCTATTGTCCTACATCTTTCTTCATTAAACAGTCCACACAACACCAATTCTCTCCCAAACTCATTAATATGGCTTTTCTTCTAATCATTGGTTTGCTATTTGCCTCCCAGTCTTAATCAAACTCGTCTCCACCCTGCAATAAATAAAAAATTAAAAAAAATCGTAACAAGCACTTACCATCAAAATAATTGCCTGCATACATTTGTTCTGCCTCCCTGAATTTCATATTGTTTTCCACCGACGGTCATGCGGGCTGCTGCTGAAGACTGCTGTGCCTTTTGAGGCCATACGCTCATTCAGAGACACCCGGTTTGCTCCCGGGACAAGGCGGGAAGGGGGGGGGAGCAGTTTGGAAACGTGAGCTGCGGCTACGTGAGCAAACTAATTAAGACATTTTCTCTACCCACTAAACAATCAACAACAGGATTTAACCATTGATCTGCCCCCTGGCCGCCATGTGCACGCGGCGCAGATGTGCAAGCCTCGCACTTACTGGTAATGAAAGCAGGGGCTGCATGAGATTTGCATGTTATTGCGAACATTATGTAATGTGCGTCTGTAAATGAATATCTTGGCGACGGATTCCGTTGGAGCTGCTGTAACTACCCTGAGCAGAGTGCCACCAAGGAGCCAATTCAACTCGTATGCAGCGTCTTGAGTTGGGTGATGCCGCACTGCAAATGGATGCGTTGCTTTGTGCAGTACATGCCCATCATGTGTGAGAATGGTGGAGCCTTGGTGTTGAGGCGGCCACGGCTGAGGGGGACAACGGTTACCTCCAACCAGAAGGAAGGCAGTTTGATCCCAGTGTTTCCCATCTGCATGCTGACGTGTCCTTGGGCAAGATGCTGAACCCTGAATTTTCACTCATAGAAATACAAGTGCTGCTATTAGACGCACTGTATGAACGCATGGGTGAATGTCAAACTGTACTGTAAAGTGCTTTGAGTGGTTATCAAGACTAGGAAAGCGCCATATAAGTACAGACCATTTACCATTTGACGGCCACTTATTGTCACATTGTTGAACACTTAGTATACATTTTTTCCATCTGTTTATGCAATGAGTTTTGAGAGTGTGAAGGCTGCTCATGTCAAGCTGGAATTAGTGGCATCACCTTGTGTCTCCCACACACAATAATCTAGAAATGTATTTGTCCCTGAGCCATTGCATATTTAGTTAATCTCTCTACAACAAAAGTCAACGCAGCTTATCTGTCTTTTTAAAATGTTCCTTCTCTGTTTTTGTTTGCTTCCTCACATATGGTAGAAGCTCCTTTCAGACATGGACACAGAAATGTTCCAGAAGTTTTCTAGTGGCGCTGTAGGCGACAATGCAAATGTCCATCTCATTTGCCGGGAAATGTTCCATAATTTTCCTGTGATACGAAGATGGTGACAGAAATCTGGAAAGACGTCAAGATTCGAGAACTTTACGTATTTATGGCCATGACCAGTGTCGACATGCTGTAAACAAAAGTGTGTGATTTCCACAGTGGAAGCTAACTCGTCATGTCCCGCCTCCTGCATGATCCCAGGTTCCTCTTTGCTCACTGTCCTCGGGCAAGACCCTACATTGGATGTGAATGGGATTTATGAGTGTGAGAGAAGTGCAAAGCTCGATATATATTGTGTGTGTGTAAATGGGACTTCTACTGTAAAGTGCTTTGAGTGGCCGTAAAGACACTATATAAATGCGGTCCATTTACCATTCCCTCTGGTCTGAGTACACAAGCTGCACAATTATCAAATTCAAGGTTTTTCCAATGAATTTTTCATTGCTTAGTGAGATTTGTAGACTCAGGAATCCAATACAAATTTGAAATTGAGGCAGCATTTCTACTGACTGTCAACATGTTGTGATCGAAATATGTTCAAATCATGTCACCTCGGGTTTCTATGTGTTGCATTCAAAACTGATTTAAAGAGGCCCATTTAACCCTCTTCCAATAGGTTGTACATGTGGACGTTGCATCTGCTTGTTGTTGTAAATGTGGCCAAATGTGTCTTGGATGCCTTTACAACTGAATTCAATATATCTTGGCCCCAATTAACTCCAGCAGGATGAAAGTGAGTGCCCGCCAGATGTACATGCATCTTGCTTAACCAGGGTTGAGATGTCCTGCCGGCATTTGTGTCATTATAACTGCCTTGCTTTGTCTGCCGGTTTGGCCATTGCCCTACTTTGCCAGCAGCATCCCATTGTGTAAACAATTTGAATTTGCGACGCGGCCTCCTTCTCGCCAAGCCATATCCCTCCTGCGGTGAGAGGCAGGATTAATTTCTCTCCCCGACTCCCACCGCACACGCAGAAAGATAGGGGAGAGGGAGATGTGGGAGTGGGAGGGAGGGGCGGGTTTATGGAGGCAATACTACCACCACCTATTATCCGAGGAGTATAATTCTATCATTTGTGGGACTATCTTATATTTGGCTGTTTCTGTACCGTGTTGGCAGGGAGCCTCGTGTATGATTATGTGTGTCACTGGTTTCAGCCCGATGTCAGTAATCTGTTTGTTGGGGAGATAGAGAACATACACGCCCCGGTAAATAATGCAAATCTGCTACTGTCTCCCTCTTCCTCCTTCTCCCTCCTTCTCACTCCAATAAAAGTCAGCATTAAGCATTCTCTCAACTCCTACACAACAACAATCGGAGTCAGCCTCTGTAGCCAATCATTCAACACACTCTGGGTGCGTGTGGGTCCGTGTGCGTGCAGTGAAAGTAATTGATTCCCCCCCAAAAGTCTGACAATCATTGGCTCAACAAGGTGATGCATATTATAACGGTCTCGATACATGACTTTTTGTCCAACCTCTGTGATGAAAGATAGAATTGTAATGGCAGTGGGGAATGATTGATTCTGTCTGCTCACCGTGTGGAAAGGGGAAGTTGAGAAAACACGAGGATGATGTGGGATCAGAGGTTTTAATAACAAGCAATATGACTCTGCTTTGTCCCGACCGCCTCACGGCAACCACCAACATCAGGGGTGGGTGTCTCTCAAGATCATCTGTTCCCCCTAGAAGATAAGGTGCCCATCCAATCTAGTCCGTATAAGCATGTCAGTGATTTTGACTTAAACGTGCAGTGCCTGCCCATGTCAGTTTTTAATTATATAATGACAGCGGGGGAAAGATGGCAATTTAAAATCACATCAGGTGCCTGGCAGCTTGATTGCTGAATTAGGTGCATCCTCCGGGCCCGGTTAGTACCAAGGAAGCCCTGTGTGTGTCTGTACTGAATGTGTGCTCTGTTTCTTCTCCACAGAGATCCTTACTGGCGGTGTGTACGTCGACCAGAACAAGTTCCTGTGTCACGCAGACACAATCCACTGGCAAGACATTGTCAGAAACCCAGGGACCCATCCCGTGGTGGTGCCCACCAACAGCAGTGTCACATGTAAGTAAACAACCAACATCCTGGGAGACGGGAAGTTTTACTGAAGGAATACTGTTGCTCCACACTCACTCACAGCTGCACTCACTGAGACCTGGAAACTGGACATTGTAACCAAAGTTTAATCGGTCACACAATGAACAGCAACACGGAAGCAAATGGAATTTAAAAGGTTTGCTGCACTGATTTAGCAGTGCCCTTTTTTTGGCTCATCAAGGACAGTTTGAAAGAACTTAAAAAATCGATGAAGCAGCAGTGGCCGGTTTAGCCTTGAGCTGTTTATTTTTAAGCAGAGATGAGGAGCGGGATTCAGAGGTCTCACTTCTCTCCAAATTCACACTCCTGTTCACATATGTAGTGGTACAGTGCACTCCTAGTAGACCAGACCTGGACCTGTAAACAGTCCTGTTACCCTTTATTTGACCTGCTCACTAACACCTCAGTGGCGGTGATGAGAGGGAAGCAGGTACTGCTCCTCCACTTTGTCCACTCAGATTTATTCTGCCAGTCAGAGGATTAAACAAGTGACCTTGAGGTTGTAACATTGGTTGAACCTCAACAAGCGAGCTTGAACTTCTCACAATGTCAAAAAAAGGTTTAACTGCCTCCTCCCATTCTTCGGCATGGCACAGGTTTCCCGTGTTGTGATAGTTCCCTTGTCTGGAACCTTTGAAGAGATTTTGGAACTTTTAAATTGTCTTCAGAATGCTGATGTGTTTTGTTATGGATAAGTTATCTTTGTTTTTGTTAGACCCACTGTTGTATTTATAGACTCATAGATTAAAATGTTATTTATTTAGAGTTTGACCTCATTAGTTCCTATTTTACAAAGCTACTCTGGAGTTGGAATAATCCCCTGAAATTATCAAGGAGCTCAATGTGAGAATGCAAATGTCTGAGTCAGTTGCTGCGGACATTCTCCAGAATTTCTCCTGCCAGCCCTCTAGTAGAAACTCTGAATAAGCCCACATGATCATATAGCAGGAGATTATCCGGAGGACCCAAAACCGCAAAGAATAGCAATACACAAAGAGGACACCAATGAAGATGCCTATGTGTTGTGCTGTAAACAAAAACACATGATCTCTGCAGTATAATTTATGTTACTTCCTGCCCCCTTGACCCCATTCTGTCATTCTCCTTGCCACAACAATTCACAAATTACTGCTCGTGCCCATCACATTAATGTCCCTGTGAAGCCAGCTGGTAGACATGTCAGCACAGGCTGGAGGGATTTGTTTGGGTGAAATGAACATACTTAATCTATCAGAGGATATACAGTATGTTATGATGCTGTATGTGGGTGTAAGTGAGGTAAAGATGCATTAAGTCACTTCCTCTGACCTTGTTCCTTCAAGCTGTCGGGTAATCTGTTGTTTTTCATCCGCATGTCTTTAAGTTGTCTAGTCACATTCGTCGACACATGCATATACATTATCATAATGACACAACACACAAATATCGTCTCTGTGTGTGTCCTTGGATTTGCTCGCGCAGCATTCAGTAAAGGCTTCAGGTGCAGATTAACAACTCAAAGCACTGATTTGCCGCTCGATCCCCCCCACACCTCCCACCTCCCCGGATCGACCCTGACTCCCATGCAAGTCCTCCTCTCCTCCGAAAGATCAGGGGTCTCCAAACCCGTGATTCACAATGGAGAAGATAATCCTAAAGTCCTTCTTTGGGGAGATACAAGCTTTATTATACAAGAGTTATTACTTTGAGATTTATTAATCTCTTGATTGTGTTTACTGGTCTGCATGCCCTGGTGATTTGGGCTACATCCACATTTCTAAATTTTGGTTTGAAAACAAGTCTGCAATAGCCTCAGCTAGGGCTGCTCGATTATGTAAAAAATCATAATCACGATTATTTTGGACAAAAACGAAATCACGATTATTCAAACGATTATTAATGTGCCTTTATTTTGTTTAATGACTAACCGGAAGTACCCGTCACTTCCGGTTCCGGTAAACACCGATTACGGCTGCGTGTTTTATTCCTCCGTGAAACCATGCAGGATATCGGTGCCTTGTTATTCAAACCCTTAATGATGGCAACATTCTCCATAAAACACTTTGTAACTGAGAACTTTGAAATTTCCTCTCATTATTAAATGTCCCCATCTGCCCCCCCCCCCCCCCCCCCACTACAAGCACAGAGAGAGAGAGAGAGAGAGAAAAAGAGGGGGGGGGCTATGAGGACCATCATCATTTACCCCCGAACCCCGACATTGAACGGGTTCCATACAACAACAAGCGGAGAATCGCGAGCTGACCCGCGCGGGTCCGGCGTGAACAGCCGGCGGCTGCGCGCTGGAGAGCGGACGCTCCGCGGCGCGGCCGCTACACTGTGTGGTGCTGCTCGTCGGATTCGAAGAGTCGATCAGACGGGGCTGCCCTCTCTCTGCCATTTTCCACTCGCGCTGTTTTTTAAATATCTCCGGTCCCCAGGGGCGGCTCCTGGCATAGGCGAAGTAGGCGGTTGCCTAGGGCGCAAAATGCCGAGAGGGCGGCACAAGGGACTGATTTATCATGACGTGACACATGCAATATAAACCAAAACATTCACATCACAACATCATCTTCTAAACCCGGGGACGCACCGGAGATAGAAGCGCAGCGAGGCGCCACGAAAGCTGTCCGCTTCCTTTCCGCGCCCATGTTAAATAATTGGGCTGTTCGCACCGGCAGCGTTGTGCCGGGAAGCTGCGGGCAGCGCCGCGGCCGGCTCGCGATCTGCAGCGAGGGTTCCGGGGTCTGTTCTATTTTTTTCGCTCGCTGCGAGCAAATCGGGCCGGAAAACACACTGAAAATTGATATATTTCAAACGATCTATCATGTCATTACAGATATGATGTCGGAAATGGCAACAGTGTTGTAAGTGCTGTTGTGGCGATCTCAGGGTATTCTGCTGTGACTTTAATCCAGGACACCGGCAGAGTTGTTTTCTCAAACATACTTAAAGGGCCGCCGTCATTTGCGATCTCGGGCAGCTGATCTTTTTCTTAAACAGACCTGCTGGATTCACCTGGTTTGTTGACAAATGGGTCCGACAAATACCGTGCTGGTTTGTGGTCAGCGAAAAAGTGACGTGACCGAGACGAGCGTCTTGACATGCATAAAGCATGAGTCATAACGCAGAGGATCCGGTAATTTTTCAAAATAAAACGGTTTTATTTTGAAAAACTACCGGATAATAGATAAAACAGAAAACATGTAAAATGTTTATTCTTTCTGTGCGGCCCGGTACCAAATGACCCACAAATGGGCCTGTTGCCCTGTTGATTACAATAAATAGGTCTAAAAAATATATGTATTGTGTTTGACTGTTCAGTACTGTTCATATTCATTACATTTAAAAAGCAGACATAAAGGTAACTTAAAAGTTACTTTCCCTAGTGACTAATTACTTTTGATATACAGTAACTGGTGGGGTAAATCAATTACTTTTAAAAGAAGTGACTAGTAACTGTTACTAATTACTAATTTTCAGTAACTTGCCAAACACTGCTTAATCCACACATTTGTCAGTTGTGTCTAAACAGACAGAAACACACAAGCACATACTCTCTTGTGTGTGTGTGTGGGGAGGCGTGTTAGACTGTGGTAAGAGTTGAAGATGAGTCAAAAAAGGATTAAATTATCAGGTGCACAATTCAGAAAGCGCAGCAAAGTAGAGGAGGAGAAGAAAGAACAATTTAGAGGTAGAATCACCCCAATTCATCATTAATGTTTATTTTTGTCGACATGACATGATATGCTGTCAGTACAGCTGAGTTCAGACTTTTTTATATTTTTATTATATATTTTTATTATTTTTTATAGCTTACAATTTTGTCTGCCTGTGTGTGCATCTGTATACAGTCCAAAAGTTCTTGGGGATGCATGACAATTTGCGTGTGTATGTTGGGGGGGGCGCCATTCTGAAACCCCGCCTAGGGCGCCAACATTGCCAGGGCCGGCCCTGCCGGTCCCCATGCACACGACTCGCCTCCTTCACTTCACAGCTGCTTGAGAGTGAGTGCCGGTCAGCGGGGCAGCGTTGAATGCTTTAGGGGAGGGACTGAATTGCGCATTCGCGTCTCTTTAGAAAATAATGCCAAATAATCGTTTCAACTCGATTATAGTAGCTTGGAGATCGTTTGACCCAATAATCGTAATCACGATTATATTTCGATTAATTGAGCAGCCCTAGCCTCAGCTATGAAAGTAGAAACACAACGTAGTTCATCAATCACAAACGTTGCTGATCCTGTTTTCTCTGTTAAAATATTTTGAGCAGTTAAATGCATGTTTTACAATAACACAACTGCTCACATAAGTAGGACATGAGCTTTCAAGCAACAATTCTTGTTTTCAGCGGGATCTGAACGAGTTTTTACTGTTTAACACGGCCCAAGTGGTATGCGTTTTCAGGTGTGTCAGTAATAATGGAAAATAAAACTGATAAAGAGGTCAATCGCTCATGTGGACAGAGACTGATTTGCAATTAAAACATAGTAGTATACATGTAGCCTTAGACGGACCCCCCCTTCCACCATCGTCCCTCTCCTGCCCACACCAGCCCTGGTAAGGCAGCATACTTTTAACCTTCAGGGGCTGTTTTTAAGAAAGCTGTAAAAGATTATGGTGCAGGAAGAGGGGTAGGACAGGTTTATTCTAGGTTCTCTGAGAATTTATAAGTGGAGATTGTGAAGACCTTGGACAGTAAATGAAAACTCTTAGGCTCGACTTCACAGGGCACCGAGCACAGAGGGGAACAGAGATGTAACTGTAGCAGCGGTTCTATGCACTTGGCAGTGTCAGACAACCACTTATGGCTCACTGACAT
The DNA here is from genome assembly GCF_963576545.1 of Limanda limanda. Taxonomy (NCBI): domain Eukaryota; kingdom Metazoa; phylum Chordata; class Actinopteri; order Pleuronectiformes; family Pleuronectidae; genus Limanda; species Limanda limanda. Next base: position 18,472,863 of record NC_083651.1, on the reverse strand, counting down.
TTGTATCGCTCTCCTGTTTGTGCTGCTTTTCATAAAGCCAGGGCTGTCGACCCCTCTCTTCCTCAAACGCTACAGTTCGAGGGGAGCGGACTCGAGACACAGAGAAACAAAGGGGACAAACTGGAAAAAGACAAAAAGAGACAAGGGCAAACGTTAAGTGAAAGAGAACGGCAGAGGAGTGATGAATCAGCGAGTGGCGGATTGAGAATGAAAGGGATGAAAAGTGGGATGGTGGAGAGGGCTGCAGACGAGGAAGGAGAGCATGGGCAGAGGATGGAGAGGCTCATGTCGGGGAATAGAGTCGATCTCAATGCTAATAGCTCTCATCTGTAGAGGCTGATGGACAGAGGACAACACTTGTCCCGCACTTACCCGGGCTCGCTTCCCCCGCAGTCAATTACTAGACAGTCAATTAAGTCCTCCAAAAAAATCAGAAAGGCACCGACTGAAGCTCTGAGGGTTTGATGCCGCTCTTTGCTTCTTTGCTGCTTTTATCTCAAACTGATGTGCGCTGGTTTCCTGCTGCACTGATTCAGAGTAGAGAGACAAAAAAATACATTTTCGCAAAACAATCAGTGAGATGCATTATTTAAAGCTGTTATGACGAAAACAGCAGATAGCAGTCGGGAGAGATATAACAGAATACCTGAGAAACACGTCAGACCTATGGGCAATGTTCATGCTGAATAATTGCAAGAAATATGTAAATACAAGGGTTGGGAAGTTATTTATTTAAGAAATGTTAATGAACTCCAGCACCATCAGGAAATTATATAATTAACTACACACCAATTATGCCAAGTATGAAAGTGCCAACATTTCTTGAAGATTATGCTTATTAAGTCATAATAATAATCATGAAGCACTTACAAAGTCCTTGGGATACACTTGTAATGAATTTTATCTTAGGAACATCTCTTGAAGCAACTTAAATCATGTTGCAAGGATACAACAACTTAAGGGCACACACACACACACACACACACACACTGACACACACATTACGTGTATGTACAGCTAAGCCTTCATCTTTCCTCACTGTTTGGATCAGTTTTCAGTGGGAGGCTTGAAGTCACACACTCCAGCTCCGGTTTTTCAGATATAACTGTAATGAAATGAAATAATTCATGTTCATATTCTATGATGAGGTAACCATTTGAAATGCCAATCATCTCCGTCCTTGACTTTCTGTGCAGGTCAAAAGTGCAATCGTTCCTGTAATGGTCGTTGCTGGGGACCCAAGGAGGACCAGTGTCAAACCTGTAAGTACATTACTATGATTAGCTGATGACACATCGCATGGCCTTCCAGTGGCTTTCTTGATATGGTATCTAGTCCAGTTCAGGATTTGTTATTTCTTTGCTGGTTAAATGTGAAGTTATTTTTCATTAAAAACAGACACAGTCATGGAATCTACATGTTTGAAAGCTTCTAATCAGGTAACGGTAATTCTGTAGATTACAAATTACATTTGGCATGCAGGAAGGAATGTAGCCATCAGTGTTGTCCAAGTTGCAAACCTTATTTAGCTGCCTGCAAAATAAATGGTATAAATGAATGAACAAAAAGTCATGTTTAACATCCAAACTAGATTTTCTTTCAGAAATTCATCTGCCTTCTATGGGAAACAATATCAGTTGCTAAATGTTACTATTTTTAGATCTATTGTGACACAGGACAACCAGGGATGGTCTTTTTTTTTTTTTTATATTAACTACTCATGTCCATGATTTAGCCCTAAAATTATTATGAGTAATAATATTTACAAATTGTTAAAACTGATCAAAAATAAGCTATAATCGAGAACAAGAAAAATACAAAAGCATGCCAATCTTACATTTATCCAATCAGACTAGTCTATATAGTAACATTGAATTCAGATCCACGTTTTACAAATTAAACTTAAGGTCTAATTGTAACTTCAAAATCTATCAACGAATTGCCTTAATCAAAAAAATTACTACTGTTAATTACACTGCTAATGCTACTTTCCTATTACCACTACTGCTCCAGCTGTTGGCACTAACCTCAGTATCACCATAGTGTGTCGGTGTCAGGGAGGAGAACTACCATCATTCACCCTCTGACTCTGAGCACACAGTGCACTGGTGGATCCATGACAGACCAGTAATTGGGTCTGTGTGTTTTCAGCCCTCGATAAGCAAACTGAGCTAAAATACAACCTGCCAAAAGAAAACCATTGTGCATTTTCTATTAGCAGGGAATGTGACAAATGTTCAAGTCATCAGACTTCGGCCGGAAATGTATCAATCTGTTGTCACAAATGCGAACCCTCTGTTTATAAAGATACACTGTGAATCCATTCTTTATTTGAATCAACTCCTCCATCTGTGTTGACATATTACAACCCTAAGCCTGTGGGCTTGGTCTTCACTACATTAACACAACTGTAAATACAGCATGTACATATTCATGCAAACAAAAGGACAGTCATATACTTTTTCCTCTTTCCAGTAAATATCCGTGATTCCCTATACAATCTCTGCAATCCCTTTTAATTGTACCACCCTCCGCCATCCATTTCCTTCTCTTTCCATCACTCTTTGCATGGACCACTAAATCTGTGCCAACTCTGGCATGTCTCATCTTATTTGTTCTGTGGTCGCGATCTCATTAAGATAATACAGAATGAACTGTTTGACCAGGACCTGTTAACATGTCACAGACCAGCCGTCGATAAGCCCCGGGCCCAGTATCTCTACCCCCTTCTTTCAGCCATTGTCATGCTATCTCTCCATCTTCATCCATACCTCAGGCTCATGATTCATCCTTTCCATTTTTTTTCTTTTGCAACTTTTAATTTTGTCGTGCTGAAATATATTGAGTGAATAGGTGGAAAAATGTCAAATGAAAAATGACTTCAGAGACACTTTTGTGACATATCCATGATATAATTATTCACCTGTCTCAAAAGGAACAATAAACAGCAGCGTTTGGTGTCAGCAGCTCAAGGGAAAAGTGAATTCATTCAAACAGTGAACTTTTACCCCTTGAAGTAGATGATGAAGAATACTTCTGTAAAGTGTGAGGCTGCGGTTGATTATATAACCAAAGACAAGTTCTGCTGATGGTCTGCACGGATCACGATTCTTTAACCCTCTGATGCTTTGGTTATTTTATAAATCAAAATGTCAGTATAGTGCAGCAATATGGCTCAGGTTTAGCTGAATACTTGAAAAACAAAAAATTAACCTTCTCACCAACACAAATATCTAACAATTGATTGATTGATTGATTTGTGTGGGAAAGTGTCAGCTCTAGGGAAGGCCGATGTTGCAAGAACATCATTATTTCTAAAACAGAAAATTTCATACCCAAACTATTAATTTCATCTCCATTAAAATATTGTCAGGCCACTTTGGGGCAGCAGATACAATTTAGGACCATATCATCCTATAATCAACTTTCAGTTCATTTGTGTTCTAGATGCTGCCTAAAAATATTAGTAAATACTGACACTGTTATAACTTCCCTAATTTTCCAAGCAGAAAATGACCAGTTGACTTGTTTTGTGTCTCAATTTCATAAAAGGTAATAGTGACATCGCTATAACAGATTTTGGCTGAATTTGTATGAATCTAAATATTAATTTAAATTGAAAGTAAAGTAAATGTTAAAAAAGTAGTTCATTGAAGCACAAACTCTGGGGAATACAGGGACAAACTGGAGAGCCTGTGTTATCCTATTTGAATTCCTTATGTGAACTGTCTTGCATTGAAAAAAGGGCTGAGGAGAAGCAGAGGGAATAGCCAGTGAAATATTGAAAATGAAAATCATCCATTAACTACAAGAGGAGGAATGTATAGTCACAAACATCCCACTAGGACCAAATGGAAGATGACAGAGAGTCTACTGTCATTTTATTCTTCAGCTAATCAATAAGTGTTTGAACAATCTTTTTTTGCAATAAAAAGGCCTGTGACTAAACCCAAAGTGTTCTAATTTACTCAAAACCTTTGTTATTTGCGTAGATTATACAGACAATTTAAATGGTTATAGAAAGTGTTTCCATTGCAAAAATCCCAATATTATCCAAGAAATTGTTTCGGAGGCCAGATGTAGAAGTGAGTACATTTTAACTCATGTAAATGGGAAGCGAGAGGCAGAGGTTCCTGTGACTGATGCTGTTGTCCACAGCCTGTTCAAATGGAAGCTTCCAGCCATATTTTCTCAGATGGATTTCCTTTGTATTTGTCATCACCAGCAGTTTCTTATTTTTTTTTGTATTTTATTTTTTTCTTAAAGTGGAAGTTTAAAGCCAGGTTGATCAACAGCATTGTGTCTCTCCGTTGGCAAGGTCATTTGTTTGACAAAGTGTCGCGAGCAAAGGAGGGCCGTTTCTTTTTAGCCCAGGCACTGTTAATGGAATGCCGCTGATTGTATGTTAGGCGTTGGGTGGAGTGTGCGTGTGTATTTGAATGTGCGCTTGGCGAGCTGCGTGTGGCTTGTATCCATCACTTTGATAGTATCTCGTCACTGCAAAGCCCCAAAGGGAAATGCAGCTCACATCAAAACACTGTATGTGTGTGTGTGTGTGTGTGTGTGTGTGTGTGTGTGTGTGTGTGTGTGTGTGTGTGTGTGTGTGTGTGTGTGTGTGTGTGTGTGTGTGTGTGTGTGTGTGTGTGTGTGTGTGTGTGTGCATACGCTAACACAGATACATGCACATTCACTCACCAGCGTTGGGTTTTTGATATTGAATTCTAACCACATTACTTTTTCTAGAAATGAGTATTTTGACACCTTTTGTGTTTCAGTTTCACCTTTACCTTTATCAACAGATCTGATTTTAAGAATTAGGCTGTAGACTCATTAACTACTGTATGTTTTATATTTTATAATTATTTTTTGTATTCCTTCAATGTCAACTGCCATTTTGTGGTTAGAACATGGAGTTAAGTGCATGTTGGTTGGCGATATTTAACCTCACAGCGAGAAAATTCCTCAGTTGAAATCCCGGCAGGAGCCTTACATGAGGAGTTTGCATGTTCGTCCCCGTTTAACATATGTTTACTCCCGGCACTCCGAAGACATGCAGCTTGGGGTTAGGTTGATTCGAGACTCTAAATTGTCTGTAGATGTTAATATGTGTGCGTGTGAAACTGACTTTTGCCCAATGTTAGCTGCAATTTCTCCAGCTTCCCCTCAAAGGACAAGAGGCATGGATGGGCAGATGGATGGATGGATTTCTTGGGAAAAGGGAATCTGACTTGATCTTGCTTTTTCATAAAGATGGTGTTTTGGGCTTTTAGCGTAAATATACAATTATCATGTATTGTATGTTTTTATGTTATTTCCAATGAATTGCAGTTCTTTAAATTTGTAGGCTATTGTTCACTGGCTTGAAAACCCCAACAGCAGTTTGGTGTGGACAAACAACTAATACCTATTATATTATTCTTCTTGTATCCATGGACACGCGTTTTGCACCATTATTGGTTCTGTAGCATATACCTGCACCCAAGACTTTCAAAATATTTTGCTTTTACTCTTTACAAGTGTGTTCCCTCCCCAGCTCATTATTCAACTGTGTTAATTCCGCTGCTTTATCCATCACCAACACATTTTTTGTTTAGTTTTACCAATCCATCATATGCATCCCACTGCCGACACTTCCCATACCCTTGCATCCACTTTAGCCGCGTCTCTTGCCAGCTGTCTCTCTCAGTGAAATGGCAGACGCCATGCGTGCATTTACATACGTGGCTGTGGAGGAGCGAGGCACGCAGGCGTACGCCACATGGCCGCGACAGGCACGAGAGGAAAGGGTGGACAGACGTGAAGTGATTGGCGTTACACACTGAGTCAGATAGGAATCGCAATGTTTCCGTCTCCTCCTCCCTCAGAGTGGGTGCAATGCAGGGAGGCCAAAACATGATTGAAGATAACAAGTAGTGGGTGGCTGAGATGTTTTGGCTTCAGCTGCACTCACCACACAGATGTGTATTTATTTTTAACCAGGTAGCAGTTGGCCAGATGTTACAACAAACTCCAACAGTGAATCCAGTGCTTGCTGGTGAAAGGATGTTATTGTTCACTGACGCTTTACATTGACGCTTTTCCGTTCAATTAAATGTATTCCAATTAAATGTAATTAATTCCTATAAATATAGCCTGTGTACTGCATAGATTATTATCCATTTTGAATTTGTTCACAGTAAAAATTTGATATTCAGATGCATAATAGTTAAATAATATATGTTTTTCTGTCCTGATTTTTTACACAGTAACAAAGACAGTGTGTGCAGAGCAGTGTGATGACCGTTGCTTCGGTCCCTATGTTAGTGATTGCTGCCATCGTGAGTGTGCAGGTGGCTGCTATGGACCAAAGGACACAGACTGCTTTGTGAGTGAACACAAACACACACACACAGACACACACACACACACACCAGCATTTACTTCCATTCAATGAAAAGGAAACGCATGTAAACCTGTTATTGACATGGCAACAGCATAATCATATGTCTCACTCTTTCATTTCCTGAATGTGGCCACAAATATGTCTAAAAATCGGACAGATTCTGCCTGTGACGTTTTACCACCTTCGTTTCAAAGTGGTTCTGCAAAGCAATTTCTTCTTTCTAGACTCGACTTGTATGTTCAAATACCACCTGTATTCTAAAATACACTTAAATTACATTTAATTCCCATTGCTTTAGAAATTTAGTGTTATTGCTAAATCTACATTTCCATCCCTGTGGTTCGCTATGTCAATTTGAACAATTCTTCAAATAAAAAAGCAAAATCATGTATCTGGTATTTTGTTGAATGTATTTATTGTCTTTTTGCACAACATTTTGGTTCAACTTTGTTTGATCCATAGCCTTTTATCTTTGTTATCTCACATTGGTCTGAGATACTATGTAGGTGTGTAAAGGCACATCCACCTTTTATATATACAAACTAAATACCTGCTCCAACACTGTGTGTGCTGCACGTGTGTTTGTGTGTGTGTGTTTTGTGTGTGTTTTGTGTACAGGCCTGCACCAACTTCAATGACAGCGGGGCCTGTGTGACCCAGTGCCCCCAGCCATTTGTCTACAACCCCACCACCTTCCAGCTGGAACACAACCCCAGGGCAAGGTACACCTATGGAGCCTTCTGTGTCAAGAAGTGTCCACGTAAGTCTCACCACCTGCACAAAAACACGGTGTCCTGTTAACTCACGACCCTTTCATTATAATGGTAATTGAATTCTAATGTAGCTTTTAACTTATTACTAGGAATCAGTTCATTTGCAGGTCCACTTTGAAACCTAACCCTCACACATTGAACCATAAATAAAATGTTTACCCCAACGTGCCTGAAAGAGTGAACCCTCTTTAAACCAAATTTTCACCATGAGATTTTTTTTTTTCCATAAAAGTCTTGTGCTTTGCTGCAAGAGAACACTGATCAACAGACACACTCCCCTTACCACATGCAAACATTATCTGCTCAATACCTCATTTTGGTCAAAGTGAGAAAACAGAAAAATTAGAACAGAGCAAGAACAAGTTACTAATAATAACTCTGTTCTTTCTAAATAGAAAACAAGTGGTTGATGCTAATTAATTCCGTTTAACATTCTAAAGAAACTTAAAAACAAATACTTTCTTAAATAACTGACAGTTGATATGATTACTTTCCAGTGAAGCATAACGTTTGATAACATTTACAAAAACTACATTGAATCCCACTAATTTGTTCTGTCTTTGAGGATTGTATAAAAGCAGATTAGTTGATATCTGAAGGATGCCGTAAAGAATGGAAGGTACATAGTGTGCAGACAGAAATGCATGTGTCATAATTACGCATTACACCACGATTACATGAAGCTTTCAGCAAAGGCCATAACTATGCATACACACAGGCGAACTCCTGCTTGCATTTCCATAGGCTATTTGTCATGGACTTACACACAAACACACACACACACATAAAGGATGCACACACCCCCGCTCCCCACTGCTCTGCTTTAACGTGCAAATCAAAGTTTTGTCGTGACCAAGAAAAACAATTAGATACTGAGGGAGCTTGAATTGCATTTACTGCTTTAGCTTCTCATAACCCTCTCATTACTACCCGTGGATCATTTTGCAGGGCAAATATTGCAACCATAAACACAATTTGTCTTTGGCTTCCCGAAGATGTTTGTGTTTGTGTGTGTGTGTACTCTTGTGTTTCTACCTCTGTGAGAACCTATTTGAGTTTTGGACCCTGGGAATAGGGACATTACGCCAAGTGAGGACACTGCTGCTGATCTTTAAACGGCTGTTTGAGGTTTAAAGGTTAGATGCGGATTTAAGTTGGCTGAAGCTGAGGAAACAGGTTGTGGCTTTTTTACAAGCATCGATCAAAGGTCTAAGTTTTGTTCGGTCTTTGTTAGAAAAAAAATAATATGCACGTACTTCTATCTTTCTCATTCAAGTACACAAGTGTTCAAACACACATACAGAGCCTGGCTCTGCAGAAAGTCTACTTGGGATAAATATGTGTTTGCTGACGTGAATTGCATTGAAACATGAATATCAATAAATATTGAGCTATATTTCTCAATAGCAAAATAGAAAATGTTCAGTATATATCAATGAATTGTTTATACATTGTACAAACACAGCGAGGACATATAACAGATAATTGATCTAGTTTGCTGTTTTCTCATAAAGAAGAGTTTAAAACCACAACCCTTACGTTTCTAAACTTAAAATACATTATCATACGATTATTGAAATTGAATGAAATGCAAATGAGTATCTAGATATTATGTTTTGTCAGAGCCCTATTTGACCTATAGCGTGTTGTTTTTGTTTTTAAACTGATATTTTGCTTATTATTTTTCTGTGTTTCTTATTGAGTGCTGAGCTCTATCGCTGACAGGACATGAATTGAATATAATGATGCCTGACATCAGTTGGATGAGCTGTGGCTAGTTTACATACGATATGCACAGAAATCCCCTGCTCTTGATCCAGCTGGAGAAAGTGGGAGGGAGGCATTAAATAGTAAATATTTATCCCTGCTCATTTCAAACAAGATGAACGCTTGGGTCGATTACAGAACATTCTATAGTTAGCAGTGGCCAGCTCTACTTACACGTCAGCTCCTCTTTGAAAAGGACCTGATGTCTGAATTCCAAGTGGGAGACAATTTCAAAACAGAAATATGCAAACTCTGAATGAAACCTATAAACTGTGAATAGGCTACTTACCGTTCTCCTCCGCTCTTCACCAACTCCACAGCTGCTACTGTGGAGTCAGATATGTGTAATGCAGTTTACAGCTATGTGTAATGCTATTGTGTGTCTTCTCTGCACACAGAGAAGACACACAATAGCTTCTAATCGTTCAAATGGGAGACTGATGTGGATTTGTTCCTGTGTCGTTTAAAACTTTCATCAAGTTGTGCCCCAGTGTTCATTTCTAAGCTGATTGCTGAACTAGCTTTGTCGGATCACCAAAATCCATAAATCAGAAGCTATGTATCATTTTGCTGCATTCAGTCCCTTTGATGGCTCTGGTGTGTTAGGAACATGTATCAAGCCAGATTTGAATTTTTAGTGCACTTGCATACGGGGTAAACTTCGGTGGTGTAAATCAACAGCCGCAAAAAGCAGTAAACAAAAAACTGAATGGAGCAAATCCCTATTCCATTCATCGTGATGAGCTGTCTGTCCTGCAACAGTGTCTAGCCTGAGGTTATGTTTTATATTCACCAACCCATCAAAGGTGATAACAAAACACACTGCATCCTCATCAGGTTGTTCTTTTGTTTTGCACCGTTGTTGGTCTCGCTGTTCCTCCTCTGTTCTGAGTTTAACACTCAGCACATCCCCACCTACTAGTGGACCCCCCATGCTGTGCCCAGCATCAGTGAAAAGGGCAACCAGCAGCAAGTGGGACTTGAAGGCATTGTAACTTTTAGACACGAGATGCTGTAGTGTTACAGAAACCAGGCTGATGAAACTGCCGCTTCAAGGATGCAAGTCATGGTGGTTTGGATATTTCAGGGTTGGTTAAAGCAGGAAATATAGACTTGTCTTTTTGCTGTTTCTTGTAGTTGTTTGTACGTGGCCTACAGTATCATGTGGTATTTTGATTTCCATATTACATCAGTGGTTCATTCTTCTCCGTCTTGGGTCTCACACAAAAACAGATTCCTGTTATTTTGTTGTTGTTGTAGCTTTAGCCACTGGCCAGCTAGTGTCTACCAACATCCTTGTTCAGTGTATATCAGCTTCTTTTCCTATGGGGTCGATTGGAGTTCAAATTAAAGAGTGAAATGGAACAAGGCCCAACCAAAAAGTGGAACGAATAAAGAGGTTGATAAAGAAACTGCAGTTGCACAGAAATATGAAGTCACTGAAGAACTGCATCAGTCAAAAGTTTAACGTTGTGTCATTGCCACACATTGTACCGTATGTTCCAGTAAGACAAACAAAGGTTTTTATTTTTAATTTTTTCAGATAACTATGTGGTGGACCATAGCTCCTGCGTCAGAGCGTGCCCCAGCAACAAGATGGAGGTCGAGGAGAACCGCATCAAGATGTGCATTCCTTGCACTGACATCTGCCCAAAAGGTAACCAACAAGTAGATGTTCAAAACCATGGTAAATTAATTCCCCTTTATGTAGCAATCGATGAAGTTATTTATGAGTATTGGTAATTCAGCACAGTTCATGTTGAGATAACCGTGACGAGCATGTGAACATCAACAAATCATTACCACATTAATTCTGAGATATGTTATGTTTGTAACCATGATACACAAACAGGTCTGTCAGTGGCCTCTGCTCAGCTTCTTGTGAGTCAGAACATCAAATCCCATTTGGCTTCAAAGCTGCAGAGTTTTTCTGAATCCCTTTTTGCCTTGCACAGAAAAAGTTACGCCTCTTGTCTGCTGCAAACAAAGCAGAAGTTTCAAGTTTGGGAAAACATTTGAATGAGTGCAAAGCCTCTGGAACAGGGTTCATATAGAAGTTTTGTTTTTGCAAAACCTGAAAAAGTCCCTGATATGAGACAAAGATTTGTAACTTCTTCTTATTATCACTCTTTTAAATCTCCATTGTTTTAGCGTGATACAACATTTAACTAAGCTAATGCTGTTTTGCTCTCTCACTGTGTTTTCCCAGCGTGCGATGGCATCGGTACCGCCAGCCTCCAGGATGCTCAGACTGTGGACTCCAACAACATTGACAAGTTTGTCAATTGCACCAAAATCAATGGCAACCTGGTTTTCCTCATTACTGGAATTAAAGGGTGAGAACTGAGAACATTTAGCTCATCAGATTGACAAAAGATGAGGGACTGCAATCCCACTCATTATGCATATTATGTTTTGTGTGTAGCTTTGAATTAAAAGGTTTATGTCAAGTGATTGAAATCCAAACAAGACTGTATGCATGAGCTCAGGATTTATCCTTCAGAGTTTAAAACAAATTGGTTGTGGGAGTGCATAAGGTCAAACATCTGTCTATATGCATGCAAATAATCAGTCAATAATTTAAGTGAACTGTTTTTAAAATAAATATATTCTACACAAAGATCATATGAGTCACTGTCATGTCCTTCGGGTGAATTCAGCTCATTTTTATCTCTGTCATTAAAAAGATTATTTGTACGTTGCTTATCTGTGCAGCATGAAAGGCCAAAACGTTGTTCTGTCCTTTTAATTTTTGTGTGGTTCTGATCTCCCATTGTTATTCACAGGGATGCCTACCTCAAAATCGAGGCTTTAGACCCAGAAAAGCTCAGCGTGTTCCGCACAGTTCGAGAGATCACAGGTGAGTCACATCACTCGTACAGTATGCGTATGTACACATGCATACAAATGAATAAAAATAGAAACATATAGTAATTACTTTCCTTCATCCTCCCCCTTGCGCTTTTATTCCGAATAGTGTGCACATGCTCGTGTGCGCATCTGTGTGTGTATTTGCTCAAGTCTACCCGAACCTTTCCCCCCCCCCGGGACTGTGAGACTGTCCACACCAAGGACAGACATTGCAGCACAAGATGAATATCAGATGAGTCTTTCAATCTCCTCTGTCTCTGCTGCTGCTCCTCCCTCTGGGAGTGCCTAGCCTTGAGTCCCACAGTCCCAGCTCTCCCTTCACGCACCATGAAGAAAAGATCCAGAACATGCGGTGCGCATCGTTAATCCTCCTGCTCCCCTCTGCCACCGCCACCTCTGAGCCACATGTACGCTGTCATTTCTCCAGCTTAGACACTTGACAACGCCGTCAGAGAGAAGCCTCGTATCGCCACCGTGGCAGAGAATCTTCCAGTGGAAATATTGTGAGTGACGTTTTTGATTCGTGACGGAGGTTTACGAAAGCAGAAGCTTGATTAATCGGGAGCCCCAGTTACAGCTTCTCTCTGGAAAGACAAATTCACTTGACTCTGATGATGTCGTTGTCTTTTATTGCCTTTATTGACAACCTGGTTTGTTGTTGTTCAAACAAAGATTTTCGGGGCCAAATTCTGTATCAGAATTCAATAGATTTTAATGATGTGTTCCATTTTGTTTGGCATTTGAAATAGGTTGTGATCCTCTCACTGACAATTCCTTGAACCTTTTGCCATGAGAACAAACTGAATGACGTAAAAGACAAAGAGAGAAAGAAAGAAAGCAGACGAGAAATAAGCTGAGGGGACAATCAATCAATAAAAACACTAATCTGTACTAGCGTGACGGGTAAGAGATCATTAAATAAACCTTGAGCTTGGTCGAAAAGAGATTTCCGGTCAGGATCTCTAAGTAAAATGCAAAATATCCAAGGTGGTGGAGATGAAATAAACATAATCAGCTGTTGTCTGTGTAAATAACATCAGATTGTGAGTGTAGAAAAAATGCGTGATCTAGTTTTTACGCTTTTTGCTTTATATATAGCCATAGTTTTACCTTTACAGCTAATTTGCATCTGCCACAATGACCATAAGTGCATGTTTGTGTAGCTGACACAAATGAATACGCACGGATAATGAAAATGCCAAGGGTAATTATTTAAAATCGCCTGGAATAGTTCCAAAACTTGGCTTCCAAAGGGTGCTTTTCCTCTGCTTTGGTTTGTGATGGCAGCTTGAGAGGAGGTGACGGGGAGCAACCACTGGCCAAGCACCATGTAGTCAGAGATGTGTGTCGGCCGGGCTTGTCATCTCTCCGAGCTGTCAGGAGAATGTGGCCGCTGACTGAGGCAGCCAACCTGCCTCCGTGACCCCAGGGTTACAACCGGCAGTGCTCTTGCTTTCAAATGAGCTGTGCAGGAGGACAGCTCTCATCCCACACTCCAGCACGTCCATCTGTCCCTCTCCGATGTCCTTTCTCACTTTTCTTCAGCCGCTCTTGCTTCTTTGTTTTTTTTATAAAAAAAATCTTTAAAGACATATCACCAGGTCAGGTTTCACCCAAAAGGCTGCTTTAGCACTTCAGCATCGGTGGGTTTCTCCTTGTTGTGGCTCAGAATGTAATCATCTCAACTTAAGCACTCTTAACCTTTTGCTTTGGAGCTCATGGCCTTCTGCTTTAATTGGCTCCGCACTGTAATTTGCTGTGTGCATTGGTGTGCCACTGATGTGTCTCTGGGCAACACATAACCGATCTTTTCACTTTGCCTTTTTTCTGCACCGAGCCACTCAGTGAGGTGCTTCAGTGTAGCTTTCCTAGCTGTATCTCCTGAGATGTGGTCACATAGGTTTAGGCGCATGCAAAGATTCAGATATATTCAACTATTAATTAATTTAAGGGACAATTTTTTCATCAAATTGCATGAAAAGGCCGAAACCAAAAGTATGGTTTTAATCAAACACCTTGACAATTTTCACTAAGGCTCATAGATTTGACTAAGACTCTCTCAAAATAGCCACAGTCTGATTTCTTTTGTCCTTTTTAAATCATTGGCTCTATGTTAACATGGACACCCATAGACTTTTCAGAATGAGACATTATCCTGATTATGGAGTTTGCATGAGTTAATAACAGACTTCTCCATTCATGTTCTTGGTTACGCAGCATGGCCAAATTATGACTCACATGTAAATGATGATGTCAACTGTGAGCTACGTCTCGATATTTTCTCCAAGGTTTTGTACCAGTGTTAAAGCCCCAACCTGAAAAAGTTGAATGTAAGATTTCACAGTAAACCATTTTGGGTGCTTTATTTTTATTTTCGGAAAAAAGCTACAACTCCTTTTCTCCTTTTAATCTTGTTTACAAGCGGTTCATGCAGCGTAAAGCATGACATGTCTACATAAATATTCACATGTCTTAATTAAATTCTTGCATATTCCGAGTAAAATATTATATGGAGTTAGGGTAAGCAGAAAAAAATGTTTTATAAGTTTAATTTATTTGGTTGTTTATTTTAATCATCTTTGTATCTGGGACATGCATATCTTGTCCTTTGTCATTTTCTATGTTTTTCTTCACCGTGTTGAAACTTTACAGTGTTGAAAACTTCAGTAGAAAAAAAAATATTCATAGTCTTTCACCCCCTTGATGAGTTAGGTGATCAGTATTTTGCTGAAGGTCATCTTGACAGACTCGGGTAAGAAAGATGACCATTTCTCTTTCCCCCTCCTTCACCGCCGAGTCATTTCAGAAATACAAAATGACAACCTTCAGGCCAAAACCTGCATTTTCCAATTTTTCTTTTAAATGCAGCTTTCAGAATAAAGATTTTATGAAAATGTTCCTGCGTATCTACACCCACCTGCATGTGCTCCCAATGCACCTGCAGTTGTCTGTACCCGTCTCGTGCAGGTCATAGCATGTGTGTGATGTTGATGTAGTATTACATTAGCTAGAGACAAGTGTGCGGCATGCAGTGGCTTGTTACCTTGATTAGGAAGCACCCGCACTACCCCCCAACCTCCCCCCCACCCCAAAACAGCGCTATGGCGGAGCTGTGAGGTGCCTCTGCACTGCAGGTTTTGTCATTAAGACAATTAGTGTCGACAAGTACAAGGCTAACGATTGTGTAGCACCGCTGCCTCTGGGCTGAGGTTGCGCTCACCATCCTAAAAACTACACACCATGAAGTCAGGGACGGGAAAGCAATAAACAACCTGGATCAAACCAGAATCCAAAGGTTGTTTTTAGAAGTTGTTTTTTTCCCTGCAATGGATGTTAATATTCTGTGTAAATATCACATGAAACATTGTATAAAATATGAATTCCAGTCACAGTTCCATGATAATGGCATTACAGCCACATTGTGCCCTCTCTTGGAAAAGAGGTGAGGGAGTAAAAAGACTAATAACAAATATTATATCCATTGTTTTTTATCCATTTCAGAAAATGGTAATTATACTGGATTTATTCTGCTTTCCTTTTTTATTCCTCTTCAATACAATATCAATGCGAGAGCGTGCATCAAATTCCGCTCATGTCAATTTGCAGGAGCCCTGGTGTGTGCTCCCTCACAATTACCTGACTTTCTCTCTCTCTCTCTCTCTCTCTCTCTCTCTCTCTCTCTCTCTCTCTCTCTCTCTCTCTCTCTCTCTCTCTCTCTCTCTCTCTCTCTCTCTCTCTCTCTCTCTCTCTCTCTCTCTCTCTGGTGCTCATTTCCTCATCAAACATTCGCTCAGACCCTCATGCCGCTGCTCAGCTGAGATTGACATAGAAAAATACGATGGTCGATGAACTGAATAAAGTGCTATTGAAGGTTATTGCTCCCTTGTCAACATGCATCTCCGCAACTCCCCTCAAACCTCCCTCCGCCGTTCCCTCCCTTTCTGAATAAACAAAATGATGCGTCCAGCGGGAAGGAAACACTCAGTTTAATATAGAGGAGTCAGATACTGCTCGGTGATTGGAGTACGCACCAGTCTGCCCATCACACCCATGGGGTCTTTCCCGCGCCCATCCACCACCTCCACCACCACCTCCTCCTCCTCCTCTGTCATGGAGGCAGACTGTGGCCTTGAATGCCGAAGTAATCTTGTGAATTCTTCTCTTACCCTTTCTCCATCCTCTCCACCTCTTTTCTTCCACCTGCCTCCCGTGGTCTCACAGCCTCATCCCCCCATTTTGTTTGTCATCTGGCGTTAGCTGGATTGTACCCCCCCACCGTTCCTCCGCTAAATATTTTATATTTCTGAATCCATTATTGAAAATACTAAATGAGCTCCGGCCATCCTCTTAGCTATTCATTTAATCATTTGAATTATTCAAAAGTCGAGTGGCAGATAAAGAAAATGCTAAAAAATATTGATAGATCAAACTTTACACCCAGTCATAGCTGGCATTGAGACCCTCTCTCTCTCGGGGGTTGCCGTGCCTATGGCAGTTTTTCCGAGCTGTGCTTGGCTGCTTTCAGATGAGACTCAGGTGGTGCGGTTACCGTGGTCCCTGGCATGCTGCTAATTTCGCAGAGATGCCAGCTCGCCCTGCTCATGTTATTGTTGTCACTGTGTGAAATAGAGGACATGATAGACAGTCAGTACACTGGTGAGTCATTAAAAAGCACCTCTTTGTGTGTGTCTGTGTGTCTGCCCCCCATTTAGGCTATGTGAACATCCAGTCTTGGCCCGACAACATGACGGACTTGAGTGTTTTCTCCAACCTGGCAACTATTGGAGGAAGAGCACTGTACAGGTACACACCTGAGAATACAATAACCTCCCTGTGATTATTTTTTGAACCTCTGAGTGTAATTTATATCATAACACCGCCTCATAACACGAGCTCCGTGTTTGTACAGGAGACGGGAAACTGTTTAAATAAATTATTTAGGATTTTATTTTGTAGCAAAAACATGTAGCAAAACACCAGTCTTCTCTAAAAATTGAAACCTGATGAAATGTTTATTATAGTGGTGGTTGGATTTCGTCAGATTTGTCAAAATGTATTAAAGGTAATATGTTGCCACAAGACGGGGACATTGCAAGAATTGTACATGATAAATGTTTGTACACTTTTAACAACAGTTGTATTCCTAATCAACAACTGAGCATATATCACATGACCTTTACATTTGTTAAAGACCAAATGTCTTCAAATGAAATGGAACAACATTGTGCTAAAGGGTTTGATTTGATCTACAATTTGATTTGTTGCAAACTTTACAACATTTCCAATAAAGTACCTGGTAGTGACTTTACACATTTCCAAAAAGGTGCACCTATAGCAGTACATTGTGTTATATTGTTATACTGATATTTGTATTGTATGCAAGTTAATAGTGCATTTATTTGGGTGGGTTATGTTTCTGGTAAATAAGACACATCTCTGCATGATGCTTGTACGAGGAGTGACTCACTGTGTCTAAGACAACGACGTGTGATTAATCTTTAATCTGATAGATGAATAATTATCACCTAAGTTTTAGGGATATGTCTGAAGGTGCTCTTAAAGTTTACAATGACATTTGGATTGAAGCAGAGTTTCTGAATGCATAGTGTGGACGGTTACATTCAGTGCGTCTCTGTGTGTGTGCGCCCGAATGTGCACATGAGGGTGTGCGTCACTTGTGTGTCATCCACTTGCAGATGGAAACAGCAGGCCGCGGTACAAATTATAGCGTGCCACCCACCTTTGGCCCGTGCTTGATCTTGCACACCCTCTGTATATCTGATGGCTCTGGCACCCCGCTGGCCTCCTGTCATTTTCAGACTTAGCAAGTGGGGCTTATGGGAAAAAGGTGGGGGGCGGCTTCGAAGACAAAAAATAGGAAAGAGCGGACTGTGGGTAGAATGATAAAAATAATTAAAATAAAATAAGTCAGTCTGTTAAAGTTAAATTTTTTTGTAATCGCATATAGAAAAAGGTGTAAAAACAAGGCAGATGCAGTTTTTTTATTACAGTTTGACAAAACAATAGTGTTAAAGGCGCATGTCAACATTTCGAAAGGATATTGTTTTTAATTATTTACAGAAAACTAGACCGTAATGGAAATAATTAGAAATGGTTTTCATGCTGAAGCGGAGGTGTTTCTTTTTTTACCTCAAATTAACTTATTTTAAGTAGTTGTTTTCTCTATATGTTGACTTTAAAAGATTGAAAGTGAGTTTTCCACGCAGTCGTTTCTCCCCCTCTCCGACCCTCTGTCTGGAGTTTGAACTGCAATCCAGCACATTTCAATTGCAATCTCACTCAGGGTCTAGCAGTGCAGAGTGTGACGTGGAGACTGCTAGGTCTCATTTACAAGATCAAGAGTAGAAGCTCAGAGGTAGCACAAGGTATAAGGTGCAGGTAATGTGAAAAAAAATAGATACATGTTCAAATATTATGATTTTGATATGAAAATACAGTGAGAATTCTAATGAATTGACTCCAAGGTGAACTGCAGTGCATGTTAAGAAAAAGAAGGGGCTACTTATTTAGTTTGTTGTCTATCTGTTTTATTTCTTTGAATTATTTACAAATCAAAAAATATATTCAAGAATATTGAACAAAAAGTAAGTTTCAAACATTTAAATGACCTTAACCATTAATAAAACCTCTCCCTTATGTAAAAAAACAAGGTTTTAGGTGTGTTGAAGAATTGCATGAATTATGATTCTTTGAAAAATTAAACAATATGATTTTTCCAAGAATGCTGACCCAAGCTTCATCAATTGAGAATTAAAACCGTCTTTTCCCTGCCTCCTCTTCCCTCTTGTTCTTTCCTTTTTCCCCATTCCCTGTTCTGTCTCTTCCCTCCTCCTGTCGTACTCTTCTGGTCTCCTCTTCCTCCTCTTCCTCCTCTTCCTCCTCTTCCTCCTCTTCCTCCTCTTCCTCCTTCTCAGTGGAATCTCCCTGCTGGTGTTGAAGCAGCAGGGCATCTCGTCACTGCAGCTGCAGTCTCTCAGAGAGATCAGCGCCGGGAACGTCCACATCGCAGAGAACAGCCAGCTCTGCTACTACAACACCGTCAACTGGACCAGACTGTTTCGGGCTGGGAACCAGAAGGTTCTGGTCCGCAACAACCGCAGCCCGAAGGAGTGCTGTAAGTTCACACCCAAACATAAATCAAAAAATCACATGTACGCCTGCACCACAACAGGAATGAAGACCCGTCTAAAAAACAAATACAGTTTAACTGAAGGTTACAAATTAAAACAATACCATTTTGGAAAAGAGCGCTATCCCTGAGCTAAAAGAAAATAGATTTCCAACAATGGAATCAACACATTGTGTGTTGCATTGCACCCTGTTTACCAGTCAAGTTTGTTTTGTATCCCATTGTGGTAGCAATGTGTGCTACTCAAAAACAAAGAGAAGAAGAAACATCTCTTGTCATGTTTAATCTAGTAGACATGTAAAAAAGATAAAGTTTGAGGAAGAAACTCAAATTAAGCAAGTATATATCATCATTGATGACATTTTAAAGTGCTGAATACTAACAAGGTTAATATCTGTTAGTTTTCTAGAAAGTGAATAAGATTGAAACCATTTCTAGAGTCCTGATTTTGGATCTCCTCTGACAAACTGTGGGGAACTTTTTTTTGTGTGTAAAAGATGTTAAATATTTAATTTAAATCTTCACTGTATTTTTCCACTTTATTTCCGTGTTCATCTCTAATGTACCACGTCAGCTGTGCGGCTCCAGGCGCCATCAAGAGAGTTTTCTCTCTTGTTTCCCGCCTTGACAGAGTTGTTCACATTTATAAATGGGTTACAGATTGGAAGATTACGGAGAAATATATTTGAGATTTGCTGTGGAACCGAAGGCTCAGACACAAATTGTCTGCGAGAAATTGGGATTGCTGACCTGCCGTAAAAATCAGCTTTAGCTAAAACTCCAGCTTTTCAGATCGACTCTCGAGTCTCAAAACTGAAATCAGGTTGATAAGTTTGAGGGAAAAGGAACATCTGCTGCTTCTGTTCAGGGACTTTGATACACAGATTTCTGGGTGAGCAAATTATCTTTTTTTAGAACTTCACTTCTTTTCCTACTGTCAACAATAATCACAATTCTCTGTCTGCTGCTTGAGTGGAAGCTATTATCTCACAAATTAATAAAAACAATCATATATCTCACAACTAATTTACCAGCTGAAGCATTCAGGAAATGCAAGGTTTGGTCAAGTGAAAATTTGCAAATAAGTCACTTGATGAGATAAAAATTGCTTCTAAAAATGGATGAGCTTTTATAATCTCACTGCTACAAGTGATAAAACATTATTCATTTATGTATAATGTTCATTAATGAGCCAGTATTTGCATTATTGAGTTGGCCCCTTTTCACTGTTCATGTGCTCCTTTCCCCTGGGCAGTTCCTTAGTGTTGAACTCACAAGCGCACACACAGACACACACAAACACACACACACACACACACACACACACACACACACACACACACACACACACACACACACACACACACACTTAAGTGACTTTGAAGACTTTGGGTGAGACTCAAGAGTCACACACTGCTCTCTCTGACATGGCTCTGCATGTGTGCAGCAGTGTGTGTGTGTGTGTGTGTGTGTGTGTGTGTGTGTGTGTGTGTGTGTGTGTGTGTGTGTGTGTGTGTGTGTGTGTGTGTGTGTGTGTGTGTGTGTGTGTGTGTGTGTGTGTGTGTGTGTGTGTGTGTGCGCCCGCCTCCACACTTGACTGGGCCTAGCAGGGACTAGAAAAGGGCAGGTCTCGCAGCCTTGCAGGACAGCAAAGACAGAGGACAGGGAGTCTGCATGTGCCCGTTTATTTATAGCTGAAGTACTTCACTGATGTAGAAACGTCATTGGGTTGTTGGAGAAACCTGACACCTAGGCAACTTGTTTTTACAGTATCACTTTCTGTAAATGTTAATACATTCAGAAAAGCCCATAGAGTAGAATTGTTTTCAAATTATAATACAAGGCATAGATATCGTACTGTAGTTGGCCTGGTCACATCATCACACCTGATAAATGTTTTTTCGGGGAGTTTCCCTCCCAGATCCAAGGAGCTAACGCATAAGTAGTGTATGTTTACAGATGAAAAGCCATTCGAGGCAAACTCAGCGGGAAGAAAGTGACAACGTTAACAACACACAAAGAGTGTTCAAATTAAAAGTTAACAAGTCAAGTTTTTTTTTGTTACTTTCAGAATTTGATTGCAGATGACACTGGAATCTTCTAATGTAATTTCCTCTTTTTTTGGATGAAAATTACTTAATTTCCCTTTTAACTGCCCACGTTCAGCATTACTGACTCTTTTGACTGAGCTCTTCTTAACAGAGGCAGGATCTGCTCACTTTGGTTCCATGAACAAAACAGAATCTTCAAGGATGAGATTGAAACTTTAAATTTGTTGATTGCAATTAAATATCAGTATTTTATAATGACGTTATTTGACCGCAGACTTTTGCAGAAAAAAACATGTGAAAAAAGGTCAAACCATGGGCTAGAAAGTGCACTTCTCTTAGACTGCTGAGTGCACTCAGAAGAGTTCAATGGCTATTCCTGTCAGGGTTTTCAGCGCACAATGAATTTCACCTCTGCATGGAGTCCAGTTGACATCATGTAATTCCTATAGTTCAAATGGGACAACCGTTGGTGGGTTTTCAGGGACTGGGTCCAAACAAGTAAACATATATGTATAATATGTTTATGCATATAAACACAATCTGGCCAGTCGAATTTCCCCGAGGTGACCCCACTTTGGATTTCTAGTAATTCGCAGTTTATTGATGTGGAGTTTCTTTAACACATAGATAGATGATTTACCTATTTTAACAAAGCTCTCCACCCAATCAGAGATTTTACCATTGAGCAATTATTCTTGCATTAAGAAACCTCTGGTTGAGTTTTTTAGGATTTCTTTCTTTTTTAACAACCCAGTGAGAACCCCATGTGAAAAGCGTTGTCTTCTCAAAAATCCAACATTTAACTCATGTTATTTCCACATGATGTATTATTCCGTTAATTACCCAGACCCACACTCTTTGGTCGTTTTAGTAGCTGCCCTGAATTACTCTCAGTGCTGCCTTTGATACAGAAGAAAGGGATGCAGGCAACAGTGGAGGTCCACACACACCTTTCCCCTCGACACACAGGCGGCGGGTTTATGTTTGATCACTGCGTTTTTCCTGATTTTTTTTAATTTTCCCGTTGTGATTGTTTTTTTTTAGATATTCTTCATCCTCCTCGCCTCCTAATTTCCTTCCTTCCTTACTTGCTTCCGTCCTGCTGAAAAGCCCCACGGGCTTTTGTTTTCCAACCGTGTCAGAAACATCTGAGGTTGGCATCTTTTTTGATCTTGTTGTATGTTTAAGAAGCCAAACCAACCTCTCCTCCTCCCTTGTTTATTCCTTTTTTCCGCAGCAACTCTTCTTCTTTGACTACAGCTCATGCCTTAGACATGCTGCCCTTGTTGTTCCCTCTGCCTGGTCAGTTTACCTACGGTGCCTTCAGCCCAAAAGAGGTTCTTTGTCTTATATGAGAGGCAAAGCTTTGATCTTCTGCCCTCCAAAGAAACACTTGATTTCTTGTTTCCCCATGTATCTGCATCCGCCTCTCTGAATTTCTAAGCAATCAGAACAGTGCTACCGAAGCATCGCCCATGGCTTCCATGTGGCCAGGCCAGGCAAACAACAGGAGCTCTTTTCACTACAGAAAAGAGAAGAGAAGAAAGAACAAGAGAAGAGAACCCATCGGGCATATAAATCTGTGTTTAAAATCCACCGACCAAGGTGGAAGTCACGTCAGGAGCAGATGGGATGATAAAAGTTCCAAGTGTATCTGTAGCGCTGTCGACGAGCTGCTACAACACTCCCGTTCACATCGCTGTAACACTCTCAGATGTACCGACCTTTGTAGAACCCGGCGCTGAGAGGGGACAAAGGAGCGGGCCGGAGATAAGAGATACAGACACAAGGAGATAATGGAACAGAGTGGATGTAATGTTCTGAGTCTGTTGGTGCTATAGAAACACAGGCAGAAACAGAGAGAACAGCAAACAGACTGTTCACTATGAATGGGGAAGGAGAAAGAGACATGTTCTTTCCATGAGTGGATCCAATCCAAAGTGAATGACGCTTTTAAACAGCCGACACACAAATGCACTGTACAGGCAGATACCCAATATTTTTTCTGGAATGAAAGTCATTATCAATATGATGGAGAATTTTTTTAAATAAATACAGACAGAAGAGTTTAAGAGTTGATTGTTCCGCCCTCACTTTTGTAAGTCAAAGTTAAATAAGCAAGTCTGTGTTGCATCTGCTGGAGCTTTCTGCGTCCCCCCCGGGTGCTCCGTCACCATTTGTTCAAAATGTTTAAATTCAGGCATCGCAGCAATTACTCCCTTCTCTGCCATCTCCACACTTAAATACCAAGTTTTTGTATAAATACGCAGCAATAAAGCACGAGGTCAGTGTGTAGTTCATCCAGGAGGTTAATTATTCTGCCGTTGTTCAGTGCAACTTCTTTGGAAATTTATTTTTCTTTACGAAATCGGAAAACCATCCCCGTCCTTCAGCACGTCTTTCAGCCCTACACATGCTACTCTGTCTCGTTGCCCTTGCTCCTGCCATTTTTTTTGAAGAGCCACATCACAAAAACATACTTTTCATAGGCCAAATGAACAGCTGCTCCGTGGAAGCACAGAAACTCACAATTTGCATTTGCCTTAGCAGATCTGTGTCTTTTTTAAATAAATAATGTGATTACTGTGGCTAATTTTATATGCAGATAATTTGGGGCAATTTGGGGTTTATTCTTTGTTTCTGCTTCGACGCAGAGTCATTAAATCACAACTGCATTCTGCTTAAAATCTGATCCTTTGCTGTTACTCTCCCTGTCTTTGTATATGTTTGTACTGAGCAGCCAGGCAGCACATGGTCTGTGACCCGCTGTGTTCAGACGCAGGATGCTGGGGTCCCAGCCCGGACCAGTGCCTCTCCTGCAGACACTTCAGCCGTGGACGAACCTGTGTGGAGATTTGCAACCTTTACGAAGGGTGAGCTTTGCATGTACACACAACATCAACACATCAACATGGAGAACAGAACTGAAAACAGGAGGGCATCGATTGAGTAAATAGAACACTCCACTTCACTGAGAGGGACTCAAGGTTTCATTTAAGTGAATAATGGTGAAGGTGAACCCACTCACTTTCAGAAAAAAGCCTCCATTAGAAAAATATAGAAAACATAATTCTATTGGATAAGACATCAAGAGAAGAGGCACTTGTTCTCCCCTCAGAGGCCATTTATTAAATAAGTGTTGCTGTTGTCTGTAGCGTGTTATCTACTAAATGAGACATGTCAGGGTCTGGGTGGCTATACATGAAATATGCCCCTAATCAAAACATTTAATAAAATAAACCTATCATCTTGATATGCGATGCTTACAAGGTAAAACAAACCAATACATCAAGAGGTTTTCTTAAATCTTTCAGTGGTTTTATTTGAGGTTGTGGATTTTGGTGAATGTGACAATTCAAACTGCCTATTTTTCCAGAGTTGCTTTATTTCCGAACCAGTCAGAAATACTCATTTTAGTCTACAGTGCTGTAGCCCTGAATAAAAAAGCACTGCTCGTCTTGGACTGAGACCAGAGACCTGTCCTTCACCAGACAGTGGCAGGGAAACATGGAAACGGCCGTGTCCTGACCCTCTCATACAAAATGCTTTTATTCTAGACGAGATGCCACTTCTTTCCTGTGTCTGTGCTGCCGAGTTCACCTGCTGTACCAGGCTTACCAAGGCTGTGACTAATATGTACAAAAATCTATGTGAATGCCCAAAAAAAGCCTGTGTCGGTAAATCAGGGGGAAAAGAAAGACAGGCACAGAAACACAGATGAGGAGAAAAGAATGGACCCTGCCTCACCTCTTTTACCACCAAAACCTCATCTTCTCTGGGCATGTAATGCTGCCCCTGTAGTCAGCCGGAGGCAGGTCCTACTTTCTCAGAATCACAGAAACTTTTGATCCTGTCTGTGTTCATCACTCTGCCTGTTCTGCTTTTAAGTAATTGTTTGCAGCAAGGTTCGAAAAGGAGACAGAAACGGATCAATTCCATTCATTCTCTGTTGTGACTAGTCAGGCATCATCAGCATCAACACTCAACAAGAGATTATAGCTGCTTTTAGACACGCACTTAAAAAAATGGTATACAAATATCTAGAAGATACACAGGTGTCAACATGGAAACACACCAAGGTTCAATAAGGGGCCGGTGATGATTTTTACAGCCAAATCTATAAATCATTTCTCTGACTCCACCCTCACACCACTAATCGTTGGATTGTCTGTTGTTGTGAAGGTGTGTGTAAAGGCAAACTATGGAAAATGTCAGGATATTGGGTTTTCATGTCCGAGCACAGCTTTACACACAAGATCACTGGCCGTTACACCTTTCATTATCAATGACACAGGGCGAATATCAATCACTGAGATAGTCTTGCTCCTGAATACAGGCCTGCAAAACAAAATGCTTTATATTTGCATGGGTTCTCAGAGCGGTTTTCAATCACTCACAATGCTCTTTGGTTCCTGATATCAAACAGGGAGGAAATCCCTGCCGGGAGTCCTCCGAGTTTGGTTTGTAATTCCGCAAGTAGAACTGTGCTTTTCAAGTATTCTCCATCATCATGCTTTTATACTATAACTTGCAGGTTACCAGTGCGGGGAAAGATCAAACTGATTTCTATATTAAAAATCTGAAAGAAAGATCCCTGCCGAAATATTCTCGAGGAGTTCCAGGAGAGTGAAGTAGCAGTAAAATGTCTTCCACTGATCGGATCAAAACACACAAAAAAACAGACAAATCCACTGATTTCAGTGTGAAATCCTCAAAGGACATTTCATTGTTGGAAAATCTGCTGCAAAACCTGCTCGTTTAAAGTTACATTTCAGTTGAAGAACAACTCAAGGCTCTTTGTTTCACTATTGTTTTCTGTTTACTGTGAACTTACTCTGCTATGATATAAAAGCCAGAGGGTGAAAGTAATAATTTAAGATGTGGTGGTTATAGATCCCCACCCTCTCCCCTGCAGAGTGTTAAATTAAAAGAGGTCCCTTGACTCTTAAGGGAGTATATGCGCTTCTCTCTATAGAAAGTGGCGAGACCTGCTCCCCTGGTGAGTTTTGTTAATAACATTTTAGATATTTTACCTTGCTATTTTACCTTGCAGAACTGATTGAATGATGCTTTTAAGTTCCAAGTTGGTCAACAATGGTTTTGGAGGAGGGGGGGGGGGCGCACTGGAGAGGATTGAGGAGGACCGGAAGGTGGGCTCGGGCAGGGGGGCTAGGCGTGTCACTGCGTGTCACAGTCACTGCTTGCGCACGGGGCCACGCCCTGCCTACCTGTCCACCTGCACATCAGCACTACCCACACCAGCACCACCCCCAACCAGACAGGGCTTCACTGAATGCACCTCCCCCCCTTCAGAGCATGACAAAAACATGGAGGACAGGGGAAGTTAAGGACTGAATTGAGCATAGACGCCATGTTGAGTCCAGAGACTGTTTATAAAGATGGACGACGCATCTCCCTTTCCCTTCACTACCTGGAAATGAAGCAAAAGTATCCTAGATACAAACACAACATTTTTTTGCGGTTTATAGAGCTTGCCAGGTACCGTTCAGGGGATGGAGGACACGGTAGCGTTGTCCCTCTGATACACGGTCGACCAATTGCGAGTCAGTCTCAGCTGTCAATCATGACATTTCAGTTTTTTTATTACATCAAATAATTATTTAAACAAAACTTACTGGGACAATGAACACAAATATACATTATTGTGATAAGAACTGACCCTTTAGTTTGGCACATGTCCTATCCACTTACATGGAGAAGGCAGATTTTATTGCATATATTGCAGTCAGACATCTGGTGGGCATCGAGGCGGCCTGGCTTCAGTTTTAGGGAGCCGTCATGTCGTCTATCTTTATATACGTTCTATGATCAGGCTATGAGGACCCCCCCCCCTGTAGTCAAAATGCTATTCCAATGTTTAACATGTAAACGTTTTCTGGGTTCAACAGTTTGTGAGATTCCTTTTAAAAAACATAACATGCAGAATTACAGTGTGTTGCTCATTCATTTTCCTTCCATCTCAGACTTGTATTGACAACTCAGCATGTGTCAGACAGCAGCTAATCGACAAGGAGCTGGAATTGCCTTATACCTCAAATGATTAATGCACAGTTTTTAAATTATTTGACAAAGTCAATCGACTTTATTGTTCAAAATACCATACAGGCAGTTTAATTTGTAGTAGGGATTAAAATCTCAGAGCTGTTTGAGATGACTATTTGTTATGCATCAAATCCATATTAAGATTTATTACTCACTGCAAATATGTTGCCGCATGTATGTCACACACAGCATACAGAAAATACAGGAAGGCAAAGCACCACTGAGCCACCAAGCAACAGACTGTGAGCATCAATAGTATCTTCAAGCTACACTGCAGCGTTTATTATTTCAACCAGCACACACGCAGACAAAAGCTTACCTCCCTTGCGTCCTGGAAGGATTTCTGAAGGCCAGTTGAAGCATAATTAATACTAATTTGATTTAGATCCCACTGGGAAGATGACTTTTTTCTTTTTTGAGATTTCTGAGACGGAACGTTCAGTTTTATTTTACTGACGAAGAACCCAAAAGTCAATCTCCTTGTCCTGCAGTGACAAAGGCAAAGTGCCAACTCAGTCGCACTGTGGTCGCATTTAATGACTTTTGGAGGCCACTCTGGTGTTCCACTATTATAAGGGGATTGTAGAAATCAAATAACATGGCACTTAATTTAATTGATTTTGGAAATCGTTGCACCCCTCGCAGGTATTGCACCTTTCAAATTCGTCGACCCCGTGAGTGATGCCATCAGAATTACAGTTAGCTCATTAGCCATTTGGTGTTTAGGAAGGTTGTGTGGGTGCGTGTGTGCGACTACATATTGACCTGTTTCAGAGGCTAGCTTTGAGGGAAACAAGGCTCAAATTAGCAGATTGCAACATACAAATGTATCATTAACTAACAATTTTTTTTATTTTAATCCAACAATTAACAGTCTTTGTTGTGGAAATGTAAATGAGATGAAACCCTAGACTCTTATTTCATTCAGACATTATGAAAATAGACAACATTTGATAATCATTTGATATTTGCCCCTGTTGTTTTTCTTTCTTTTACACAAACTGATATGCGACTCCACAGAATTTGGAATCCATAACAAAAACATGATCATCATAATATAATGTATTTTTCATTTATTTTGCAAGGTTTTTACTGTTATGCACTGATTTTTTTGGAGTGCATTGTTAACAAGGACAATAGTTGATAGGGAAACAAGTCTGTAGGATTAGGTGAGTGTGAGTGTTCAATAATTCAAATATTATGTTTTGGCTTAAAGGTGGAAACAATGAAATATGTGTAAATGTTAAAATCACTCACCTCCTCAAACAATTCATATATATATAAAAATGTCCATTTATAAATTATGTTTTTTAGCACTTGTTATGGGTTGGTGTGGTCCTCAGATCACCTGCTGTCAGATTTGTAGCCACTGATAACTCATGACCACAGAATACTGGTTTGCAAAACTTGGTTTGAGGTAAATATGTTGAGGGATTTGATGATATCGAAAAGAGGTGATTAAAATGTTGCTGTTCAATATTTGAACTCTTCATACTGTATCTAATGCTCCACATATTAAAGGAGGGACAAGAAGTGTTATCGTCTCCTTTCTACAAGATTAATCACTCATATTGACTGAAGGAGCATTTTCTTCTCTCCCCCTCTTGTCACTCACTCCTATCTCCCATTCTGTTCCTCACACATCTTAATCCCTCCCTCCCTTTTCTCCACCTCTCTCAGGGATATTCGAGAGTACGCCAACGGGTCCCTGTGCGTGGATTGTGATGCCCAGTGCGAGCGGGCTGACGATGACTCTCTGACCTGCCACGGTCCGGTAAGCCTGTTTCCTATAGACGACAATATTGAATCAGCCTGAAAGTATTAGTTTCACACGCTGGTCTTCTTAATGTAGACAGCAAAGAGCGCTGTTGTTTGAGCAGCTTGTTTACATTCCCTTTTATCTAGGCATTAAAGAAGAACAGCATTCAACATGAAGCACAATTATTCCATTACCGAGAGATGAGCTGCACTTTTGTTCGTCTTGCAGCGAGAAGCCACAGAGCTAAGACTAATCAGAGTTAATATGTGACATCGAGTTAATCCACTTTGTAAATCAAGATCTGTGGACTTTAAAGGATGCGTCCACAATTTTTCCAAAGTCATAGAATCCCAAGGCAGAATAAGCTAGAAGGGTTAAATTGTTAGTTTTCCATCTTTAGCCCCATAAACTGAATATAAAGAAGCACAACACTAAACAAAAAATTATAATTTGGAGCAAGAGTCTGTGCAGTCGTGATCGTGGAGGGGAGCTGCAGCATCAAGGTCCCACCCTACATGCACTTGACCAATCACGAGTCAGTCTCGGCTGTCAATCAAGATGTTTCACCCAATTTTATAGCATTAAATCAGCCAAATGTATCTGAAATATGAATACATCAATGTGATAAGAAATTGAAAAAAAATTATTGCATACTCTTACTTTTCAGTTTATTCCTGGTTCCATCCCGTGACATGGAGAAGGCATGGTTTTATGGCCTATACTGCAACCAGCCACCAGGGGCTGTTCAAATTAATTTGGCTTCACTTTTGATAAGCTCTCATGTCGTCCATCTTTATATGTAGTCTACTGTTAGTCTGCCACAAACCCCAGTATTTAGAGACAGAGCAATGCGTAGCTCACCACAAAGCAAATGACTTGGAGCTGCACACAAACCCTGTGGTCGTCTCTAAATAGTAATTAATGTATTGGCAGTCAAGTGTGCCTGTCAAACTTTGCTATAGATTATATCTCATGTTGTGACTCAAAGGCAAATCTGATTGTTTTAGCACAGATCAGCAATAGTTTACAAGCTGCTCTGAAAATATTATTTATTCAGTTCATGTTTGTGTATATAACGTTTTGTCTATCATCAGTTGACATTGGATGAAACTTTTTCATACATTTGTGCTCCAACAGTTTTGCATTTCAAAAGCTCTCAGAGAAGCAGAGCAGCATGTTGAGAGTTTGTGTGGTAGCAGCTGTACATTATAGAAATGCCACAGTGGGGAAAAAAACCCTGACCTTCATTTCTGAGTTCCTCTTGTGAACACTACACCCACAGGCACATGCGGCCCCTGATCCTGCTCTTTCTCTTAAAATCTTATCTTGCTGTTTGATAGAGAGGGATGCTTTCCGACACATGCAAGCCAGAGGGGCCATGTACTGCCTTTTGTGCCGCATCACACCCTGTCACATATTTTGCCCAATGTAGTTTCAAAGTGTTGAACTTTTTTATCCCTCCAGAAATGCTGTAATGTCTGTGTGTTTGAGTACATTGAAGTAGGCTTCAGTAGAGTGTTTGTTTTTGTTGGAGGAGATTTGTTGGTTCGATTACCAGCTGCGACAGCATGGCTGGTATTGTTTTCATTTTGGTTGTGTGTGTATGTGTGTGTGTGTCTCTGTGTGTGTATTTGTGGCATCGTGGTAAAATGTGTTCCTGAGTTTGAAGATGGCTCTGGTCCAACCCATGAATACTTAATAAGATGTAATAATGTAGTAATGACTGCTTAGTATTCATGTAGTAATATGATAATTACTGCTTGGTAGTCAATGTAATAATCAAGTATAAATAGTGAGTACTACTAAAATAAAAGTAGTCATGACTTCTGAGTACTCATGTATTAAGACGTAATGACTGAGTACTAATGGAATATTGTAGTAATGACTATTGACTTTGATGGAATAGTGTAGTAATGACTACTGGACATTATCTCTATGCCTTTTTTAAAACTAAACTCAATAACTACTCTCATAGGCAGCAGAGTCAAAAGCTGTCATATTTATTACACTACATAAAATGTGGTTGCAATAAAAGTTAGATAACATGAATATAGCAGTTAAAACAACACAGTAGAACCAGATATACAAATTGCATGTTAAAAATGCTTTCCTATTAAAACATGTTTTGAGCAGTGTTTTAAAGATATATATAATGTAGGGACTGCTTCTTACTTGTACTAATGTAATAATGACCAGTGAGTACTGATGTAATGATGACAGCTGAGAACGCAATAATGTTTTCACTATGGCTGAGTAAAGGTGAGTACTCATGAGTTGTAATGCCGATACGTTGACGGCTGCTGTGATCCCATCTTATAATGATCTGAAGTTACCTTTGCTGTTCACTCACAGTCCTCTCTTCTACTTCCTGGGAAGGTGGGTGCTATAAAGAGAATAAAGCACATAGAGTGACCTGTGGTTTACCTCCAGCACTTTGAGAAACAAGTGATTAAAAACTTTGAGCAAAAACTTCAAAGTAGTTTGTAATGATTTGGATCAGCCGAATAAACCAGTTAATTAGAACAAGCACAAAATCATTAGAGGCTATGTTCAATCTTTATTTTTAATTTTTGGCCATATTGCGGAGTTGTTAATTATTCAAAAAGTCCTGAGGTTTATATATGAGGTTTTGTGTTTAGACATCACTCAATATGTCCTCATTTTCACCCCTGTCTCTTGGAAATAATGTTGAAATGTTATACAACCAAACAGGCAAATACGTTGTACAGGAAGCTTATTACTTCCATTGACGTCGAGAGGATATGTTGTCAGTTTTTGTGTTTGGCAAGTGGCATAAACATGGATACTGAATAGATTAGTAAAATTAGAACAGACAGGCTCCCTACCAAAATAACATTCCAGTGTCCGTTTGTATGGACATGTTTATGGTTTATGTTACACTCTGACAGCACTTCAAGTTAGGGTTTATAGATTTCTGCAATAGGAAATGGTTTGTATTTATTTAGCGCTTTTCTTGTCCTGATGACCGCTCAAAGCTGCCAGGGGCAATTTGGGGTTCATCTTGCCTGAGGACATTTTATCACACAGAATGTGAGTGAATGGAAACTAGGTTCAAACCACCAACCTTCTGGCCAGTGGGCGACCCGCTTTACCTCCTCCACAGCCCCCTTCCAGAAACATAGAACAAGTGCCCTCTGACACTGAGAAGCAAATGTTTATGATTTTCCAAAACCAAACCACTGACTGGAATCTGGATGCAAACCCTGACGTCAGGTGTTCTCTCTGTTAGCCCTCGATTCACCCAGGCCACCTCCTGACTCTGCCGCCATTAATAAACCATCATCATTCATCCAAAACAAACATTGCCTCTAAACATAATCGAGCCAGCCATCACGTTTCCCACAAAATGTATTCAGTGCTTCAGTTTAATCGTATAGAAACATAATTTCTATCTGTAATGGCCATAAGAGCACTTCTCATTTTCATGCGGTATGTCAGCCTATGGGTATGTAAATGTGTGTGCGTGTGGGTGTGTGCGTGTTTGTGTGGAGCCAGGCTAACCTGTTGGACCTCATATAAATGTCACATGGGCAACACAGGCACACAAATGCATTACAGCAATCATGTAATGGCCACAGTGCCCATAGAAATTGCATTAGCGTTTACACACAGTGATTTGATAGGCCTAATGCGTTCTGTCGAGGGGGATTGGAGCAATGACTGTAACAATGAATCCCGGCAGTGTTATGGGAAGATGATGGTACACCTGGAGTAGTTCCTTCTGTCAGTTACACAAATACACCTCTGTTTTTGAATATGCAATATAAATAATTTTAAGTTAATTCAGACATTGTTGTACTTTCTTGAATAAGGAAAGTGATCTCATCTATCCTCCTCTTACTTCATGTAGGTCCCTCTTTTCAAATATTCTCTTCAAGAGTCTGAAGAAAAGAAACGTATTATATAATATATGTTTGGTGTGGAATTGAGTCAGTATTGAAAGAGATTAAATCTTTAAAAAAAAGTCTGTTCAGGGATGATTTGATTTGACGAATGTCACCCGCCTCAGCTCCAATCCATGTTTTTTAAGATTTGGTTCTTCAACGATCAACTCTGATAATCCAGTAATGAACTCTGGTGTCATGCGGTATGGTAGTGTCATGTGAATTTCTCCTTGGACATTAAACTTGAGGTGGACAGTCTCTATGTTGCTTTCTATCAAGTGTAAGACCCATGTCTTTCCTCTCTAAGAGCATCATTGACATTTATACTGAAAGTTATATCAAAGCAAATACATGCATGTAGTCATGCGCATATACATTAATGCCAACAAACTGTGTCGGAGGTTTAATATCATTGAAATGCTTTTAAATCTGCTGGAGGGCTTTACATTGCTTTATGACCACTGTCATATTCATAGAAGCCACTCATCCATCTTTTTTCCTTTTTTCCCCACTGTACTTCTCTGCCTGGTTTCCTCCATCCTCTATTCTTGTCTCCACCTCATCAGTGATGCTCTGATTTATTCTGCATTATGATATTTGGAAGACTTTCAGCAGATATAGGACATGAAGAGTTTGTCTGTACATTTACATACAATATCTTATAATAACTACTCTCATAGGCAGCAGAGTCAAAAGCTGTCATATTTATTACACTACATAAAATGTGGTTGCAATAAAAGTTAGATAACATGAATATAGCAGTTAAAACAACACAGTAGAACCAGATATACAAATTGCATGTTAAAAATGCTTTCCTATTAAAACATGTTTTGAGCAGTGTTTTAAAGATATATATAATGTAGGGACTGCTTCTTACTTGTACTAATGTAATAATGACCAGTGAGTACTGATGTAATGATGACAGCTGAGAACGCAATAATGTTTTCACTATGGCTGAGTAAAGGTGAGTACTCATGAGTTGTAATGCCGATACGTTGACGGCTGCTGTGATCCCATCTTATAATGATCTGAAGTTACCTTTGCTGTTCACTCACAGTCCTCTCTTCTACTTCCTAAATCCTTCCTGATGTACCCAATCATGCTTTGAGAAGCCTCAGCCATGAGATCTGACCCCATAAAGAGTAATGGTCTCCCCTCCTGAAGTGATTGTGCGATTTGTGCATGGAAGGGAATGGAAAAGACAGATGTTAAACCCACACGCACACAGACACACACAGGCACACAACGAACAGCATCACACACGCTCACATCAGCTTTAAGAGCATTTAGCGCAGCGGAACAATTTAAATTTACAGCAGGGCACTTTGGTCGTGACGCTGGGAATCCCTGCCATCTTTTTGGATGCCCAAGTAGCCTGCTGGTGCAAACACTGTTTGTTTGCACTGTCACATAATTTAGCTTGCTGATGTGAAGGAATTACTGAATACACAAACACACGCACAAACAGACACACACACACACACGCACACCAATGGCCATGGGTGGGAAGACACTCATAAAAGTGCCTGGCTCAACACTAAAGCCAGGGAGAGCAGTGCGACATTCAATTTGCATAATTACACCGAAGTGATTGCATATTCCCACACACACACAAAAGCTTTAGCTTAGACACACTGATACACTTACACACAGATGCACATGCACATACAATGCGAAGGCATTACTTACTGTTATGTATGAAGACGCTCTCTTTCACACTCATCCACTTGTCAAAGCAGTTATCTGCAGTTCACTCAACCTCTTTTATCTCAGTTTGTGCCTTTTTTTTAAACAGGGTGTGTATTCCTATCGTGCCTGTATTGGTCTTGTATACACTTTGTGTTAATCCTGAGTATTTGGTTGTGTTTGCATTTGTGTGCGATCCAGACATCCGTGTGAGAGAAATCCCCGGCTGTAGGTTTGATTCCCACTCACCATGTGTGCATGCAGGACGTGTGTGTTTGTGTATGTTTGTCAATGAGATGTTCTCTAGGCCGGTTGATGATACGGAGCCTGACTGAGAGAACTCCTCGCCTCTCGTCTTCCCCTCCCCTACCTCCTCCCTTGCCTATATTAGCTCCATAAATCCTGTTCTAGGCGGATTGTTATGGTCATTGTGTGCGCTGTGAGCGATGGTTATTATCTGCCTGCTCCGCTCACACTGCTTTATGTGTCTCGTCTGCTCTCTCTCTCTCTCTCTCTCTCTCTCTCTCCCTCCCTCCCGCTCCTCTTTCTCTCCGTTATTCACACTATAGCTTGCTCGCTCGCTCTCTCGCTCGCTCTCACTGACTTGCCGCATCCATGTCCACTGTCTCTGCCTTACTCTCCCTTATTACTGGACGGTACTGATTTTTTCACTTTTCTTCTCTCCCTCCTCACCACTTTAAGCCACTGTCTGTTACCTAATGCTGTGTCTCTTATGCATTCACTGCCGCACACGTTCAAGTGCAATAACTTAACCTGTAAAGGAAGCTGCACTCGGCACGTCATGTAGAAATAAACCCATCCATCACTTTACTTTAAAAACGGAGGCGACAGCAGATATCTTATCCCCATTTGCAACAATATTGATTTGTCCTTTCTGACGGAATTTGTTGTGTCAGGCCTGAATGGGTGGATGGCAAAACTTTGAGTGGTCGTCAAGACCAATATCAGTTTGTTGTCAAATGGCAGCTTAACCTTGTTACTTTTGAATACTTACTAAAAGCCTCATATATATATTTTATTCAGAATTATTTGGCATATGCATCTAAGCTCTTGTTTTCCTCCACTGTCTGCAGGGCCCAGACCATTGTGTGAAATGCCTTCATTTCAAGGATGGTCCAAACTGTGTGGACAAGTGTCCTGACGGTCTGCAAGGGGCCAACAGCATTTTCATCTTCAAGTACGCTGAAGCCAACAACGAGTGTCATCCCTGCCACACCAACTGCACACAGGGGTAAGTGCAGCCAGGGTGAAGAGAGGTCACAGGTCAGGGGTCCAGTGATTGGTTATCATTACAGTTATATCATCCTTTCAAAATCAAAAGTTGGTTCCCTCCATCTGTAAACGACAAATGAAAATAATATCCAGTGTTTCATATTTGAAGTAACTGTTTAAAGAGAATGTACGTTTTAGGAAAATCAATCGGTAGACTGCCTGACACAGAAAATGAAGCTTCTCATTGCTTCAACCTTGCACCTAAATCTGACAATACTACCGAGCATCTCCTCATTTTGCAAAAATGACAATGGATTGTCAAAATAATAGAGGAACATACATAAACCTATGTGGGTAGGTAGTACTAATGCGTTACTGGTGAGCCCATGAGCCACAGCATCTCACCAAGTAGCCCTGCAAGCTGTCGCCACGTCACCTAGACTCCTGCGGCACCTATTTCACAAACACACTTGAATATATTTCCCTGTGGCAGTGACTGAAACCTTCTTACTAGCTCTCTGTAAGTGCATTTGGCTTTTATATAATATTGCCTGAATAGCATATGCTCAGGAAAACTCCCTATCCGTGTCCTGCAAACATAAAAGGATGATCCTACGCAGGATAAGACAGATAAATAAAAGAGGTGAGGCAGAAATGGAGAGGAAGAGACTGAATGTGAGGAGTCAGTGAAGTACCTTGCCACTCTCCATTCCTCACTAGCCACTGATCTCTCCATGTAATATTCAGCAAGGGTTGGTGAGGCATCATTTTGTATTTAACTCCAGGGGGAGTTTATGTCACTTCCTTGTGTGTTGTTTCTCCTCCTCTGAGTGACAGCCTGCAGCTCGCTTGAGCATAACAATGTACTTGTAAATGAAAAACACTGGGCCGACACTCTGTCTCAGGTAAAGCTTCATAAGCAGGCCCGCCTCTCAAAAACACAAGCTGAGGGAGGGAGAGGGAAGAGGTGAGCGACACAGACAGAGAGGGGAACAGACACAGTCATGAAGAAAACCAATAATCTTTACTTCTAAACATCCAAAAGAGCCACTAAGTCTGTCAGTCATGGCATATTATACCAGTAGTGCATTACAGCACAGCACAGATTTTAACCATCGGCACCGGAGGACTGAAGACATATTTGCTTTTCATTAGAAGATTAATCTTTCACTCTGAAGCTGAACTGAGAATAAAGTCGGAGCTGAAAGAAGCTAACAAGGCTTTGGTCCAGGACTGGCTTTATATTTCAGGTTTGCCTGCAGGCGTCAGGGAAACACACGTGTTTGATGAAGCTCTTGAATGGTGCTGTACCTGCCAGTGGCTTTATGGCGTATTTCTCTATGTTTGACATTCAACAGGCAGAATATAAAAATTAAACTGAGTTCAAATGGATATATTTGAACTGAACTGAAATTCAGGACAAGGAACAAGATAGTGAAATCACGTAGAACTTTATATTCAGTCTATGGGTTCGACACCGGTTATCTCGGAGCGGAATTACTTTTTCGTCCTTCCAAGAAAAGGTTTGTTTCAGAAAAAGTTGTTTTCAGATAATTGTTTAAAAATTGCTGAGCTCCTGATTGGTCCTCACACTGAAGAATAAAATACATAATTTGATAATGAGACTCAATTGTTCTAAATAGGAGAATAGTATGACACAGACAGAGAAGAATGTTGGTACAGTTCACTTATACAAAAAATACAACCCTATACTAAAGTGTATAAAATAAAATAGAATATTTTTTGTTAAACCATATGGGAGGGAGCAGATAACAAACATAGGTCACTGCAGGTCCTGTAAGGCTTGTTCATTATCTTCTGGAGAGTGGGGACTCTGCCAAGGTTCACTTTATCTCAGTGCCAGGACAGGATGGGAACTCCACACACAGAACAACAAGTAATGTAATCTATCTAATCGCAATGCTGATGCCCAAAGGTCTCGCAGCTCAACAACATATGGTTTAGTTTGGTATAAAACAAATAATAGGCACGCATTTAAAAGCTGATGCATGCAGATATTTAAAGATGTATTTTATCATAAGTTCCCTGACAGCCCCTCATCATTTTCATAGAGTGAATGTGCCAAACTAAAAACGTTTCACTTTGTGCTTGATCTGTGTTGTTTACCTAGGTGCATTGGACCAAGACTGCAAGACTGTATTGGCTGGATGGACAGGTAGAAAATTCTCGGTTACACACAAACACACACACACACACACACACACACACACACACACACACACACACACACACACACACAAACACACATGCAAGAATCACTGTAAGCAAAGTTTGTGATTAATGGCTAGCTGCAAGGCCCCAAATCCCTAGGAGTGTCCTTAAACCTTCTCTGTGCACGCATGCTTGTGTGTGTTTGAGTGTTTGTGTGTGTCTGTGTGACCGTGTGTGTGTACACAAAAACAATTTGCCTGGTGCTTGATAAATTGATAGCGCTGAAGCTTTTGTTCTGCAGCTGTGGGGAAGAGAAAAAGGGAACAAAATGCCGCTAACAGTTTGCAACAAATAGATTCAAGGTTCCACAGGAGAGAGAGTTTGGCATCAGGTGGCGCTCAGAGCTGTTGTGTGGTCTTTGAGGGATGATTAAAAAAAAAAAGAGGGTTGAGGAAAAAAGGCTGATAAGCAGAGTGAGCAGTCAACATGACAGAAACTACTGGTGTGTCTGGGGGACTGCAGCGAAAACACTGAACCCAAAAAAGAACAGTGCTAAGCAGAAAAGAAGGATGGTGCACTGGTGAAACTCTGTGTGACTTTCATCTGGAGGCATATAGAAGAACATATATGTGCAAATGATACGAGCTCACAGAACAGTATCCCCGGGAGGAAAGCACATGCACAAATGCAGTCCCTTGAGAATGTGGCTCTCAAGCTCAACCCTCTGTACACGCTTGCAACTTCTCTTCTGATACCTCATATTTAATTGATTACATTATGATTGTATATATTTGAAATGGTAATATTACATGATTACGTGATAGTCTTATTGTAAATTTCCAGACTGGTTATTCTGGTTATCAACATTGTAATTGTGGATATCAGGAATTGAAAACTGAAGTGATGTAATTTTCCCATTAGGGTGACATTGTAGATATCTAAAATACAAATTGAGTATAGTCGTAATTTTTTATCATACCTGTTCTCTTTAACTCGGATGAATTAAATTACATCTGCATGTGCAAGTGCTGAGCTGTTTGGAGAGGGTCAAGGTTGCACTCGTCACAGTCTCGTGCTCGCGGGACCACATTTGTGCATGAAGTGCAGAAATTTAATTTCACAAGGATGGTTTTGTGCTCACGGATACGGCCGTGTGCACACATCCATGCATGCACTTGGTTTTAATGTGCATGGATTTTGAGACTGATTAGATGACATATATCACCCCAGAGAAAAAGAAAAACATCTCGCAGGAGGCTATGGTGGCTTCTAAGGTGCGGATCCAGGGGCAGGGGCGGGGGTGCTGAGATCTGATTGGCCCCTGAAGTGCCCCTGTCCTGTCAGTGGTCTTACAAAGATAATCACTTACAAAAAATACTAACAAGGACAATGACAATTTTATTCTCTAAGCCTAATAAGCATTCAAACAAGGAATGACTTAAATTTGTACCTCTCTAATGGATGTTTGACATATAATTGGCCCCTCCGTCCTAATTGTGGCCCTTTTTAAGACCCCTGATTTAGAAAAAATTCTGCCACTAAGCTAACTCAGCATGAGGAAAAAGTCTTTTTAGGCAGATCTGGTGAGCAGAAGAAGCCTCATCACATCTCTGACATCCTGTGGATACAGTAGAAGATGGTTGGCTCACCCCAGGCTTATAGCGGTCACCTCAGAGGTGTCACACATGTCGTAAACCCGATACTCACTGGATGTATTGACTCCTGTACACAAATGAAAAGTGGCTTATCAGACACAAATGATTAGACTAATCCTCCAAAGGCCATCGCTCCACCAGGCGTTCACATGTATTATGTTTTTGCAGGGATTGTAAGCATATCTGATTAAACTGGATTACTCACTGTCTGTCACTTACTCGTGTCGTGCTTAGTCTGATAAAACTGGAAATACTTCATCTAACAAGTTCCAATTATCTGTTCTTTTAGTTTGAATTCATTAGAGCTGTTGTCTGTTGGTCTTCCCCCGATTCCCACATGCGTGATTAACGGATTTCTTTTTAAATCCCGATGTTGATGCAATGGTGGAGAAACATTGCATTTGCTGCATCACTGACCACGTGGCCTGATGGGTGATCTTTAGAACTGTGCGTCGTGGGCATGTTTACAGTAGAGCAGAGGTTCAAGTGATCAGTCAGGGGACCTTTTAATGCCATTTGGAATGACCGACCAAGTGAAGCATGTGGATTGAATTAGATCATCCACAGTGGATCGGGATGCTGACATTACGTCTGTTCAAGTGTGAAATTCTTATAGGTATTTTTTGCTGCTCTCCTGTATATGGGTAGCCACTGTATGTCTTTGAGCATTTTCCTTCAGTGGATTCTTTTTTATTAAGTTGCTGAAGAGTATGCTTACTTTTATTTTTAGTGAGGTTTATAACAAACTTTCTGATGTGTGATTTTTTTTGGTTGACTTTCAATGATCTCATTTACATGGATTATCATCAAATAAAAGAATGACAGTTTTCCTACCAACTTGATAACAACTGTGTTATACCTAGTTTGATTAAGCAAAAACAAGTTCAAGTATAACTTGTGTAGTCTTTTTGTCACAGGCACAGCTCTATCCCTTTTCATGGCCATGGCCTGACTGATTTTACATTTCTATGTCAACTTTCCAGAGAGGAGAGATAATGTGTTAATTCTTACAATAAGATTTAGAGGTGCTATTAGGCCGGTTAAATACTATAATCTAACCCTCTCCATGTAATGGACCAGTATAAGTGTCTAACCCCCGATGAACAGAACATTTCACAGTTGGACTAAATGTGTTTTCTGGTGGAGTGACAGGGTCTATATTACAATATCTTAATATCACTTTTGTTATTAATTGATACCAGCTTTTCTGCAGTAAGATAATATTAGATAATATACCTGCCAGGCTAATTGTTCTCTATTGGTCTGAATGGCTCTCACCTGCACTTTAACAGTTCAGAATGATCCAAGTCTCCAATGTGCCGCCAAAGCGAGAGATGTGGGGGGGATTCAGAGTTCCTCACTTCCCATGAAGCTGGCTGACGGTGATAACAGTTTATGGGGTGTATCCTTGCAGTCTGTGATAAACAGTCCCAAATAGCAGCCTTTTTTCCCAGTGATTTAGGGCAGAGTCTGAGTCTGTGTTGACCAAATTAGCTTATTTCATAGCAGGAAAAGGGGGGGGGGACTCCTTCTACTTACTTAAAAATTACTTTGAGTGTTGATATCAAATGACAGCGTCGGTGTGGTGCTGAGAATTCACTTTGATGGTTATTTCCATGTTTTTGATCTCAGCCGTGGTTTTAATGAGAGGGCATGGAGGGATATAACCAGATGAAGCTCAGAGCAAAAACAGACAAAAATGGAAGGTGAAAGTTTTGTTTTTTTATTTCAAGAAACATCCACACAGCCTCACGCGGATGATCACAGAGACGTGTGTTGTGTTTGTTTGTTTTATTACCTTGTTTGTTTTTGTGTGTGTGCAAATGATAGTTTAAGGACAAGTTCGTCTTCATCCTCTGTCATCATCTCCTTCCTCGAGGTGAAAATGTGTCATCGCCTCCACCCTCTTCCGTCTTCATCAATTACTTGTTTTTCTTCCTTCTCCTCTCCCCCCCTCCTCTTTCGTGTCTTCAGAACCCCTCTGATCGCAGCGGGGGTGATCGGCGGCCTCTTCATGGTGGTGATCCTGGTGCTGAGCGTAGCCGTGTCTCTGCGCCGGAAGAACATCAAGAAGAAGAGAGCGCTCCGTCGCTTCCTGGAAACAGAGGTGAGCAGGGGGGGGGATGAAAAACAAACTGAAAGAAGGTTGATGTTGATTCCTATATATGCCAGTGAAAGATGTTTGGAGGAGTATGACTGGATAGAGAAACCAAGCAGAGGTGGCAGAATTATCTAGATTTTGTACATAATTCACGGCCTCTGCGATCAATACTCCATTACCTTTACATTTGTCTTAATTAGTGGGATTATATTGTTGTCTGCAGATTTTTGTGTGCTATGGAGTCTGTGTGTGAGTATGTGAGTATATGTATGTGTACCAGACACCACACGCTGTACAACATAAGACAAAGTCAGACTGAACGAGGCAGAGAGGAGAATGAGACTTCAGGCTTCCAGATGGAGTCCGAAAAAAAAGTGTCAGAAACTCGGAGGCTCAGGTGTTGACTCTGCCCTGGTATACTGGAGAGGACCCTTGTGCTAGGAAGAGGGAAGGGACCATACCATTAGAGGAGAAAAAACACCCTCCTCTTTGGTGTTAAAACGAGGAGAGTACATCATGTAACGCACTCCTGGGCCCATAGTGTGAATGAGGTCGGGTTTCACTGCTTTCTGTCTATTCGGGGAGCACAAGTATGAGTGAAGTGTCTGATGGCTTCGATAATGAATAAATAGCACCGATATGGGACGTTATTATACTTATATGTCTCTTACATATTGTGCCACTGTTTTTCTACACAATTTCCGACACAATGTGGTGACACTTAAGTTTAATATATTATAAAAGCATTCTTCAGTGTAGCAGTGTCGAGACCTGAAGGAGAAAAAAGCTTTCTGTCATTCTCAATGCCACAATATAATGAATTACATAGTGTAAACAAAGATAAAAGTCAATTTTCATTGAAGAGGAAGTATTGAATAAACATTTACAAACAAGAAAACACTTTTACACAAAGCGGTCACGTGTAGGCTGATGTGACCAATCGCTATTACTACAGTGGTTTTTACAACTCAGGTGAAAATAATTTAGCTTTTTAAACTCATTTAAGTTAATTATTCAGTGTGAAATGTGAATGTTTCAATATATACGTAAGTAATCATGTAAATAATTTAAATTTTCCCAAAAAGCTTCAAAATATTATGAAAAATAATGCCAATAATGGCCAATTTTGGCTTAACTGTGAAAGTTTCAGATATGAGACAAATCTTTCAATCATGGCCGCTCTGTTCTGGGACCTCCCTACCTTTGTTTCTTCATTCAAGGAAAGTGAGAGCAGCAGTTGAAAAGAACAGAGCAGGCATCAGTAACAATATGACACATTGATTAGATCAGATACATAATGAGTGGGAGGGGCTGGGGTGGAGGAGCGTTGCAGTGGAAGCAGGAAGTAGAAAGAGCAAAGCAACGTGATTGCAGCTTTGCCGATTGGTTGCCTGAGGTTGCATCTTAAAGTTACAGCACTGTTGTACAACTGTCTCAATGCATATTAGATAAATCCAAATAGTTCACTTTCTTACGTACTGAGAGATTAATCAAGTAAATCTTTCAATACAGGCCAAAACACCGATGACCTGGTGTTATATAAATATATACTAAAGACTTCAAATTGTTTCTAGCTGTGGACTAACCCGACAAAGACAATGTTTTTAACAGCTCTTTATTATAGAAATGATTACCCTGTCTGCGAGAGGCACAGGAGCAGGCAGACAGAAGTCTGAACTGGAACTAATGGCTGTCTGTGTAGATACTTTACTTTGCCTATAATGTGTTGCAGGTCGATAGTCAGATTCTAGGAAATTATGTCTGAAAACTATCACATTATGTTAATTGTCTTCCCACTGGCTATTTGCTCTATACATAATTTAAAGGTACCGTGTGGAGTTTTTATTGAAACTAGTAAAAATATGTTTCGATTCAAAGTTATTTCCCATAGTGCATATTGTTTATCAATCAACTCTAGTAAAAACAATAAACACATTTCCCTCCTGAACATTTGCAAAAGAGTATTTAAAATCCAGCATTGGTTATGTCCATGAAGATTTCTCTACCTCCACCTTTAGGACCTGCTGTTGTGAAATAGTTTGGACTTATTTAATAAGGAGTGGAAAAGGCAACAACTGTGCATGGATACATGACTCCATATGCATCTGTGTGCTTGTACATGTAATGATGAACAAAATGTAGGCACTGCTCTGCTAATGGTCACAGCGAACCTTTTTAGGACTGAAAAACAGATGCAGTCATACAAACTTAAGTCGAGGGGACACTTTTAAATCAGAAATTCAAACTTTCCCAAGTGGATTACTCAGCAGCTCTCTTTACCACTTTTTTTTTATACATGTTTCTCTTTTTGAACATTTTTCGATGCACGTGCCAGGCCAGCGTGTTTCCTCATCACCCTCACTCGTAGTTAACTGCTATGAGAAATCAACTATCGTGTTTAAATTTCAAACACTTAGTTTTTTACATGACGACACAGCTTTGGTTTGA
This sequence comes from Limanda limanda, assembly GCF_963576545.1. NCBI lineage: Eukaryota > Metazoa > Chordata > Actinopteri > Pleuronectiformes > Pleuronectidae > Limanda > Limanda limanda. The sequence goes on along the minus strand of NC_083651.1, from coordinate 18,428,847 downwards.
TTTCAGCACTGGGTTGTGCAGTGAGAATGTGGACAGCTCCAATGTGCTGCACCTTCCCTGCTGCACAGTCTCAACTTCTTCAGGACCACTAGTGCTGGACAGCTCCCTGCATACTGGACTAGCTTATCGTAGTGTGTGTGTCTCTGTGTGTGTGTGTGTGTGTATTCTGTATGTGTGAGTGTAATGTTTCTAGATGGTTCATTTGAAGGGGGGGGGGGGGGCTACATGAACACCATTCTAGTTTTAATCCCGCAGAAGCTGATTTGTTATTCCATTAAAACAATTTGAAGACAGACTATTGTTTTTTAATCAATGGCAGAGCCAGAGGGACAGAAGGTGCCGGCCACAGCCAGACTGATTTAAACTCTCTCTCTGTTTTCCTCTCTCTGCCCTCCCTCTCTAATCGTCCTCTCTTCTCCTAATTCTCCCCGTTTTGCTACCTCTCTCAAGCTTTTGCATCCTCTAAACTAATTCAGCTGCTCACTTCTCCATCGCTGTCTTGTAGTTATTGTTGTTCCTGTTCTCTCCCTCCATATATACAATTCTTCCTACTCGATAGGTATTTCATTTGTCCGTTCCTCCACTTGAGCGGTAATGAGACAGCAAAAGTGTCAAATCTTTTCAGGCTCCACAATTATCCACATCCCGCAACTCTTTCTCTCTGCTCTCCATCCACCTCTCGCCATCTCTCTCCTGTGCACACAAATTAAATGTCCTCACACGTTATACTGAAATGGTTTTGGCACTTCAGAGTTCGCATTTGTCTTGATGGAAAAATGTCATTAAAAGCAACACTTCTTTTTCAGTAATAACTTTAAGCAACTCGGCGGTAATTGTTGTTTCCTATGATTAAAGCCGAGTTTCACAGCAGGAGTTCTTAGAAATTAGGTCAGGATATTTTTCTGAACAGCTTGTTTTCCATTGATTCTAGGAACAGGCTTGTATGAATGACAAATATTAGAAGAAAAACTGTCTGTATTAAAGGTTCTTTTACATAATTGAGGTTGGATCAGGTTAACTTTGCATTTGTATAAACACGACATGGAAAGTGAGTTGTGTTCCTATGATTCTCTTAAACCTAAATAGCATAGTACTGTTTAACAATAAGACCGATTTTAACCATTCCATAATATATCCTCATGATCGATTATCACTTGATCGTTAAAGAGATACTGCTCTTTTAAGCTGTAAACTAAATTGTATATGTGTTCCTTGATGAAATACATTAATGCAGGTTTTTAATATCACATTTATCACCAAATTTATTTTAGAAACCTTCATTTATGTGTTACACAACCGTCATAGTGTTTCAAATGCTTACGTCAGGTCAACCATTTGTGTCTAATTTGTGTTGTAGGGTTTGTGTTACAGTTAAATCTGATTGAATGTCCTCTGTGTTACTTGATGTGTTTTTAGCTGGTGGAACCTTTAACACCGAGTGGGGCAGCACCCAACCAGGCCCAGCTTCGAATCCTGAAAGAGACGGAACTCAAAAAGGTCAAGATTCTCGGCTCTGGGGCCTTCGGGACTGTTTACAAGGTAAAACACTCAAAGAATGAAAAAGTGTGTGTTTGCTTGATCATTTATTTAAGTTGAAAGGTGGCAAATATACAGATATTTCATATTCACTCTGAAACTTGAGATCTTTTCCAAGGTCTTGTAAGATCTCGCAGAGAGACGTATCACAAGACAGATAATGACTGTAAATCAGATGTAAGGCTGGTGGGAATGAAAAGAATAAGTAATATAGCAGATACTGAGACCCCTGGGGTTACAGTGAAAATGAGGTAGCCGAGGTCACCTCCAGTGTGATGACCGGTTGGGGAGAGGTAGAGAGGAACGGCTCTTAAATGAGAAAGAATAGACTCTCTCGTCCTGACATCATCAGTGGATGTTTTGTGGATCCATCTATTCACATTACAGCCCGTTTCTGGGTCAGAGGTCTGGCATGAGCGCAGATGTCCTTTTTCTTGCATGTTACCTCTGGGAATCTGCAACCTCTGGGCATGTAAAGAAAAGTAGTCCACCCACAGTCACATGGTTGAGCCCAAGCATCCATACAGTAGTTTCCCTGGTGGTCACACAGCATTGAGGTAAATACATCTCATCTCCACTGGATCCTCTCAGAGTGGAGGAGCAGTTTTGTGACGCTGAGACGCTCTCAGGCAGTCAGCTGAGAAAACTCACTTCAGCAGCTTCACTGCACGATCTTATTAATTCAGACACAATCCAGAGGTCGTGGCTAATGAGCTTCAACATTCAGATTGACGTGTAAAGTTTTTTGCTGTGCAGCAGAGCTCTTTTTTCTCCAAAACATAAAACACTTTTCCATTACATAAAGTGCCACGTTAAAGGTCCCCTGTAGACTTTTTAACCACCAGTGGCACAATGATTAGATGAGTGACGCCTTGTGTTTCTTGTGTTTTGTGTTTTACGAGCACATGAAAGCAGACGCACACTTTAACACACAATGACACAAGTGAAACAGCTGTCGTGGATGCGTGCAAGAAAACAAGTTAAACATGATACAGAAGAGTGTTAATATTCCAAGGCCCCTTCTTGAAAATGGCCTAAAATGTATATTGTATATTTCTGCAACTGCAGGGTCTATATAAACAACAGTGGTATCTATATAAAGGTAACAGCTGTGAGGTTTCTGTAGGGATTTAAGCATCAGTATAGATGTTAATGGGTCAGGGTAAATGACAAGGGAACACATGATGAATAGAGGATTTCATGTCTGCAGATTTTGTTGTTTTCAAGTGAATATCTCCTATGGAATGGTGCAGATGTATCCCACAACCCCAGCACAACATCTGAACACCATCTGTGCCCAATGTTATTCTAATTTAGTGAAGCAGAGCAAAGTAACAGAGATTTTATTAGAGATGTGTTTAGGCATCCTCTCCAAATAGCCCGCTTTGGCACAATCGGTTCCAATTGAGATTTCTCACAATATAACACTGTATTCATTTTATTTAAATATCACTGATTGGCAAATAAACGGCTGTAAAAAGCTTTCTGAATAGCAGAGTGTATTGGAAGCTAAGCATACATAGGGTCTCAGCAGATCAATGGTCAGTTCCAACAACCAAGGCAAGGCCATATAATGAGTTGTTGGCAGATGTTAAATACTTCAGAAGGGGCCTTAAACCGAAATAATACATGTATCTGTCTACTCCCCTTATGGGGCTGTCAGCAACAATATGCCACCTCGGTTTGAAGCACCCTATTCAAATGTGATGTTAGAAATGGTAGGACATAGTCTTCAGGTGTATTTCGTACCAGCTATAGCAAACAACAAAGTGCAAAGCATGACTTAAATGCTCAAATAGCTCTTTTGGATAAAAATGGAGCATGTCTACACTGCACAATATGGAATATAAAATAAATATATAATACTACATACCCTGAGTGTAGTTAAAGTGAGAAACAAAGTGGTGAGTCATTGTGCTGCATTATAATTATTATCAGAAGTGCAGGTAGGAAGACAATCAAGATGAGGTAGGACATGGAAATTACAGCTTTGTGAGAGCAGGTGTCTGTAACTGTGAGCGGAGGTGGACGAGCTGTCATCACATGAAGTGAAACACGTTTGAAACATTTTCCCCAAGTTGTTTTCGCTCCTCTTTGCTTTGACCACATTGGCAGCCGCTAAATCAGTTTAATCCCATTTGAAATTAGATACTTCGAAGTAATTAAACAGCTCCACACAAGTTTTTACACAAGGACAAAATAACCTTTAATTACACAGCCTGTCGTACATTCTCATCCTGTTTGTGAGATTCATCCTCTTTAAAGTCTGCAGCACCTTTCTTCTGATACACTGACTCATCATGTGGTTGTGTGTGTGTGTTTGTGTGTGTTTCTTTAGGGTATTTGGGTTCCTGAGGGTGAAACGGTGAAGATTCCAGTGGCCATAAAAATCCTAAATGAGGCCACCGGACCCAAGGCTAACGTGGAATTCATGGACGTGAGTATTTACAGAACAGGAAATTGTGAAACTGAGCTAAAAGACTGAAAAATAACAAAAATACATTCCAATTTTGAGTTCTATGTTAAGCATTTGAGCCAGTTTTTGACTGGATTTCGTGCAGTGTACAGGGGGGTGCGAATGGAAACAGTGTAAGCACATAAGCGGCGAGCTTTGGCTTTACACCTCAGAGGATTTACTTATACAGTGTGAGGTGGAATTTAATAACTGAGGTTTGGAAACGTGTTTTAGTTTATAGTTTATGTTCTTGTAAAACTGTTTCAGTTCAGCAAACTTAATGATCATACTGTATCAGAGCACTGTTGGCACCATGACTTATTGTTTTGTGCCGGGAGAGGATTAAAATAACAAAAATACTGAACCCACTCCTCAGTGATTTAAAAAAGAAAGCACAACTTGCACATTAGCTCAGTTGGTGAAATGTAGCATTGAGAACTAAGCTTACGCCCTATGGATCGTCGGGGGGGCCTCTAGGACCCTTTCACGCTCTTGGGTACAAACACGCAACTCCACAGGCTCCCGGCACTGTGCACCAGGGCCACCGTTTATTAAACTTTCGTAACTCGGCTCATTTCAAAAGCAAAAGCAGAAAAAAAATTATGATTACCCTGCGATGATGCAATGCAGATGAAATAACATCCATCAACACACGTGCACATGCACACACAGACACGCACACATGGAAACCGACCCAATTGCGGTCATGTTCTGCACTCAGCTTGACAGTCTGAGAGGAAGAGATTTTGGGGTGTTAGCGTTTCTATTTTTATCGAGACGTCTTTGATGAATATCCTGTGTGTGTTTAAACTTATGTTCTACACTATGGGCTTTTGGGTCCGACAAACAGAGAAACAGATATCACCCATGAAAAACACACAATATAAGAAAGAGAGAAACAGAAGGGAGATTTAGGGCTTTTCGATAGACTCTGTAGAGACATAGTGGCTGATACAAAAAAAAGGAAAATGTACTTATAGGCTATTTAGGACTAGACGTGTGCATGTGAATGGCAATTTCTAATGTATCTGACTCTGATTGGCTGAGCCAGAACGCAAATCAAAAAAGGGCTGAAAACAAATTCAGAGCTAATTTGTTGATTGTTTGTTGATTCCTTTTTTTTTTTGTTAATTATTTCCATCTAATTTCCCAGTGATGATCTCCTACGCATTTATCCGGTCCACAATCTTCTTGTGTTGTTTTCTGAGCAGCTGTGGGCTCAGCCTCTGCACCGGGAACATCAGTGGTCTTTACTGTGGATAATGATTTGTTTACTTGACCCCGGTTACCCTCAAGCTGCAGGTCACACTAACTTACCTCTTAGAAGAGTATCTGAGGACTGACACAATGATCCCAGTGAGAAGCCAGGGTAGCAGCACCGAGCCTGGATGTATGTATCTGTGTGTGTACAGTGTAGTAAGGCTTTTGTTCTGTGACCCACAAACTTGCATTCCACATTCATAAATAATAATGATAATAAACTTAATTTACAATCCACACTAAGCTACACAGTGCTTCACAAAAATCAATATCACTTCAATATCCAATTCATCCGCTACACATTTTGTGTCTTCCTGTAAAAATAACGTTAAATTGAGTCCATTTTATTAAATGCGTTTTGAATACAGGTTTATTCGAAATAAATGATAATTTACCATTTATTAGCTTGAAATGTAATAATTACATTATTCAAGAAAGTTGATTGATGCATCTATTTAGGTTGTGAATGTTATCTGCATATTTCACAATATTGCAATTTACTTTGTTTGGTCTAAGTAAGCCCGTTTTCCTACTTTACTGCATTAAGGTTACTGCAATGAATTATTGCATAATCTTTTTCTGACGCCAGGACAGTTTTTTTCAGCCAAGTTAAATTATTGTCCCCTCTACACGTGTGAAACTTTCATTATAGTACGTGAATGAGTTTTTTTTTCACATGTTGGATTCTGGATAACGTCCCTGATCGACTCTGGAGTCTCTCACAGACTCTGGCCCGATTCAATGTATCTACTGCCATCACCAGAGGAGCAGGGATACCATAAAGTTTACAATGTGTTGTGATAATATCTCTCTCTTAATAGAGCACTACCGACTATTTCTGTCTCTCTGCAACACCCTTACACACAACCGCCTCCACCAGTGTTGTGTGCTTTTGCTGCACTGTTATCCATCTCATGATGAATTGTCACATTAACCCTTGCAGAAACAAGGCTTTGAGTGTGTAAACCTGTGTAAACGAGCTGTATTTCTCTTTGGTAGCTCTTTTTTTAGCATTAGATTAATAGGTTTTGAATTTTCACGGTGCTGCCATCGTATTCCTTATAGCAAACTAATATATTACGTTTGCTCCTGCTCTTCAAGTCCCTGTATGTATAGGTGTTGACACCACAAGCAAGTTCAAAGCCTGATAAATAATATACCGGAGCAGCTTTTTCATATGTACATATGTTCTATTCAGTAGCGGCTTCTACCGCAAAAATATTCCACACCAAACAACTGAAAAAGAAATAATTCTTACTGTAGTTTGCAATAAAAATAATAAAGGACACAGACACTTGATTGACAACAATCTCTTCCCGTGATGTATTTACTACATTTGTATTTACTACAAAGAGTGCTGACAGCCTTGTGAGGCAGCGAGTCACTTTGATGTGCAAGGTTTTTTGTATAGAAATCTACTGTTTCTGACGTAGTGGAACCTTGCTGCTAACCAAGAGAAATTCAAGAGAAACTTCAGCTTGAAACAGAATACCAGCTTCTATGATCTTAGACAGTTCAGTCAACACTTGTAAACATGATGGACTCTGCCAGTGTGTTGAGTCTTGGAACCTTTTCTCAGGCATTCGGCCTTTTTACGGCTAAAACTACAGTTTGGGTTTAATGGGACAACTTGTGAATGAAGCACTGATCCTCTGAATATTTAGTCACACGCCTATAGATTTAACCATGTTACCCAAGTAAAAGTATAAATCAGCTATTCTGATCCAGACAGTGGAAAGTGTCTAACAGTAGATTTTAAATATAAACTTTATTTGACTTTTTATGTCTGCAATTTCTAATGAGACCCTGCAGTGCAAGTCACAATGACAAATTGGGAAACACAACAGCAAATCCCAAAGCACAACAACAAATCAAAAATAACAAAAAAGAGAAGACAATAAATAAAACACAAAGGCAAACCACAAAAAAAGCAAAAAAGAAAATAAGTAAACACAACCACAAACCACCACAAACAAACAAACACACACACAATAAAACACATTGGCATATCTCTAAACATAACAAGTCAAAAAACAACTACATACAAGAAACACAACAAAAAATAAAGAACACAAAGAAATACAGGATAAGTGAACACAATAGTCGTGATTTTCCCCTTTATTATCCTCGCTTACTAAACCTGCTCAGTTAATAAAAGCACTTTTCAAACTGTATGTTTGATTTTCTGGTAAATTGTGCTGTCTGTTAATGGAGATATGCAATAAGAGGATATTAAGTCTTCATGTGCTGTTCAATCAAAAATAATTGGGATATTCTCTGCAATCAAAAGACAAAAAAATTGTCTCACAGCAGAGCGCCGCAGCTTCAAAGGCGAATTCCAAGCTGGGTTCTACACGAACACTCAAGATCAAAAAAACAACACGTCAGTGATGTGATTTGTGTTTTCCTAAGACAGTTGGCTGACGAATATAGGAAACAAATATTGCAGGATCTGTTGACATACTATTACAAACGTCAACCTCCACCAGCCCTCCTCCCACCCCACATGCCTGAGTGTGTACGTGTCTCCTTCAGGAGGCCCTGATCATGGCCAGCATGGAGCACCCCCACCTGGTCCGCCTGCTGGGCGTCTGCCTGAGTCCCACCATCCAGCTGGTCACGCAACTGATGCCTCACGGGTGCCTGCTCGACTACGTCCTCGAGCACAAGGACAACATTGGATCCCAGCTGCTGCTCAATTGGTGTGTCCAGATTGCCAAGGTAAGGCCGGAGAACTTAGCTCTGCTGGTCGTTTCTCATGCTTGTTGCTGGTTTCTTTATTTCCTAAGTGACTGGTCAAATTATTTGATGACAAGTCCGTTGCTGAAGTGATTGACCCTTGATGTTGAGTTGCTCTCTGTGGTCAAGTGAGCTGTTGTTTGTAGACACCCTGAAAAGTACCATTTGATTATTGTCTATTTGAGATGCACAGGTGCTCGGAGCATCCAACCAGGGAGAACACGAACATTTTCACCTTATCCTGAATGGAAAACTCACGTGACCAAAGTTTACAGCTCTGCTCATTTCATCGTCAAAATCCATTGTGGTTCTCTTCCACTGCGATTTGGGTTTTACTTAAATGTCCTTCCGAGAGACATTTTGGCCACCGTGCATGTTTCAGGTGATCAAGGCAAAGTGAATTGACAGAAAAAAAGATGTCTATGTTAGTCTTAAGTAGAAGGTTGACAGCCAGAGACTGCAAGTATTGTGTCTGCTGGCATGTGTGTGTGTGTGTTTGTGTGTGTGTGTATGTGTGTGTGTGTGTGTGTGTGTGTGTGTGTGTGTGTGTGTGTCTTTGTGTGTGAGATTCAGCAGCAGACAGTGCCGCCGCTCACTACTCTCTGTGGAGAAGCGTAGTAAATAATTCAAAGCCTGTGTCTGGAGTGCAGGGAACTCGGTGTTACAGATCACGGATGTAGGAGTGCATTATAATAAGCTTTAAATAGTTTTAATATTAATAGGCGGCATATTCACCGTGCAATGGTCTCTTTTTTCCTCCTCTCTGTCAATGTGGAAAGACTAAAACTGACAAACTCGCAAGTCACCAGAGATAAATCAACATCTCTCTGACTCGAACAACCCGAATGTCTTTAATCAGCCTCAGAAACATGTTGTTATCCATGTATTTGATGATTAATAAAAGATATCAGCTGCAGGACCTGACAAAATATACCCCTGTATGTATAATACGATTTAATTGTGTCTGTAAACATGCTCAATGATATAGGGCGGGTTAAAAGCACATAAGCACAACACAGCAAGAGAGTCGTGGACCGAAAAGCCAAGAAAAGCAGCATGAAAATGACTTCACAATCGCTGCAGTCCCAGATTTAATATCTTAGACAAATATTTTTGTAACCATTTTTGGCTGAATCAGAGGCAGGCGGCGCTCCAGTCGGCTTCCGCGGGAAAATATTAAGCCATCAATTAAACCCTGAGACACAGTTACACAGTCCTACCATAGAAAGTGCTTTTCCTTCTTTTTTTATATAAACCAAAGGCAATCAAAGCATGCATTAATTCTTGCCATGCTGACAAACTCCCCATGCTGTGTAACACAAATATTGACATGGTACGGAATTAATCACACAAATTACTTAGTGCGAAGAAGGATAGAGCTCGGCTACACACACACACACAGGAATTAATACTGTACATGCCAACTGTGAACAGTTGTCAACATGGAGACATGTATAATTCATGAAGGCTGGATATGATGATGCATTATTTACTCCTGTTACCGTGGGTCTGGAGCGTGTATTGTTTAGCGTGGTCGATAATTGGCTGCGGCTCTCGTGTGGACACAAATAGCTGTCAGGAGACGCGGTCAATACGTTGCCCACATGTGGCTTCACGCACACACACACACACACAAACACACAAACTGTGGCCCACACTTATCGGAATCATGGCAATGAGGTAAATTCAAACACTTAGTCTAATACGATTCCTGCGTGTAGGAATGCTGACTGATGATAACTTGCTCCTGAAGATTCTTTCCTGCAAATTATGTCATTATCATTTTTCATGGATGTAGCGCGTACGTCCGCTCTGTCGAGGCTCCCGCAAGTGACGGGAGCCCCCCCCCACCCCACCCCTCTGTCATGGCCGCCATCACAGCCATATTTTATTAATGGAGTGATCTGCCCTGAGAGTCATACTAATGAGCAGATTCATCAGAGCCACTATGCATGCAGGGCTCTTGATGCTGCCGAATATGTTTTTTTTTTTACTCATCCTGTTTTATCTTTGCATATCCCCCCCCCCCCCCCCACTACAACCCACTACATCTCTTTCTCCTCATTATGTCTGCTTGCTTTTTAAATCTCCTCCTAGTTCACTAACTCTTTGGTCCTCTTCTCCATGTATATAGGGTACAGTGTCACATGCTGTGACTTGGAACTGCTATCCCAATATTTCAAATTATATATATATCAAAAGATGATACCGCTGAGATGCGGTTGTGTGGGAAGAGGATGTCAAAGGAGTTGCTCTAGGGTTGATCTGGACGACGTCCTCAAGAAACTTCTCAAAGTGGATGAAATGTTTCCAATTTTCACCCTGACACTTATATCTCAAGCCATTGAGTAGAGGAGAAATTCAAATGCAGACAGTAGCTGCTAGATTTCAGTCATAGAGAAATCTTGGTAGATATTTTATTCCAGGACCAAGATTAAACAGATTTTACAATAAATACATTTGTGGACAAATACATGTCCTATTAAAGATGTTCTAAACTATGCAGCAATTAAATCTGCTTTTTCATTTACTTCACGTTTGTACTGCATTAACATCGCCTCGATAGCAGCGTCATTAGATTCCTGATTCTTCAGACATGAACCGCTCCAGTGTTATCTAACAGATTTTTAATTATTTCACTGACTTGCTTTGACAGTGAATTTTGATGCTGCACTTGTGGCTGCTCTCACTCATATGATACCACATGCTTTATCACGTGGCATCTCATTGAAACTAAAACAGGGGCACTAATGCGTTTGTCTCTTTTTTCTCAGTCTATCTATCTCATTCCTTTTGCGATGGAATAGCAGCGTCAGTCCCTTTAGTTTCGACATCACATTTAAATCGAGGCATGCATTCACGGTCCCCAGAAAATGAATCCTTCTGATTTTAAAACACCACCAGCAGAATTTGCACTTGTCCAGTTACTAATCTAAACGTTTACTGGATGATTTGGTAACACAGACGTACACACACTCAAGATGGTGGTGTAGAACCTTTGGCTTTTCCTCCAGCGCTGCTGTAAGTTCCAGATTGGCAGATGGTTGTGGGTGAAATCTCTCGACAAACATTGAAGGGATTGCCATGATATCCGGTACATTCATATGCCTTGTTCGATGATCTGTGATCCGCCGAGCTTTCCTCCGGTAGCATCACTAGGTCAAAGTCTCACGAGCCACTAAACTCTGCGATACCCCTTATTGACTTTAAAGGTGGATCAGGACTTTAAATTATTCCATTCTGACGCTTTACAGCCTGCTGTTCACAAACACATTGTCTATTACTTTCGTCTCAACATTAACATGTAAAACTGTCGGGGACATTCCGGTTATAGTATTTTTATTCTGCGTTCATTTATTATAATGGGACAGTTGCTGTAAGGCAGTGTCATGACAGGCTTCCTGTTGTAAACTGGAACAATTTAGAAGCTTCTAGTTGAATTCCTTTGAAGCGGCAGAAATAGACAAAAAGAAGGGAAATGATCGAATCTGCAGTCGCATAGGTTGTACATAACAGCGATGGTTGGCGTCAGGATTTTATTTTCCCTGTTAAATATTTAGCGTGAACTCTGCGCGGTCTGCCTTTGAAGGAAGACTTTGTGTTGCTCTTCCTGTGAGACTTGCAGAACGATGCATAATATCCACATCAATACAACACCACAGTTTAAACAACTTCACTTACATGATACACCGGGCTTTACACTCGAAACTGTTTGTCGAATACGCCGGCAAATGTTTCCTGCTCCCTTTTCCCAACATCGCTGCTCAAGTGAATTGAGTGCGCGTGTATGTGTGTGTGTGTGTGTGTGTGTGTGTGTGTGCTAAGAGGGCCCCACACTGTGTATCACAGGGTCATTTCTCTGTGTAAACCAGACTAGGCAAACATGCCTCTCTCCAACTCATTACATACATCCCCAGGGTTCCAATGAAAACACTGCCCCGGCTCTCCTCCCTCTCCTGCCTCTCCCGCTTGTCTTCATGTCACCATAAAGACAATATTTATTGTTGTGTCTCTGAATATGCATGCAAGAAGAATATACTGTCGACTCCGATAGATGTTTGTGTTTTCTGTCAGTAAAAATATTCACCATTCTCATCTCATCATGTGCAGACTTCAGTGATGAGCCACCCGCCTGCAAACTGTTGCTTTTTTCCATGGTTTCCATCTTCAAAAACCCCTGAGAGCCTCTAGTTTTACTTCATAATGCTGAAGAAAACTGCTGTCTCACAGTGCTGTGAGTCCTTTTGCTTCATTGGTTGATCCTTAGGAAAACATTTTGATTTAGATTTTTTGGGACCGGTCCTAGCATGAGTAGAATACTCAACATGGCCACAATTTTTACAGAATAACATTTCTGCAAGGACGGAACTTTTCAAGGGCACCGGCGAGCCCAGGGCACCTGAGGTCTGCACCTGAATCATTAAGTTTAAGCAATATTTTTTTCTTGTAAGGACTATTTTACTAAATAAATGAAAAGCCAGTTTGTGCTGGTGTTAATTAAATTAAGATAAATGTGTTGAGAGGATTAAACCACTATGTTTTTCCTTTGGTTACTATCACATGCTAACACTACCCTTCAATCTCTTACAGCTCTTTTACACTAAAGTAAGTGGGTATACGTAGGTTAGTTAAACGTATGTTAACCCACTAAAAGGCGATTGACTCCTCTCTAATTGCCAGTAGCGGACTTTGCTTTCCAGTTCTTTCCATCACTGCCGATTAGAGCTGATAAAAACCCCTTAAAACCCTCCATGTGTTTTAATGCTAACCACAGTATTGGTATGACAACCACCAACTTGTACTCACCCTTTCTTTCTCGTACCGGAGCGAAAACTCAAAATGCATATGAATCTGAGGAGACTGGCAGCTACCCGCTCCAACACTGCATGCTAACACACAGAGCGAGGAGCAGATCACAGGCATCAAGGCTTCGATACCACCAGCCCTCATAAATGTCAACAAGTGTCCGCCTGTCTCCTTTCCCCTTGCTCTGTCTCTCGCTGTAGCTGTCTCTCTACTCCCTCTCTTGTGTGTCTTTTTTTCCCAGTTGTGGTTATTAATGCATGTATTAATAGAAAATATATCAGCCAGAAAGGCCTGTTTGATTTGAGAGAACAGCTTAATGTGTGTTCTCATCAGTAGCGAGGCGGACGGGTAATGAAGAGTTATGTAGAATTCATGAAACTTTCTGGTTTTTCATGTGAGGAGAGTTAAAACACGCTGTACCTTATCATCAAAAGCCTTTTGTTGCAGTTGTAGAGAAAACCATAAAAACTGTTAATCTTCATACAGTGGATTTTAAATCTTGCTTGTTCATATAAGGACAAACAATTTGAAATTCACACGATATGAACAGTATCTCATTCACTTCCAATCTGTGGCTTCACGTGGAGTTTGACTATGGTGAACTTTGACCCTTGATATTCGCTTCACATTCTTATATGTGGGACTGGGCACTTACAGATGTTCCATATGAAAAGTGAAGAAAGAGCAATTTGTGATATTAAAAACTATCCAGCTTAGAGTAGCCAGTGTTACCCATTAATTATCTAGACTGTGGCAGCCCGCCATGTTCTAATCTATCCTGCCGTAGTTTCTTAACAAAAAAACATTTTTTGTACTTAATAATAATAATAATTAAATAATTTATTTTAATAAAGCCGATGCTGCCAAAGATTGAATGAATTATTTTGGAAATGTTGTATCCTTTAAAAAAAGAAAATGATTGGCACGATGCATTCAATGGTTCATTATTTGCCTGATGGAGGGAAAATCTCTTTTTTTAATTAGAATTATTGTCATGAATCGCCTGATGCCTTAAAATTGAAGAACTCGCCTAAGTAAAGTCTTTAAAACACATTTGTTCAAAAATATGCCACAGAGACGTTTCATCAATCTAGAAGACATCTATTAATTAACCGTTTGTCAAATAGAAGAGAAAAACTCATCAGTTATGCCCCAGTCTGAGGTGATCAATGAGAATATAAACCTGCGTCTGTCTCTCAGTGGCACGTGATCGATTTCCCATGATTTTAAATAGCATTCTTATTATTTTTGTGATTTTTATTGGCAAGGTAATACCTAGGAAATGCTGGGTTGCTCACCTCTGGTTGAGAAAAAGCCATGGCTTCATGGAAAGGAGGAGGACGCCTCCCTCCGGTGGCATTCACACGTCCAAGGACACGTTGGAGAGATTACAGGGAATACCCCTGGGGTTTCCCCTGAGGAGCTGGACTTTGCCGGAGAAAATTGAGAATGACATCAGGGCTACCTTGCCCGTTTTATCAACAGAAGTGTTTTGGTTTCGTTCATGTGCCTTTGTGGTGAAATGTGGTCACCTGGAGTGGCCTCTCGATGCAAGAGCTCAACCTGGAGGCAGCAGACGGATAAATAGTCACAATATACAAACACCATCAGGCCGGCACTGACTCATGGTTGCCATGTTGTCAGTCAAGAGCACACACAAACAACCCAAGAGGAATACATTCTCTCTCTCTCTCTCTCTCTCTCTCTCTCTCTCTCTCTCTCTCTCTCTCTCTCTCTCTCTCTCTCTCTCTCTCTCTCTCTCTCTCTCTCTCTCTCTCTCTCTCTCTCTCTCTCTCTCTCTCTCTCTCTCTCTCTCTCTCCTTCGATCTCTCTCTTTCTCTCTCCACTTCACTCACTCACTCTCAAACACACACACACTCACACACTCACACACACACACATGCAGCAGTGACGTGGTTTTAACGGCATCTGGCTGAGGGGAGATGGATGTGGCCAAGTAGGGCGGTGGGGGAAATGGATGACTGCATGCAGCCCACACAATGGATGAGACTGGCAGCTGAGGGAGACAGGTCTACACTAATGAGTGACTGCCAGACACACACACACACACACACACGCACACACAGACACACAGGTAAATGAAGACCTGTAGGTATTCAAACTGGCAAACATAAACATTAACAGAGTGAATGTCTTGTAATTTGATCGGAGGCATTTACTCACAGACCATATTCGGATGCCGTTTGACAAACAAATGAATACACACCCACACACACACTGACTTAAGAACTCTGTAATGAGGGTTTTCCTTTTATGCGTCTCACTTCTCCTCTCACTCGGAGTCGGTGTCAAACTGCAAATGCTCTCACCACTTCTTAACCTTTTGCTAAACGTCAAACCATTGCCTTATATTCCTCTTCTCACTTCTCATTAAAGAGCAGCTTCAGCCTCTGATTTTATGTGTATATCCCAGAGGAAACACACATACCAACACTCACATCTGCGTATGCGTGCGTGTCTGTGTGTGTGTATCGTCTTTGCTGTGCCTTTTATATAATAATTACTAGGCCTAGAGGCTAAAGACATGTGGGCCCTGTCAACAAGTCAACTGAAAACACATTTGAAAAAGCCGGCAGAGGCATCAGAGAAAGTGTCAAGACAATTTCAACTGGAGATGGGTCTTTCTGTGAAGTCCTTTTTGTTCTCACTTCTCTGCAAAGGCAGCAACAGCGGGTAACAGGCATTTAGTCATTTGTTATACTTTACAGTTCATTGATAAAGAAATTCAGAAAGATTCGAGGGGGTCATGAAACAACTCTCTAGTGCCACCACAGAGGCCCTGTTAAGACCTGGTAATGACAGCCAGCCTGAGAGATCCGGTCACAAGGGAATTACAACTCATCTTTGTTGACAAATGTGTCTGACAGTGTTCTGTGCAAGCAAGAGAGAGAGAGAGAGAGAGAGAGAGAGAGAGAGAGAGAGAGAGAGAGAGAGAGAGAGAGAGAGAGAGAGAGAGAGAGAGAGAGAGAGAGAGAGAGAGAGAGAGAGAGAGAGAGAGAGAGAGAGAGAGAGAGAGAGAGAGAGAGAGAGAGACTGAATGAATGACTGCGCGTATCTATGAGGATTTTACCGATTTAAGAATAGGATCAGTCATTATGTGTTGGTCAGTGTGGAGGTGTTCATATTTAAGGATGTTAATACCACTTCTGAACTTGAATCCATGTTAGCCATGTTTTTGTGGATTTTATGTGACAGACGAAAAGCAATCCAAAAGCAACATTCCACAACAATAGACTCCCCCGGTATATTCAATTATATATGTTTTTCCACCAAGGTTCTGCAGGAATGAAGCATTCATCAAATGTTAACATATTCATGATTTAAAAATACAGTGTCCACAATCAATCGACTCGACAATAATTCCAGGTGAAGACAACAACAATGTGGATAGAAAATATAGTATTTACTTTGTTGATGACCTCATTTTGCAAACACATTTGTTTAAGTCATAGTGATTGAGGCAGGATATCAGGTAGTGTAGTACCTCTTGTTTTGGTCATTGAAACACTATGGAAACCAGGCCCATTATATTTTTTCATATCTTTGACATATTTTCGAACTTACCCATATCAGGTTCGCTAAATAAAGCATAAAGTGGGTTTGAGAACACTTGCCAAACTATCGGCTCAGTTACAACAAGCCTCTTGGTGTTGTAATGATGATGAGAGAGGGTAACTGCGAGGAGGAGAAAAGTACAACCACCATGCCATTAAACCTTTTAATGATCTCAACCTCTCCATAGTCCAGTTCACTGCAATTAGCAATAAAACTCTGGACTTATGATGTAGCAGTTTGGGCGCAGGTCAAGTTATATGGTCATCAAGCAGAACTGCACCATCTGTTATTTTCAGTGGCGTCTGCCTCATTCAGAGGGCACCGTCATTTCCTCTAACTGCCTAGGTTTCCTGTTTTATTTTCATCTCTCTCAATCACAACTTTCAAGATTTTCTCCAAGTCTAGCATATCTCTTTTTTTAGCATTATAGCTATAAACAATAACACTTTACATCATAAACTACACTGTTGGTCAAATATTTTAGAACTACCTAATTTTTTCGGTATTTTATGGATTTTCTGAAATCACAGCACAGAATAAATATGCAGATGGAATTTTAAGGAATCATGGAAAGGTTTTATTTATTCAGGAGCCCAACACAGATCGTCAATAGTTGTGACACTTGTAGGAAATGGTCACCAACTCTTGAACTTAATTTACGTGTAATTCTGCAGGAAAGTACTGTAGTTATATAAGTATATGGTGCAAGAAGTTTACATTAAAATTCAAAAAATACTGTAGCTCCATGATGAAGAACAGAACCTTTGCACCTATATAACATTTTCCTCTTATGCTGTTGTGCATCTGCTCATCTCAGTGAAACTTTGTGAGCATAAAAACTGAGTCAAATTTGTTTCTTCGGATAATTTATATTTTCCTTGTCCTTAACCAGTCTGCACCTCTGTGCCCTTGGACCCTGCTTGTGCAGATTCTTAGCCAAACCCAACTCTGAAAAGTCATAAAAAAGAAAACTCACAGCTCTCCACATATTCCCCCAAGATGCCCCGAGGAATTGTCCCGGCTCAAGGTTGTTGTTGGAGTGTCATCACTATGATCTGAGAAACTAAGCAAATTAAACAAAAGTATAGAAAACCTGTGGCGCTCACTTGTCCCGATCAAGGTGCAGGGTTTGTCATTGTTGAGGCTGTTATCATGGTCGAGACAGGATCCTCTTGTTACAATGTAGCTTTTGTTCAAACTAGGAAGGGGATGCAGGCACGTCTCACATGCCCTTCAGGCAAGCCGGGGCGGGATGTGAAGGCCTCACACGCTCACACTCTTGCTCCAGGCACACATGCGCAGCGTCGCACCCCGAAAGCTCAAAGGAGAAAGCCGTACAATATGGACAGCAGCATCCAGTCCTCAGTGTCTCCAAGGCTTACTGCACAATCACCAACAGCCAACCACACACACACACACACCTGATACCTGTGGGCTCGTAGAAAAGAATGCAAACTTTCAAGGATCTTCGAATGCAGACCATAATATGCAGGAGTGGATTTGCACACACTCACTCTGGGGTGGAATACTGCATGTATTATTAACCAGAACTACAGGGGACAAAGAAAACTGAGAATAAGAAAACAAGTCTGTGAGGAGAGAGAAAGGTGGTGGGAGAGGAAATCGAATCAAGAACTGGAGCTGGACTGATTTTATTATTTAACCTCCCGTTTGCCATGCAAGCCTCGTATGAACTAGGGCTGCAGGATGATAGGAAAACATGCGATAACCTTGTTGATTCAAGATTCAAGATTCAAGATTTTTTATTGTCAAATGAACAGAGATAACATGAAGTAGTCACTGTCAATGAAATGCTTGGGTCACACACTCTCTTTAAGCAATGCTCAAGTATAAAATAGAATAAAAAAGAATAAAATAGAATAACAATGAAATAGAATATCAAAAATTTAAAATAGAAAATAAAATATATACATCTAAATATATATCCTTACAGGTGAATGTTCAATTTGTGCAGTAGTAGTGCAAATGTTCAAATATGCTTGTTATGGTGCTGGTGCAAATATGCAAATATTCCAGGGTGCTGGTTTGGTGGAGTTATTGCAGTTCAGGAGTTTAAAAGCCTTATGGCCTGGGGGATGAAACTGTCTCTGAGTCTGGTGGTGCGGGCCCGGATGCTGCGGTACCGTCGGCCAGACGGCAGAAGGCAGAAATGTTTATGGCTGGGGTGAAAGGGGTCTTTAAATACCGCGATATGAGTCGCGATAAATAAACACAAACAGTGCCTGGCTATGGACACAGGGACCACGGACAGCTCAACAGCCCGAGGGAGGAGGCCCTCCGCTAATCAACCGCTCCTAGTGATGAATCTGACCCGGGACAATTCTGATAACTAGAAGTTTCCACGGTAGAATCAAGTCAGGAGGAGGCGGAGCGAGATTTGACGAAGCCGCCCCGCAGTTCTCCTTTATTCTCTGTTCTCTGTCTATTATCTTCTTATTCTCTTCTTCTGATACTGATTGATAAGTGACGGAAAAACTTGACAATGATCTTAATATCCTTAAATTATTATCTGGTGCAGCAGGGTTCCATCTGATTGGCCAAATATATTGACATGCAGAGCGTGAATGCGTGGCACATGGAACACCATTTATCGCAGTTCAAGCCGTCTTTTGCACGTATATTACGCCTGTTGATATCGCCATGACGATACATTTTAAATACATCGTGCAGCACCTTTTAACATGTTATTACATCTATTGGAGTGGCTGGGCCTCAGGTGGTGCAGTGGAGCAAGAGGAGAGATGCACATAACTTTGGATAAGGACCCTTTACAAATTACGTACATTTGGTATCTAATACTTTTGCTTAGATTTTTCCTTACCTTGTTTTTTTTATCTTTCTGTCTCCCACTCCGCACAATAAACATTGAAAGAGGAGCAATTCATTCTTCACATCTCAAAGCAGTGAAACTTTTAAGGGCAAATCTCCCTCGGTTTCTGTTTCTCTGCATATCTTACAACCTTAACCGTGAGCCCTTTAAATGGACCTTTTCACTAAGGATGTACATGACCTTCATAGATATTTGACCTTCATTTTCTCTTCATTATGTTGAGGTGGAGGCTGAAGTCTTAGAAGCGATATCCAGAGGTGAAAGTAGATTGAAGTTCTCACTGGTACTATTACTCCAACTTTCAGTGCTTTATATTCTCCTCCCACCGCCAGCTTCATGCATCCCTGAACTGGAATCACTTGACTCCATGTGTAGCAAATGAATCCATCCAAAAATGTGCAATTAATGTGTCTGCTAACTTCAAAATTGTTTCGAAACTTGGTGGAGCCATTCATCACTTCTTGCAAGGTGCATATGAAGTCAGTGACGTGCATGGTGTGGTGATAAAAGAATCCGAAGCAGGCCTGCAAGTAAAATAAAGTAAAGGCAAACTGTGCTGTTTGGTTTAGGGAGTAAAGCTTTGGACATTATCGTGCCGGAGTTACAGAACGGAAGGTGCAAGGCTTGTTTGCTGTGTGTGTTGTTGAAATGGACTGAACCATCATGAATCATAATGATTTATTTTGTCTGTCATTTTACTAGTTTTTACAAAAACCCACACCGTGAGCTAGTCAGCTGCAGCAGAAGTCGTTTTAAGCAAAGTAGTTGGAGTTCCCTTCAACACAAATGTATAAGAAACCAAACTGTTAACTTCACGTTAATTTTGTGTGTTTTCTGGCTTTCTTTTGGGGTGATCTCTGTTTATTATGACAAAATGAGCTAAACAACCAAATCCTCAGTTTTCTGTATATGTGCAGCCCCTGCACAAATTAAACAACACAAATAACTATGACTAAAAACCAGCAACTGAACTTACAAACACAATAGTTGTATAAATATGTGTACAACACACTCGGATACACAGGGTCAGCATCGCCCCTGTTCCAGGGGACTCGTGCTCGATTGCCAAGCTGCCCGCCTCACAACAGATCAATCATACATCACGGCTAATGTCTCCCGTTACGGCACCCTGTGATTGCCCTGTTATTATCTCACTAATTATGACTATCATCATATTATCATTTCTCTGTTATAGTTCATTACTCCAGACCCGACAGAGAATTGTTTAATAGTGGCAGTTATTCCATTTATCGATTGGTGTGAAGTTGTGAGCCTTGTTGCCTGCTGGGTTTTTTCGTGCTGTGACTGAAGCTTTCTGGGCGCAGACGAGTCGCACATCAGACCACTGTGCCATTTGCCTCCAGTTTGACCAATTGGGCCGTAAATCGGCAAAGCCACAGACCAGATAACATTATGAATGAGAATGAAGTGAGGGCATTGGAAAGTTCTTAACTATTGGAAATTACTAAAGCAAAAAGAGAATGTGTTTGGCTATCAAGAAATTCATCAAATGTCATCCAAGATGACTAGGCTTCCATAACATTACATTTAACACCATCATCATTTAATGTTTTAGCTCAAATTTGATCCCGATGAGCACATTTTATTTTCATACAAACATGACGAGATTTTTTGAAAAGATCTGTTCCAACACCTCAGGAAAATAAAAGAAGAATGTCTTCCAATTCAGAGGATTTTGGCAAATCAGTAACGGTTGCCATTTCTTGTCAAAAATATTTGTAAAGTTCGTTCCCAATCCTCTTAACAACACATTTATACAGGAGGATTTTTCAACAGGCAGATTTATGTCCGCCCTTAAGGAGGGTGACCACTTTTACTCTTGCTGTGTTCAGACAATCCTCCTGTGCACTCACTTATTCACCCACTATACAGTGTTGGCTACACAGAACACCCACTAGGGGATACGTGCCGGCAGTGTACGAGGCAAAATACATTAATACAACAGTTTGTTTTAAAGCAGTGTTAGTTTTTCATCAAGGAGCTGACATTACTCAACAGAATCAAAAAGTCAAAAAGCAGACATACACATTAACATCCCAGGGCCTAAACAAGCACGCTCCCCCAGCCCAAGAAAGGGAACGCCTCCATCACTTCCTCCAGAGATGAAGAAGGCCCTGCCCCCTTTTTATTATCTAACCGCTTTTGTAAGTTCAGATTTCTCTGAATAATTCTGCACTTAGTTTGTTACCCTTCTTTTAGAAGCCTGTACAACAGATGCTACTGTATTTAATATATAGTTTTTTATCAAGTCTATATATCAATGCAACAAGGATGTGAACTCTGGGGGAAGTGTTACAACGCCATGTGCACTGTGAGTCATGTTTATTCTTTCTACCGAAAAATGCATGTTATCCAGACATAATGTATGGTGGAGTGGATAATAATGCATGTTATCAACGACACTCCTCCTCCTCCTCCTCCTCCTCCTCCTCCTCCTCCTCCTCCTCCTCCTCCTCCTCCTCCTCCTCCTCCTCCTCCTCCTCCTCCTCCTCCTCCTCCTCCTCCTCCTCTTCTTCTTGGCCATCCTCCTCCCCTCCAGGCTCAGGGGAAGCCACCACAGCACAGCCACACCAGAGTTCTCACCCCCTGCAGATGAAATGAGAAGGGGAGGACTAATAGATTGCCCTTAATAATAGATCTCCCCTCGTCCCCCCAGCACTTTGTCCTTCATGGGGGGGGGGCACTTCCAGGAGCCTGCTGTGGTTTCCCCTGACTTGGTCCACACTCCCAGGTGGGGGTCTTTTGAGTACCTTCAAATTGTAGTGCAAAATTAATGTTATTTTTTTAACTCAGTCACCACAGACTACATTTATAAAGGTTTAATATGCACTGCACACCACTCTCCATTATATTAAACATTTGCATTGACTAGGCAGACACTATTTTAGAAAACAAAGACCTGTGCACAGTTTAAGGCTCATCCTGTGGGCAACATGGCAGATCAAATCAAGCGCAGTTGATGTTTACTCGTGAGGTGTCTCAGCAGTGTGTTTCAACACACCCACCCCTTCTCAAACAACCTGAGGCAATCTTCACACACTTCCTCACTGGAAAGCACAAACAGATTTGGCTGCCTACACTCACAACACAAGCAGACGGATGGCTCACCAGATAGGGAGGCTGTCCCATCTCTTGAAAGATGAGGAAATTAGAATAAACGTATCCTCTAAATAGCTGCCGTCTCTCACCGTCACCAACCTGAGTCAGCGACTGACTCACAACCTCTGTCGCTCGTTGTCTGCCAGACACACAAGCTGTACCAATGTGATTAAGGACACAAAGAAGGTGGCATCACGGCACCGCTGGCAGAACATCATTTCTCTCCAGAAATTTCATTTTTTCTCAAGCCAAGACAAACACATTCTGGGTTAGATTGACAACCTTGCATTTTTAGAAAATAATGCAATAGGCATTTTAAATTGGTTCTTAAGCCAAAGGGTCAAAAACTCTCCCACACCAATAGAAAGAAAAAAATCGAGTTATTCCTCTAGTAAAACCATGAAAAGCTTACATAATGGAGTACATGGATACACAGTGCAATAAATAATCTTGTTTCTCTTTATCTTTGGCGTAACTCAGCAACACACAAGTCGACCAATTCCTCCCACCGACATTTGATTTATTACAAATCTCCACATTTTAAAAGTTACAGGCAACATTACTCACAGGACCTAATTATAAAGTTACAAGTTGATTGGATAAACTTCACAATCAAAACTGGCCTAAATATATTTCCACAGGCACCGAAAAAGTCAATATTTGGAGAAACACTGTCAGAAAGTATTAGCTCTTGGTTTTATTAAATTAATAATTATCTCAAATAGTGTGTTTCCAGCAGGTGATACCATAATTTTCCTCATTAATGCCTATCCATGTTTGGCAAGAATTTAATTAAACATGCTTAGAATATGTTAAATAAAAACCTCCAACCAGATACTGAACTTATGTCAACGTCTTGTTTGGATCTAATGCTTTAACATGAAAACTCAGTTTCCATCCCTTATCTCTTTCTTCCTTTTTTCTTTCTCTTCCTCCATTATGATCGAAACTGTCCTTCACGATAAAGGGAACCGAATTAAATAACCACGTGTTTCAGGGGTAACACAAACTCAGTGCAGCTCACATTACCTGCATTGGGCTCAGTAAAGAAAAACCCTAACCCTGTGCATAGCCTGGTGCTTCTTTAAGTTTGATATTTGTTTGTGTTGCATTTGCCTTCAAGTGACATGCAAAATCAGATTTGATGTCAGCTTGATGCTGCTGCATTTTCAAAAGCAAGAAACCACTTTCATCCTTAGGTTTTCCATGTTTGGTGCTGGGAAGCTTTCATTCATTATTTTCCAACAGTTCAGATATTGTTCGACACACCGTGTGTTAGTTTTTTATCTATTTTTGCGTTAACAAAGACTCGTGTCTGCAGCTGCTAAGGAGATGCCACAGAGAGCAGTGGTTGGTCAGCGTGGGCTGTTTGTGTATTGTCCCTCGCAGTGCAGCAGCTCACAGGGTGATAACGAACAGCATGTCCGGTTTCTCCCCAGTGGTTCTTCTTTGAATCTGACGCCGGAGTCTTTCTATGCCGGCACAGTTGTAAACTCCTCTTGAGTTTAGTTAATCACAGAAAAAAATATAAAAGAAATGGGACAGCTGGAGTGTTTCATCTTTGTTATTGAAAAAAAATCTGTGCCACAGACTCCACAGAGCAGACAATAGTTGAAAATCTCTGGACACATTTTCTGCTAGCCAAAACAACAGTTGCCAGATCAGATACAACTGGTGTTTTCATTGGCTTTAAAAGCTTAGTACACACCGTGTTTGTGTGTTTTTGTGTGTGTGCGTGTGTGTGTGTGTGTGTGTGTGTGTGTGTGTGTGTGTGTGCGTGCGTGATTGTTATTGTGTTTGTGCGTGTGTTTTTTTCTTTCTATGTAATTTGACTTAAAGATTTAAGATTACAGATTTGATTTATGTTCTTTTCCTGAGTATTTCAATACACATTAAAAGTGAAATTTGGTTTCTCACAATCGTGACATTGCATCAGTAAAAGACGAATAGACGAAATGTTGTTCTGCCTCAATGTTTCCCTTTAATATAAATGTATTTGTTTGTGTGTACTTGTACTTTTTTTGATTTAATGGACCACCTTACAAATTAGGGATTATTTGGTAAAGTCAGGACACCTCTGGTCCTCACAGCTGTTTGAGGTTTGAAGGCTTTTTTTGACACACGTGAAAAGTAGTGTCAAAGACAAGGCAACTATCTTTAATACTTTCAATCTGACGCTGATTACATTTTCTATTCAGTGCCTAAATTATATCTCTTACAAAATAAAAGCACATCTGCCTGTCTGAAACCAAATGGGCATGTCGGTCTTGATCTTGGCTGAATAAGCCTCAGACTACAAAGGGTTAATGAAGCTTGATTGTTCAATCTTCTGAATTCCAAAGTGCCCTTGGGCAAGATACAACACTATGAACGGTGTGTGATAGAAAATGTTCTGCGTATAAAATCATATATTGATGAGGTCTATTTACCATTTACATCTACAATCAGTAGTATACATCTTATTTGATGCCTCTATTGGCTGTAATTTGCACATTAGGAAAACTCAAACAAAGAAACCTTTGTTTTTAGTCCTTTTCGGCATCAGGCCCAAGCTTCACTGAAACAAATTGTGTTTGTGTAGGGACAATGCACAAACAACAACACTAGGTACCCAGAGCTAATACCAATGCAATTTAACAGCAGTCCTGCAAGCCTGCAACAAAACAAGAATGCTTTTTTTTTAGGGGTGTTAAGGAATGTCAACAAATACCCGTGAGGCTGCTGTTGAGTTTTTAGCTTTTTTATCTCAATAAACACTATAGAATTATGCATTTAAATCCATTCAATCATGATGAGGGTATTTTGTTTGTTTGTTATTAGTTCTTCAGCGCTTTAATTAGCAAGCTTAGCTCCCTCTGTTGTTATGTGGCAAATTACAGGCTACTGTTATTGAAATGGACACAAATGATTCAGTGGGTGCCAGAAACCCAATCATGTGGCGGCAGTTCATTGGCTGCTGAGACAAACTGCCCAGTCCTCTGCTTCTTAATAACACTTGGAGAATGGGATTTGCCGCCGTGTGAGTACTCGTTGGCAGAGTCTCAGAGTCAGACTGAAAAAAAAAGAGAAAGAGCAAGACAGAGAGGGAGAGCAGCAGATCACACCATGCCAAGTACATTAACATATCCATCTGGTGTCTCATTCTTCCACCACTCCCACTCACCCCATTGGCCCCTGTTGCCCCCATCACTGGGCTGGAGTGGGCCCTTCCAGGACAAGGTCATGTTGTTGGCGTATGTTACGAATCTGCCACCTGATCCCATAGGTGCCTGCAGGGACCTGGCAGAGCGGCGTGCTGGCAGGGCGGTGGCGGTGCTAGTGACTCTGTGGTGGTGGTAAACTGACAGAAAGAAAGAAAGAAAGAAAGAAAGAAAGAAAGGCAGGCTCGTGCAATCTGGGTCATACAGGCACACGCTCGCACACCTTTCTGTTTTCCCCCTTTTCTTTCATGTTTGTAGTTGTTTCTCTTCGCGCTATCAATAAAGGATCTGAAGTTATAGCACCAATATGTGGAAATAATTCTTGGTGCTTGTATTGTTAACGAGCATTCATCTTGTGATAACCAGGTTCAATGCAGGTTAGCGATAACTATGTGTAGCACTATGCAATAGCTACCAGGCTGAGGCACAGATAGTACACCTGCAGCACAAAAAGCCATTTGGTAGAAAGATCGTAATATAGTACAACAATACAAAACAGAGTGACAGAAAAATGCAAGGATATGATATAATATATTGAGGTCTACACCTTATAGCTCTGGAGTCTTACGCTTCATCGTCTTTTATCACTTTAATAGAGAGCAAAAATCAAGCATTATCTAAAATTAAAATCACATCAAGGCAAGCAGCTGGTTCCTGAACTATATATCTTAATTTATTGCTGTGACAAACAAACTGGGTTTAGAGGTTTGTGCTCAAAGTTTAATTTAGGTAAATGTGATATCCATGGATTTTCTTTCATTGCCATGAAAAGCAGGCCCCCAAGTCCCCATCATCAAGACTGACAGGATTTTATTGTGCCATAAGTGGCTGCTGGATGGTTCCCGTTTCCCTCCGTCTGCTGCTCTGAATTAACACTGCTCTACATTCTGCATCTTTCTTTTCCTTTTTTATTTGCTTTGAAACTTAAAATGGAGCCCGGGGATTTTGAATTGAACTTAACTAAAGGTTAAGTGAACTCATGTCCCTGTGGAAGCTTAGACAGAAAAAAAGATGAAGAGTGAGTTGTTGAAACAAGCCCTTTCCACACGTTTGTTTAGCCTTTCATTCTGACCTATCTCTGTGAGAGGATTCAGTCAACAAGGGGAGAGATGAATGTGTTTCTGCAGAGCGTTTGTTCTTTATTCCCACAAGTCCTCTGAGTGTCGGGTCTTAAATGTGTTACTCTGAACACCGTATCCCACCAGGACCCCATCAGACCATGCATGGAGAGGATATGCTGTAATCACTCTGGCAACCTTTAGGCTTCCTGCTTTCATTATAAAATAATATATACACACACGGACAACTGCGCACGTCTATGATGCCTTCAGGTCAAGGAAAGAGACAGTGAAACCAAAAATATGTTAAAAAGGAGAGTGGGGCGAGCTAATAGCCGAATGATTATGGCCAGTATCACATTTGGCCTAAGCGTCCTTTCACTGGTTTGACTCCCTGATGGCCAGACCATTTACCTGACTTCCAATGTGTCCAGTTTCTTTCCTAGACCCCCAAATGCAGAAAAATCCTAGAAAATGTGCTTGAAAATGGGAGAGGGAGTCTGTTTCCAATTGAAGCTGTGTTTTGTTACACAGCAAACCCAAAGGTACAATGGAAGACAACCATAAATAATTGATACTAACATTTTGCAAATATGTAAAATTTGACCTCTAATCTTTCAAAAGAAGCTAGGAGAACTAAACCATTTTCTTATCTGCAACCAGTGGATATGGTTAAAGGTTGGATACAGATACAAGATTCAACATCCATAAAGCACACAGACAGTTTGCTTATTGTTGTTTTTTTTCAAAGTAAAATGGAAACATGCTCTTCAGTCAAGCCTGATCACCCTGAAGCCAAACATATGCCTTATGATATCAGACATCTGGGGAAGTGTTTGCCAACTTAACTCACTGGATTCATGACTTCATAATGAGCTGGTAGAAGAGTCCCTCTAAAATATGGCAAGTCACATTCACTATGCGCACTTGTCCATAACTGCCACATGCTTACTATGAATCTCTCCGATGCAGGATATTCCTTCATGTTGAAGCCACCAACGTTTGGGCAAACAAGTAAAGCTTCAGCTCATTCTCAGCCAAAGCCGTTTTTAGCAAATCTGCTTTATTTGCATTGCTGTCCCATTGTTCTGTCTCTGTCTAAGCATTTCTCTCTCTGTCCCTCCTTCTGTGGCTGGTGAGGTCAAAGGATTATCTTCATACATTCATTCATAAGAGCCAGCTGGAAGAAAGCTTCAAAAAATATTAACTCCACTCTTCTCCTGAGCAAAGGGCACTGGATGCTTTCCTCTTGTTTATTGTCACGGATTTATTTTTTATTTATTTTCACTTTATTCAAACTACCATTACAATTTCTTAAAAGACTTATGTATACAGGAGTTAATAATAATATATATTCTTTTAATATCTAAAAAGCTTTAGTCCATAAAATATATGCTTAACCTGCAAAACAGGCTTATATATAAAAACATGTAATTTACTACCAAAGTGATATACTGTAGGTAAAACTCAATTTAGAAGTCATTAGGAATGGATTCTTTGTGGATTATTATTAATATGTGTTTTGGTTACTGCCTCTGTCTCTCATATCTTCAAATTTTGTATTGCCCATCCTATCTTACACAAGTGTTGTTCTGCTGCCAACGATCGCCTCCTTTCTGTGGTGTAAGAAATAACTGTATATTGAAGTTTAAAAAATGACGATAATAAAACACAGAATTTATGTCGGATTCTGGAGCATCATATTCATGAGCTGAACTGGGATTCAATTCTGACTCCAGTGTTCGGAGGCAGCAGATATTAATTCTCTGACAGCAGGGGTTGTTAACTTAAAAAAATCAACAGCCGTGGCCAAGTGAGGTCATTCCGTGCTCAGCTGCCACAGTGACAGTTACAGCGAAGAGGTTGAATCCCATTTAGAGTGATGACGGCTTGACAGCCCCTCAGCAACCCGTGTACTAGCCTCCCTCTCTCCCACATGTTCCACATTGAAAACCATTAAAAACACCATCTCCGACTATATTTCTTTAAAAAACATGATTCTGTTATATTTGTATGGGATCACAAACATCAACTCTGCCATTACCCTCTGTAATGTTAGTAAAAGAATCTGAACTTTGAACAGGATCTGCTGGTAGAGTTGATGTCTGACCTGACTGCAGAAAATGATGTTTCCCAAATAGAGAGATAGGTTTTAACACACAAGTGTCCCACTGTACACTTTTCAACTACTTCTCAGAGATACAGTGAGAAACGCCAATACGCAAATAGTAACCTCCTGGGTTAACATCCTGTATGTTGGAGTCCTTATGCTGGTTTTGGGGTTGGACATGGAAGAGATTAGTCAGCTCTTCAAATTCTGGGGTACAACAAAAAAAGTCCTGCGAGGGCCACAGACACCGGCTTTATTCCTTTTTTGGAGGAGGGGTGATTTTATTTGTTGATGGCTATTGGGACGACGTGTTGCCTCTGTTTACAATAATAAATCAACTGCCAGCTCTAGTCTGCCTGAGTCAAATATATATCTCAATCTATTATGCAAGCATATGAATTATTGCTATCACACTTATTGTTTTCTCTGCTGAGTGTCTCTTATTAAGTTTCCTGTAGTTTAAAGGTTTTTAATCACTCCTGTGTTTCTTCAAACTCATCTTATATCATTTCTAATTACAGCACTGTATTTCTCCTCACTTCTCTATCAGGGCACAGGTCAGAGAATTGATATAATAGGTCACTTGGTGAGTAAAGACATCAGCTTGACTACATCTGGCATATGAATTGTTTCTGTAACCCCTTTTATTAATCTGAAGCAGAGGCAGCAGTGATAGAGAACGATTTAAGACTTAATTCCATATGAAGATTCAGCTTGATGGCTCAGAGGCATCCATGAATTCTTGAGTGCACAGTTAAAGATTATCTGGGCAAGTGTGTGTGTCTTTGTGTGTCTGTGTGTGTGATAACTCGACACACAGCACTTCCTCCCCGTTTTGAGCAGCGCATCATATTTACATACACATTTTCGAGGTACAGGCAAAGAGCTCAGCTTCCTTTTCAGGGTCGGCGTAGGTCAGACTATAGCAAATATTGCTTTTCTCACAATATTCTAATATTCTCCCAAAGGTCGCAAATCATTTTACTAGAGACTCGAGTAAAGACAAAGGCACAATAGTCTGGCATTATGCATTCATCCCAACACACTATGCAATTCAGAAAGAAGCCCTGCATTTCTGAGAGCGGCTCATAACCACATTCAAGGTTGCACAGGCTGTTTAATATGGGAACCATCTTCACTTATCTTCTTCTATAACCAGTACAGGTCTGTTTGCCATCTGATTATTAATTAAAAGTGATGATTGCATATTGTAACAGCAGAGTTACACTCAGGAGACGGTCGGTGTGCTCACAAACCCTCCGCTGTGCCGCAGGTACGGTGGAGGAATCTGCACCGAGCATTCATCAGAGAGAATAAATGTATACGGACAAGGTTTCCCCTCACACCGAGCTAACCCAGTCTGAGTGCAGACAAATTGTTCATTTTCAAACTGCTCCCTAATGTCATTTTCTAAATTCATTATGACATGGGAGCTCAAAATGAAATGAAAGCCCACCGCTTTCATCATTATTGTGTTATCACCTCCTCCTCCTCGTCTCCCCTTTCCCCCCCTCCGTTTCTCCTCCACGTTGATTTGTTTCACCTCATTCCTTAAACAGTGATTCACCTTCTTCTCCACCATGCCCACCGGGAATCTTTTTATATCCCCGCCATACATAAACATGCGCTAACGTCAAGCAGATGCAGCAATGTTGTCGCGAACCGCCAATAAAAAGCTGCATGATTATTCGCTATGTGAAAACACAAAGGAGACAAGTCACAGAAAACATCCTGTGCCCTCCAGAAACACTGGCATCCCAGTTAAAATGAGCCAGAGAGGCTGCGTAATAAAAGAGCAAAACAGCAGAGACGAGTCATGTTTTCCTGCTGCTAAGTGCTCAGTGCTCAGAATGAAATGGCTCTAATTCACAGGAATGAGAGGCATTTCATGAATTAAATTGTTTTATTTTTTTGCAGGGCCTAGTATTCTACACTTGGAAGGAGACGTACAGTTGTATTATTCAATGCAAAGTTATATTCCAGTGTTCGTATTAGCTACTGACGTTCATGTGTAGGAGAGATAAACTTTGACTTTGGTCTTATGTGCACCCACTTGAACAAAACACACTACAGGAAGCTTATCTGTGGGAATAAAAACAATCAAGATTGAAACCACTGAAGACTGGAGGTAGGGGACAGATGGACTGGTTATACTTTTACAGATATTCACATGCTCCCACAACTATACCGATCAAATAAATCTCATTATTTCAGTAATCTCTGTCTTTGTGTGTTGTTGACGGGCAAATAATTTCCAACATTTCAATTTTGATAAACTTTGAATAAACAGGCGACCATTGCTCTGTAGCAGCGGCGGCTGGGGCTCATCAATGTAAGTGATGTTTTTGATCGGCAACGACAATTGATTCTCCAGTTTTGGGTTCTGCATATTGAGTCGAGCTTCACAGAGACTTTGAATAAACAATTGAACGGCGGCGCTGCTGCTTCAGGCCTCTGTGGACCGAGTCCCATAGTCAGGTCACTTTTAGATTTTTAGAAATAAAAGCTAAACAAAGATTCCCAGTCAAAACAGGCAGGTTTAGATCCGGCACTGCACTGGTACTGATAATAATAATGTTACAAGACAAACTGAACGCTCCCTGGCTCTTTACTATTTAAAGCTAGGTCCATTCTCATTGCTAATTGTATGATTCACTTTCTTACGTTCAGGCAGACTATCTGGCTAGGGAGGTTAGAGGTTATAGACTCTGTGTGTCGGGTCACCACCGAAAATATGATACCACCGTCATCGGTTGTGCTCCTTGGTCTCTTAGTTGTTTGCAGACACCAGATGTGTCTAAAAAGGGAGTGAGCCTCATCTCACTTTACACCTCAACCAAAAAATACATAATAAACCTCCTAATAGGGTCATTGCAAATAATACTAATAAGTAGTAGTAGGGGTAAGGGAGGTAAGATAATATAGTGTAATAAAATGATTTTAATAATGCCAAAGTCCTGAGATCCACTCCTTCAGAATACTACCTTCACAAATCCACAGTCTGAGAGTCTCAGTCTGTCTCTGTGACATTACATTGATTTACACCTATTTCCTGGAGACCTACTCTAACCTTAGCCATAACTGCTGCTTGCCCAACCTGATCATAACCTCAAAACGTGCAGTGATTTATGTGTCGGGGACTTGCCTTCTGTCCCGATAAGAAACAGTTCACCAGAATGTAAGTGTATAAACCGATTCAGGTCCCCACAACATGAGTAATACAGTACACAGACCAACAGTCTGTTTCTCTCTCCTCTCTCTCTCTCTCTCACTACAGAAAGAGTTCACACGAGAGATTTATTGAGCCTCTGTAGGATGTTCAATCTCATTAGAAGTGTTTCCTCATGAATAACATTGCATCAGGATGAATCACTTGATTATAGATTTATCTGTGTGTGTGTGTGTGTGTGTGTGTGTGCGTGTGTGTGTGTGTGCGTGTGCGTGTGCGTGTGTGTGCGTGTGTTGACAGCTCCCTCTTCATGTCTGTGTGTGTTCTATCTTCGCCGCGATAAACAACAGTGGGAAGTGCCAGTCGGTGAAAAACGGTCACCACCTCTCCTCACTCTCCTCCTATTGATTTAATCTCCAGCCCTTTGCCATTCGCCGCCAAATCTGTCTTCACAAAACAAATCTGAGGACAATCCCGTCCACTCAGGTTTTGTTCGCACGACTCCGTGAAATGAGCATAAATAACCGAGAGACGGGAGGTCAGAATATTTTCTGGGGGAGCAGTAATTCCCTTGACGGTAGAGAGGGCAGTGAACGCCATAACCCTATTACCTGTAGTGTTTTGACTTTTGACAAACATGCAGTTTGTCTTCAAGCAGGATACAGTGACTTCTGCAGTGTCTGATCAGAGTGGACATTTAAGATGGAAGAGGTTGTTGGACACCAAACCTATCAACTGCATTAGCACTAGTTAACCAAAATTTGTAAACCTGTAGAAAACAGGTTGAACGCAGCAGCAATAAAGACACGGACCATTCAGTTCCTCATCCAGACTGCATCTTATTCAAATTAAACACAATTTCAAGTACAAACATTTCTCTGAGTGTAACTGCATTTTAAAGTCCATAAAACATACATTCACTTATTATGCTGTGTTTTTACTTCAAACATCTAAAGACACATTATCACTCATGAAGAAATATAAACATTTACAATATAGACCTATTTAACATTAGCTTATAAGGCACAATAACAATACATGACTTAATTACAGAGTCTGTGTGTGTCAGAGCTCAACTACACACTGTGTAAAGTTAACACCTGCCTGCAATACGACGCACAGGTAAAATAAACACCTATACAGGCGAATTAAGCCCCGCCCACCTAGTGGCGCGAGTGTCTCCCGCCTCACTGCCCAGCAGAGTTTCTAAGTTTTAACTAGTCTCAGTAGAGTAGACAAACGAAACAACATCTCAATGACACCCGTGGTGATCATGGGAAGCTTTAACTGAAGTCACATTCAGGTCATGCAGTTCAGTCAATGTATTTGAGGCAGAACTTGTTTATACTGTGAAAATGTAGGGCTGGCACAACACACCTTGAACTGAGTTAACTTGTAGTGTTAGTTACAATTGTATTTTCCTGAAATGATGGGAATCGAAGCCTTGGTTTTTCTGCTCCTATAACATTGAAGGTTTCTTTCCTCGATGGCTTACATTTTCCATGTTAAAAAGCTTCATGTGCAGGGTTTAGAGCACAGGCCTGATCCCCACTGATTGAAAGGCAGCCCTCAACTGGAGGTGCGATCAGATCAGAATCTGACTGAAGCCCGTGGATTTCCTCTGGTGGTAGACTCGCCTGAAATGCAGCTTCTACAGCCGACGTCTCTCTGCCCGTCACATCCAGATCCTCCGTGGTTACGGACCACATGGCGTTGAGTCGTTCTCTTCCTGTCCACGTGGGAGGTCAGCAAATGGCCGCAAAAAAAAGAGAATCAATAGATTGTTCCTAATGCACGTCTGCAGCCACTTCCCACACTGCACACTTCCATCACCTCCCCCACTCACTGTCATTGTGCTGGCAAATTAAAAGGCATGTGTTGCCAAGCCATCCATTCTCCCTCCACTGCTTAATTGTCTCTAAAATTGAGGAGATTACCGGCCGGGATTTATGTACAAATAAGAATCTGTCAAAAACCTGGCAGTGTAAAGCATGACACACACTCACACACACAAGTGGACTCGAGGATTTGGGAGCCGCAGGCAGTGGCCAGCATGGGATACCTCATACCACAACCTTTTATCCTTTTCAAGTCCTCCCTCTGTGTATAGGTCTCTGAGCGATGCAAGAGACTTCAGACAGCAAAAACAAAAATTAAGAGAAGACTGAAATCATCCCTGATCACTGGATGTGTTTCAACACTGCTCAACATCCTCTTTGTCTCTGATTACCATGTATCCTCCTCCTGACTTTGAACATCAAGTGACGTTGCAGCACACTGAGCATCATGGTTCAGTTACCCACTATTAATTAAACTCATAGGCCGCACTGCCACTCTCTTTATCCTGGCGTGATGTCTGGTCCGAGGCTCTGCTGTTTTGTGTAATGAGCTCTTGTTAAGTCAGCTCACACTTGTTGCTGATGTAATCCAAAGTGATTCATAAGATTCTGCAGTTATCATCTGTTCACAGATCCAAAGTGACTCCGTGTTGCAGGAGATGCAGTCGGCTGCGTTCTCAGGTCAGGGATGGTGATGAATTAGGGGGAGAAATGTTATGTCTTTGGTGTTAACACGAAAGAGGACAGGAAACAGGGTGAGGGAGGAGATGAGAGCATGATGCAGTAAATGTTCAGAGCAACGGGCATATTCACCTTTAGCCATTAAGCTATTGGGTGGCATCCATGATGATACCGTTCAGATCTTGTTTACTTCTGTTTACTTTTGTTTGTTTGTTTCATCCTCATCTTTATTTCACCAATTGCCTGACCACATTTTGTTCAGTATCCTTTGCCACTATCTTTGAATCAATTTATATATATATTTACATAGGGGTCTGATTAATTGGAGAATCTAACTTGTCTGTACATGTTAATATGAGACTGCCCAGGTTGTATCCCCCACCCCTCAAAGGAAAAGCTGTATAGAGAAAGGATGGATGGACGTACTTTTAATTGGTTAACACATGGTCAAAGTTGTGTCACTGACACATGCTGAATATTTGTTATTGTCACATGAGTTCATAAATACCAGTAAGTGCCATTTTACAATGGTCAGCAGCTGAGTGGCTGCTGATCCGGATAAAAAACAAAACAGAAGCAAACATGAGCAACAGTTGAGTAAACTGTTAATTACTGGCCTCTTGAGCACTTTGCCTGCTGTGCACTTCACCGGGTTTCTTGATCCCATCAATCACCGATGACACATTTTGTTCAGAGCTTCGGGTCTGGCCCTGCTTCCCTCTGTGAGGATTCCCCCAACATCATTGTTGTATATACAGTAGTTTAGTCAGTGTCAATCTAATAAACACATGCAGAAAGCTAAACGAAAACAAGGAAGCACAGAAAGTCTTTGTCTGAAGTGAAGCTTTTTCATTGCCGCTCATCTCCCAGTGTATCAACGTCTCGAGGAACTGATGGAACCTGCTGTCGGTAAATCATCTCACCTCAGCACACCTCCGACAGCACCTCTTTGTTAGAAGCCTGTGGCGTTCCATAACACGATCTTTGTCCATCCATCCTTCCAGTGAGTCACGCTGGATAATGAAGTGGAATGAGACGGCAACCTAGTTTGATTATCAGGTCGTAACTCATCAGTCGTGTCTGCAGGCTGGATCTCCGACTGTGATGCAGCCCAGTCCAGTCCCAACACGTCCTCCGACCTGAACGACCATAAAGCTTTCCTGCCCCCCCCCACCTGATACCACCTATCACCAAATAGTGCCACTATGGCAGCAGGGAGGGGTGTTCTAGGTGGGTGTGAACGCAGACATCCTGACCACCTCCTCACCTCATTCCCTACATTGCCGTTATTGGTGATAAAGTATTTGTTTTACTAAAATATATGGATTCATTTGGGAATGGAGGAGAAAAATATTTGATCAGGGTTTGGAGGATCACTTTCTTTTCATTTCTTGTTGAAAATTCCCTACCAGCTTGACGTGTATAATCTTTTCTTGGCTTGCTTGAGCCCTTTTTTTCAATTGCCCATCACATGTACACACATACACACACACACACACACACAAGCAGTCATATCTACGTGTGAGTTTGTGTGTTAACGTGCAGGTGTGTGCTGGAACCACATGTTCACTCCGGGGTAGGGAGCCAAATGAGGCGGAGTGATTATAGTTTTACCAAAGTAATCTCACCTCTTAGAATGTCGCCACTCAACCTCACGAACCCCCCCACTCCTTCTCAGCTCTCCCCCTCCTTTCACTGCGGCCGATCCCAGCTAAATCCAATTTGTTATGGTTTCAAACAAGGCCCCGTGTTATTTTCCTGTCCTCTTGACACCTCAAACAAAGTGCTTTCTGATATATTTGGACCAATTACATTTTTTCCCCACCTCATCTGTCTTTCTCCGCAGGTCCACTCCTGCAGTGATGCACGGTGGTCAAGTCTTGGCGTGTAGCACAAGATGTGAAAATAAAACATTTTATACTTACATGCAGAGATTAATTTTGTCTTATTGTGTCACGCTGAACTTTTCAGTCTTACCCTGTGGTGATGCAAACTCTGACACCACTTTATTAGTTGTATATGTACAAGTATATAAGCAAGGGGCTTTGCTTATGTGTGAGAGGGGTTGATATATTTTGAATAATGTATTTTTTTTTTTTTAAAGGGTCACTGCTGGTAAACTATAATTTTTCTTTATAAGATCAGATTTTTTTAATTTTTAACATCAGTAAAAAAAAGGAGTCTGCCTCCCTGCCTCCAACTAATCCAAAACTCTTCCGCCAAGATTGTATTGATTGATTAAGTTCTGAGAGGCGTCGCCACCTCCCACATCCCAACATCCTCAGATGCATCACTACCTCCACCGAGGAGGTTATGTTTTCACCTCTGTCGGTTTTTCGGCTTTGAGGGGGACAACATTGCAAACGTTCTCTGGAAATGAATATTGTGGATTGATTGTGAATGTGATGCTGATGTTACAGAGAATTGTCCTTTGCATTATTTTGTCTTTCCAACGCAGATAATCATCATTAATTAAAGCAGGGACAGGGAGAAAGAGCGGAGGGGTGGTTTCTTAATTGTTCAGTAAATGTATTGTATGAAATGTGTTCCTCCAACACTCCGCTCTTCTGCGAGTCCTGTTTTTAATTGAAAACCTGCCTCTGGGTTGATGCAGCTGTTACTGCATCACCAAGCATTTAGCAATAACGAGGGCTTTTCCACAGTCTACTTGTTGATTGATGGGAATTATAACCATGAAAATAACAATGTGCTGGTGGTAATGATGATGACACGAGTAATTATAAAAAATTCTAATGGGGTCTTGGAGGTGGTAGTGATCATAGTGATGATGGTGACGATGATGATGATGAAGACAGATGGCGATGTTGAACAGGAGTCAGACTTGCATGTGTGTGGAGCAGCGCAGGTTGCTGCACACTGCTGCTCGCTCAGGCCTGCAGATGTATGTATTGTATATCAAATGAATAGAATTGGTAATGACTGTGTGTGTGTGTGTGTGTGTGTGTGTGTGTGTGTGTGTGTGTGTGTGTGTGTGTGTGTGTGTGTGTGTGTGTGTGTGTGTGTGTGTGTGTGTGTGTGTGTGTGTGTGTGTGTGTGTGTGTGTGTGTGTGTGTGTGTGTGTTGCAGGGGATGATGTATCTGGAGGAGCGTCGGCTGGTCCACAGGGATCTCGCAGCCCGCAATGTCCTGGTCAAATCTCCCAACCACATCAAGATCACAGACTTCGGCCTCACTCGCCTGCTGGATGTTAATGAGAAGGAATACAATGCTGATGGAGGAAAGGTAATCAAGTTATTTACACTGTCAGATGAAGAAAAACACAAATATCTATAAAGTCATATGAAGGTTTGACCATTTCTTGGCTGGACTCTTTGACTTCTGTTTTTCTGTTCAGTATTAGGGCCACATTGAAGAAGAAAAATGAAATTTAATATATGTATAATTGAGAAGGTCATAATAATACAAGAATAAAGTTGTAATTTAATGAGAAAAAAAGTCAAATTATTATGACCAGAGGTGGCAATTTAATAAGAAAAGAATCACATTATATGAATAGAGTCCTGATTGAGAAAAAAGTCATGACATTTTGAGAAAAAGGAAAGAAAATCTTTTGGAAGTAAGAAGCAAAGAGAAACCATGGTCACCAGAGTTCCTCTCCTCCTGGATCGGAAATCTTGAACCATCTCATTGTTTCCACAGAAACTGCGAAGCCTCTTTGAACAGCACGCAGATCTAACCCTCATTGTCCTCACAGTCGACCACTCGTCCCTGTAGATTCTTCAGAATAAACTGAAGAAATCTTTTCACAGTCCTGATACTTGTGATAAGGTGCTGCTGATGAACCAAAAGATCATTCTCTTTTAAACTAAAGTATATCTTAACAAGATGCTCCACATATCTCATTTTAACACAAGCAACCACTCAATGATCTTCTGTTATTCCCCACAGGAACAAAATCTAGCCTTCTTGTGATATAATGAATTTTAATAATGATTCATATTACTAGTGTATTTTCAAATTGACATTCTTTGTGGTTTGACTTGACACTGAGATTCCTTCGTAGAATCAGACATTCAAAATAACTATTGGGAAATGTTTTAGTTTTAGAAATTAGTATTGGATATTAGTGTAGCTAGAGGCCATTGTAATGTTTGCACAGTGGCAGTTCCTCTGGTATTTTCCTGGATGCTCATTTGAAGCTGCAGCGAGTGACCTTGTTATCTGCTGTTGATGTTTTTTGGTGTTTGGCTGCTCGCTGTGATACAATATTACTGAATTAATGTTTCAGACCACACCATTGACATGTTGTAAAAAAGTCCACAGTAACAAACAATAGACTTTAGCATTGATTCAGGTTTTATTTCCTGAGAGAGGAACTTAACTCTGCACAAATTGCAGTTTTAGTTGAGTTCCTGAGAAACTCTTCTGCTCTATTGGACCAGATCTCAAAACCTTGTAAACATAGTAAACAAATGCGTCCTTGGGGTTCTCCTTACACCGACGTGAAGTCTCTTTTAATTTATCCTTCATCCTCTTCTTCTGCTGTTTGTTGTTTTAAAGCCTCCCTCTCTGAGGAAAACAATTAAAGTTGATTGAAAGACGGACACACGCTAACCTCCGACATCCGCCTCCCTTCACCCCCATCACTGTAATCAATAGAGCAGGCGTTCAAATCTAATCTCTGTGTTAAGCCGCATCCCAGACCACCCTGCCATTTGACTTATTCAAATACACACACCCTGTTTAATTTCTGCTGCTTAACATGATTTATACAGTAACTTCTGCCAAAACAGTTCAGGGGATGTCAACAAAATTATAAAATGTAACTCTCACGTGTCCTGATCTGTTTTTATGTACAAACATAAGAGACAAAATTGACAAATGTTTTTAAGGGTGAATGTAGCCTGTGTATTATATATAGTAATGCTTTGTGTGATTCTCTCTGCTAGATGCCCATCAAGTGGATGGCCTTGGAGTGTATCCATTACAGGAAGTTCACTCATCAGAGTGACGTCTGGAGTTACGGTGAGCTTACAAACTTCCTTCTGTGAACTCCAGTGAAGTGGACACATCCATTAGGAGCATGATGGTTTCAGATATTAGCCGGTCCGGAAATGTTCTTTGAATGATTTTCCATTTAAGAGAACATCACATTATATCCATATAGCAGAAACCTATGTGAGCAACCTCAGGTTCCCTTCAAACACCCCAACAACTGAAGAGATACTGAATAAGATTCTAAGTGGTTGGGAGAAAAAAATAAATCAATCCAATACACCGTCCATGGCTTTATCAACCTTTTTAGTCCTCAGACCTTCATCGAGCAAAGTTCATATAGAAAGAATTGTCGAAAGTTGAATGGTCAACATGTTCTGCTTAATGAGAATAAATAATTCATCACTGGTTCAGCAATTTCCACTGGTTGGGGTCATGTTTGATTTGAACATTGTCACTAGAATTACCTTTACCACACAGGGTAAGGGCTAAAACTAGCAGTGCAAACAAATGCAAACTGGGAGATTTACTCCTTGACTTTATGTCAGATTTTGCCCAATGAGAGTGGAGTGATGATTCCCTTACTTTCTCGACTGCTTGAACATGTTGCAATAACAATCACTGTAAAATGCAAACAGGGTGATTTACCCCTTTAACTCCCGTAATGTTAGAATGAGTCTGTGCAGCCATCAGCGTGTCAGCAAGATTTAATTCTAAGGACTCTTCCCCATTATCCCTCCGTCTTGTGTAATTATCATCGCCATATTTCAAGGAACAGTTTCCTGTTTAAGTCTCCCAATGACTCTTAAAGAAGAAAAAAGAGATGGGGTCGTATCAAAGAGAATAACCCGTGTTTGATTAAAAGTATCAGTGTGGTTTAGTGCGTGCGTGTCCCCAGTGGTCCTCCATGACCGCGGGCTATTATACTTCCATCTTATTGTGTGCATTTACTCTGCTGGCCCCTCATTAGCTCATTAACACTAACACGATTAGGGCTGAGGAAAGTTCAGACCGGCTGATGACTTTCAAGACTGTGATTAGTTCCTCTCTCCATCCTCCGCTCGTCTCCTGTCCTCTTCCGAGTCGTCTCATTTCTTTACGCTTTGTCTCATCGCTTCCTCTTCAGTTCTGTCTCTGCATCCCCCCCACCCCCCGCCCCCCCCTCTGATCTCTCCTCTGGTCTCACATTATTTGCGTTTCTTCTTTTTATTCTCCTCAATTTCATTCTTTCTGCTTTAAATACTTCATCAAATACTGCCATTCTTCATTTTTCTTTTTCTATCTCTCGAACTCTACCTGTCTGTACTCTCTTAACAGTGATTTCTCTCACCTTGATTGCCCTTATCTTATCAACTTCTTCCTTTCCCTGCACGCTAGTTAACTGATCCATCTTTTTACTTCTGTTCATCCATCACCACTTATCCGGCAGCCTATCCCTACTGGCATTAGGCTAGAGGAAGGGTACACCCTGGACAGGTCGCCAGTTAAAGACAGGGTCAACATAATCAGATATAAACAACCCTTCACAGTCAGATTCATACATACGGTCAATGTAGAGGATCCAACCATCAATCGATCCAATCAATCAGCCTAATCCCCAATCTTCATGTCTTGGGACCCAGGGGAAAAAGCCCACACAGACACAGGGAGAACATGCAAACATTCCAACCTTATTTTGTTGTTATCTCCTCTGTTTTTAAATTGTTTCTCTCCCTATGTCCCTTTTTCTTTCTTCTTAGGGGTAACCATGTGGGAGCTGATGACCTTTGGAGGAAAGCCGTATGATGGGATTTCCCCCCGAGACATTCCAGACCTGCTGGAGAAAGGAGAACGTCTTCCACAGCCGCCCATCTGCACCATCGACGTCTACATGGTCATGGTCAAATGTAGGTTTAGAGCATCTGAGTGGGCAAAAGTCACAGGGATACTTAAAATGTAAAATAGCTGATAACAACAGTAGCAGAAGAAGTCCGTTTCTGTGCATCTCAACAAATAAGTGATAGAAAAATGAATGTAGTTTATACAGTGCTGGGAATGATTTCCAGTTTTTTTGAGTCGACAGTAGAAAGGCTAGTGTATTTTGGGGGTGAGGAGAAGGCCAGTTGTTTTTTGTCAAAGCAGAAAAAACAATTACCCTTTCATTGTGATTTTCAAAATGCCACAGCTGTTTTATAAAGGTGGAGTCAAAGATGAATATTTTAAAGCAGGATTTCAAATTGTGAGAAATCCTTCAAGAAGGTTTCCGAGGATGTATGTTAGACGATAATAAGCAGCTCATTTTTCTGGCTGGCCGTGACACCCACCACCAACATGACGGCCTTATGGGTCTGTCCCTGGTGTCGTGCTGTCTGGCACTGGGGTCACAGGTGCTGTTGTAACCTCTGGCCGCTGCTGCCAGGACAAAGACTTTTGGTGCCAACGCGGCCCAGACCTTGTCCTCTACTCTCCGAGCTCCAGCCTCTGGCCCTCACTGTCACCTTGGCCCCTTGCTGGCACCCTGAACTTGCACCAACCTGGCAAACATGCACACACCCCTACCCCAACACACACACACACAGGCGGTTGAGGTCATTGTTACCTGCCTTTCTTTTTGCGCAGCCAAACATATGGTACAGAGCGCACCTCCCCAAATCCACACCCTGAACATGGTGTGAAAATGGACTTCTTCATACTTTATTTATTTATGTATTGGCAAGAAGCGAAGCAACAAGATAAAAGCTCATTTTTACATATGAAATCCCCCCCCCCCGCGTGGACGTGTATGTGCGTACTCCTGTGTAGAGCCGCGTCTCTCTCTTTGGATCTCTGTGTCTTATTTCCCCGGATACCTCGTCAGGCTCTGCTCGGGGCCAGATCACATGATTGCTTTGGCGCCGCAACGATGTGTTCACAGAGAAATTGGCAGAGGAGCTCATTACTCCATATGGCCTTCCTAGTGATGAAACAGTGTTTATCTTTAGACTGGAAAAAGTGATTACAATAAAGAGAATGTCATTAAAAAAATCTGTAATTGTTCATTATGGAACAAATGGGGATGTTTTATGTGATGGGAAATGGTTTAAATGGAGGATCTTAGGAGACCTTTAGAGGTGGGAAGCTTATTAGCATCTGTCAGACTGGGATTTTGTTTGAACAAAAACATACTCATTGTTTATTGATGCAATCTTTGCTATAGGGATATATACATGTGTTTTGAACCTTCATTTTGTATTCACATGCCTGTCACATTCAAAGTCGACGTGCTGTGGAAGTAGCCTCCTGCACAGTTGTCACATGCTTCTCATTCCGGATCTTTCGTATGACAATGACACTGTGGGTGATTATTCACACACGTGCACGTGCATAAAATGAAAGATGTATGTTACTTCGGGCTTAAATGATTTATGTAAAAGATAAATTACAATGAATGTTTTTTTTATGCAAATAGAAACAAAAAAAATGAGCACGGCACACACATGTGACACGATGTGCAAAGCCAGGAATCTTGACGTGTGAGGAATAACAATAAGGAAACGCAGATCCTGCTCCTTTCCACACATCTTCAAGTGCTGCAGTCACTGACCGTGTGTGAAGATTAACAACACGCCTGCTCCCCCATAAAGAAGCCAAAGCATTGTTATTGGTTATAAATCCCTCCTCCTCCATGTTGTTGGATGGGACCAAATTAAAAAGTCAAAGTAGACAAATGAAAAGATGGTTTCTGTCATTTTAGGTGGAGTAGTTAACACTCTAGTTTTGTTTTAATGAGTTATTTGAAAAGTCACGTTTACAGCTGAGACTGATTAATGATTGGCTGAGCACATGTATTGGCAGGACCAGCCTAATTTCTGTATCGTGAAAGGAAATGGAAATGCGGCAGCCATCTTTATCTACTATGTGTCAGGAAATCCATCTTGCCGGTGTTGATGAGGCTTTTGTTTACTGCTGAGAATTACAAACTGAGGATGGAAAACAGCTTTACCACATGAATTGATATTTAACTAATTAAAACGGTCGAACTTCAAGTCAAGGGCTACTGGCTAAAGGGTTTAAATTTCATTATCTATCTATTCGGAGCCTCATATTGATCAAACACTGACATTCACACACACATTTTTCAGGCTGGATGATTGATGCAGACAGTCGACCCAAGTTCAAGGAGCTGGCGGCAGAGTTCACCCGAATGGCGCGTGATCCACAGAGATACCTTGTCATCCAGGTTGGTAAATCTTCATGACGTCCCAACAAGATCTGGATTAAATGTCTTAAAGAGTTCGAACAATTGACAGAACCCGTTCCTGTTGTTCAATATTCTGTTGTAAATTTCACATTTTTGTTTGCCAATTCATTGGTCATTGGTAAAATAATGATAACGTACATTTAAAAAAAATAATTGTTACTTTCCT
This sequence comes from Limanda limanda, assembly GCF_963576545.1. Classification (NCBI taxonomy): domain Eukaryota; kingdom Metazoa; phylum Chordata; class Actinopteri; order Pleuronectiformes; family Pleuronectidae; genus Limanda; species Limanda limanda. The sequence goes on along the minus strand of NC_083651.1, from coordinate 18,385,107 downwards.
TATTGGGTGAATAAACTGACGTTTGTGTGTTGTACCTTAAAATAATTGAGGTTTGGTAGGTTTAAATTACTCAACAGATAGAGCCAAGTTCATCTTTGATTATTAGCAGATCCGTCAAAATAATAATGCATAGTCTTTGTTTGAAGCTCTTTAATAGAAACAAAAATTATTTGAAGATATAACACTAATTAAGATGTAAAAATTGTGAGAAAAATACTAATCTATTAATCGCATTAATACGTTATTATAATTTAATACAATAAATCACCCAAGTGAAATTTGTACAGCGACTCCCTGCATGAAATTCGCATCATTTTCTATCCTTTGAAGCACGTATATTTAATGTAACTTTCCAAAGATTTTTAACACACTACTTTTTTCCCAGGGCGACGATCGCATGAAGCTGCCCAGCCCCAACGACAGCAAGTTCTTCCAGAGCCTCCTGGACGAGGAGGAGCTGGAGGACCTGATGGACGCTGACGAGTACCTGGTGCCCCACTCCTTCAACATTCCTCCCCTGGCGTACACTCCGCGCCCGCGCATGGACTCCGTCAAGGTATTGTGTGTTAGGAAATCTCCCAACATATCAGCCTTAAAATACAGGGTCTGGTTTAACAGTTACTCTAGAGGTCATTGCTGAGTGGTTGCTCTCAGTCACTGGGCTCAAACCAAAGTTCTCCTGGTCTCAGTTTGTCTCTGAGCTCAGTTTGTCTATGAGAGACCCAAATCTTTAACATTGTCTATTTGACTCAGATATTTCAGATTGAAACCCCATAGTTATACTCAAATCCCCTTCTCAGTCAGTCAAACCATTTTTGCCAAGTGTAGTGTTTGCTCCTTGATTCAAATTAAGTTTTTTAACTCAAGTTATACTTTAAACTGTTTTGTTGATAAATTAATGTTAACAGCCCCTTTTCGAATATAACATCATTCAGTAGATCGAGTCTCAGTGTTGGAGACCTGAGCATAAAAACTGGTATTTAACTCTTTAAACCTATTTGAATTATAGAATATAAAATAGTAGTCAAACAGTCAGGCTGTTGAATCTCCACTATGACTCCACTTCTAAAACCCAGAAAAATATTTGTACAAACCACTTTTTCCTAACTCTGATCAAATGTAGGATATGTGTATTTTTCCAGCCGAGTCAGTGCACAGACTGTTTTTTCTGCTCTGCATGAAGGTATTATGAAATATGAATCCCTCGCAGTATTCAATATTCAGTTCCCTATATGCAATTTATATTTGTTTTTCTTCCTTTGATGGATAAATTAGAATTCAGATGCTTATCTTCTTGCTTGACATGTGCTATGTTACCATTACATGTGCTGTAGTTCCACTTATCACCATTTCTTCTTGAGTGCAGCGGCAGGGTCATTAGTGTTGAACCGTGAAGGATAAGGACACAATATAATGTCAAAGTAGTCAGTCAGATCATTTGTACGGTATCTTAAGAGATGTGAGAGAGAGTATGCTCAGTGCGGAGGCGTTCGCAGGACTGTCCTGTGCCAGCACAAAAGACTGAGACGTTGAGGCTGAACCCGCGCGGCCTTCTCAGTTTCACTCTCATCTTCCTCCTGCTCTCTTTTATCTGTTGTCTTTTTTTTTTTTTCTCCTCTGCCTTTCACCATTGTGAAACTGCAGTAATTGGCTTCTTCAAAACTGGGATTTACAGCCAGATTCCCTCTGTTCCTCGACTGTTCAAATGTTCATCGTCTTTCTTTGGACTTGAATCTATCACAAAAACCAGTCACACAGCCAGGCAACTCAGCCATTTTGTATTCCAGTATCCCCCTGTGTTGGTGTCAGAATAAAAACGCCCGCTGAATGCCAATGAGAGAAATTACTTCTGTTTCAGTTCCGTTTCAGACAGTTTAAATATGACTTATTTGGATCATATTTGTTAAGTTGTTGTACTGGCTTTCAAATAAAGATGATACAGAATTAATAGGATCAATTTAATATAGTTACATTGATCCATATTAATGTGGATGCTCATAATGAAGGCAATCATTGCAGCTTACAAAATATAATATTTACACATTAATACAATTTTTGTTGGACACCACAGCGGAAACATTGAATCCACATCACAACATAAGGAACTTCCATTATTGATACATTTAGTGCAGCGCCCGTTTTAAACATGCCTGTTCAGAAGGGGCTGTTTATTTGGCCTGTGGTGAGGCTGCTTGCATTTTTCTTTCTGAAACTGAACAAGTGACCTGCAGTGATTGGTTTTTGTGATGTGCGTTCCACAGACAGAGATTTATATTATCATAAGATAGAGTGCTGCTGTTTATTTCTTTACAATGAGAGTTTTAGAGTTGTTTGACCATGAAAACAAGTGAGGTCAATGCTGGCCACGCTCCTCGGGAACGTTTGAATGGAGCACTTTACTAGACTGTTCGAAATATTCAAGTGCGATGATGTCCATCTCCCCACTGGTCTTAATTGCCAAGATTAAGAGAAATTGATAATGACCCTGGTGGTTCACTTGAATACCTTCAAATACGATTTTTCTTTAATGTTTCCTATTGAAATACTGAGAGGAGGAGGAAGGAGGAGCAGTACAGACGAGGACGGAGACAGGGTGATTTAGTAGATGTAGTTAAGGGGAATGAGAAAAGACGGCATGAGCTCTTGAGCTTTGTCTCCGGGCTTAAGCAAATATTCAACAGATCCTGATGAATCAAGAGGGATACAAGCAGAGTTCGAACAGGGCATATAGTCAAACTTTGGTTTGGAGCTGATATTGCAGCTTCTTTGTGCTGATTTGTATTGAAATACTGTCACAGCAAACACCAGAAACTAAAATGAGTCCATCAGAAGGATGCAGCTATAGTGACAGACCCATCTGTAACTCAAATTGGGAAAGTGGGATTTGAACTTGCACCTTAATTTACACATCAGACATACAGGAGCTTTGTTTGCTTGTCTGTGGGTAATGCAGCGGGAAAGTTTTTGTCATATTAGGGAAGATTACAGGCTTATTAGACCACGTGTTAGGGACAGAAACTGATGGACATGAAACAGAAAAACGAACGTCTTGCTAGAAAAAAGAGATGAATCAGAATCAAGCTCCCAGTGATGTTCTAAAAACCATTTTTTTGTGTTTCCTGGGAGCGTAGACAGGGATGTACACAGCAGGGCAGGGCTGATATGGCTGTAGACTTTGCTGCATGGAGCCTTTTAATTAAAAACCTTTTAATTAAATTGTCCTTGGCAGTCATGCTGCCATATCATTGTTTGGCACTGCTGTTTGTCTCCGCTGCCTGTCACATAAAAAAAGTATACATAACACAATGAACCTGAAATTCCTCATTTTGCAATGCACAATATTTTTGCATGGAGCTTTTATTGATTTTTTTATGATTTATTTGTATTTATAGAGTTTTTTGTTGCATGTTTGTTTCTTTTCTGCCAAACATGAGCAGAACAAACTTTGCCATAACTCTTCCTAGTTGTATTTGTCTCACAGGGTTTGCTTTGCCTCAGCAATTCAGACTCACACTATGTACATCTCTGTGCTAACTAAACCCACTCCCTCTTCATCCATCTATCTAGAACCAGTTTAGCTACCAGGACCCCAGTTTCAGCATGGAGGACATGATGGCCACCCTCCCAAGAGTGGTCTCTGTTCCGCCGGTGTCAGGGAGCTGCCTCCCTCCACAGGACTTGGCCTCGGGGGGACAAATTGGCGGCGGATTTGTCCGACTCAACCAGGACGACCCTCGCTGCAATGGCACCCTGAGGAAGCAGGCGTCCCCGAGGTCGCAAACCTTTGGGCCAAGCTCGGGTCTCACTGCAGGACACGGTAAAGCAGTGTTTTCTTAAAATTGTGGAAACTTGGAAATAAAGCATTCTCATTTGGCCCAATATTGTAGAAACTGCCATTGTTTTGAAGAAAGGCAATAATCGGATTAGGCCATTGACACAATTGACATCTCCAAGTCAAATTTCTCTATGCATATGATATGAAAACATCACACGGAAGTGCAGGAGTTTCTGCTGAAGGTACCACTCTGCAGATGTGATGGCCCAAAGGGGGATTTCCCTAGAACCTTTATTAAAGCTGACACTTTATGGGCATGAATAACAACAAACCTCAAACCAAGTATTGCATGACATTGAGTTATTAATGTAATATTTAAATTACTTGTTATTATTCTTTATAAAGTCCTTATTATGGTCTTGTGGTTTACTGAATGAAAACCCTCTTCCATACTTCCCACATTAACTTCAATCCTGGGTGGAAAAGTTGGTTTTAGTTTTGGCAGTTTGTGCAATAACTCATCTTTACAAACTAAACTGAATTAGTTGGCACCCTCCTTTCTTTCCATACCTGCTGTTTCCCTGTGGACATTGTGCTGTGACTAGGGTTGCAAAGGGGCGGAAAGTTTCCGGTAAATTTCCGGAAAAGTTCCGGAAACTTTCCACGGGAATATTAAGCTCTGGAATTTTGGGAATTTTGAAAAAAAAAAAAAACTATGCAAATTAAACGCTGAGCAATAAAAACATCATTCAAAACATTATTTTAAAGATGTATGGAATGCAGCACACGCTGCACGTTGAATTTCAACCCTCCACTGAGCATTCTTCCATCAACTGCTGGGATAATTCCGAGCATCCGGCAGGGCTATTGAGGCCTGCTGTAGTGTGCAGGCCTAGTCAGGTAAGTTTCGATGATATTACTCGGGAAAATATATTAGCATGCTTATTGAGGATTGTTCATCTGTTCATCCAGCCTATTTCCATTAATTTATCCATCAACTGTAAAATATTTTGACAGACTATTCCAATTGTTTGGCTAACTATTTATATCTCTGGCATTGCATTAGTGTTTTTTTACAAACTTTTTTCTCATCTTATTCTACAGAACAATGCCACATGCACTATCTCATGTGTGGAGACATTTCACCCCATCCAATGTAGAAGGAAAGGCTGTGTACATTTGCAAATACTGTGCAAAGACCTATGTTAAGAATGACACAACGATGCAGAAGCATATAGTCAAGTTCCCAAAGTTTCAAATCAGCCTATGACACAACACAATGTTTATATTTATGTCTGTATATGACAAGGTAAATACAGTTTCAGTAAATTCAGTAAATTCCAATTTATTCCCGTTAATTCCCGTATATTCATGTTAATTCCCGTTAATTCCCATGGAAAGTTTCCAACTTTGAATATTCCCGGAATTTTACAACTCTAGCTGTGACTCAGCAGTCTGGTAGAGGATTTGGGAGATGAGAACATCTGGCTTGGCTCCTATTAAGCAGCTGGACAGTAGCAGCAGCAGTGGCTGCAGGTTGTAGGTCTTTTGGACCTCACAGCGAGTTGTTGGAGAGGTCCCTCACACAAGTGGCCCTTGAATAAGCTTGCACGCACTCACCTGCACATACACAAACACACAATAATGAAGCAACCTTGGATATACACAAACAGAATAGATATCATACAATACTTTATTGATTGCACAGCCTGAATGTAAATCAGGGAAGGTCACAGGCATTAAGGCATTTCACCTTAGCCAAAAGCACATATCACCGAATGTGATGATCTGCCATATGTGCTGATTTCTGCACCTTAACATGTTGTGACACGTGTTGCATGGTCTTTATTCTACTGAGCAGGAGAAATTAGCCCTCAAACAGGCTTTATGAAAACATGTGTACCATGCTTTAGTTGGAGAGTGGTGGTTCACAGGAGGAAGCAATATGAAAGGTTAAGTGTGTGCCATACCAATGATGGCTCTTCAATATTGTCCTCAGATGAAAAATGAATATGAAATGCATCCAACATCATTAAAATCCCTCAAATCCTCACAAAAATACAGAAGGTTTAACCATACAGCCATTAGCCATAGCCATGCCCGGGAGTGTAGTCACCAGATGAAATAGACATAGCTCTTGAAAATAAATTGTAGTGAGAATGCAATGGGCTTGTTTATTGGTGAAGAATGACTTGCATTGAAAGAATGTCACAGATTTAGTAGACGCCACAAATCTGTATCCAGGATCCTATTTATCCTCAGAGACAGAGAGTTTATAACGGACCATAATTCATTTCTTGTCTCCTTCCCTTCTTTTCTCTTCAGTTGTAGGCGATGACAGCGGCGGACAGCGTTACAGTGCAGATCCAACTGGTCTCTTAGCTGAACGAGGGACAAAAGGAGAAAAGGACCAGGATGGATACATGACTGCCATGAGAGACAAGAACAACTCAGGTTCATTTGGCAGCACTCAGAACTACCAGATGTTTGGCTGGAGGAGAATAGCTCTTGTTTCCTTTACATTTTGCACTTTGATTCTTGAAATGTTAACCCAAGGATCATTTCAATGCAGACGTTATATTGGGTTATTTTCGTGTTGCAGTATTTGACTTTTTTTATGGCTTCAAATGAGATGAAATGATCTGAGCTGATCTTTCTATCCCCTGTTTTTGTTTCTAGACTATCTCAACCCTATCGAGGAAAACCCCTTCGTCACACGCCGGAGGAACGGCGATGCCCATGCAGTGGTCGATGGAGCCGGCTGCCATACCCTGCACATGGCTGGAGCTGCCGCTGGCCCCAAGAGCCAGTCCGCCCACAGCGATGAGTACATCAATGAGCCGCTGTACCTGAATACCCTCCTCAACCCCGGGGACAAGAACGGATTGGCCGGCGCAGTCTCCATCTCCGGGCTCTCCGCTGCCCAGTCAGTATCGCAGACGGTCAACCCGTCGATATCAAGCCACACCGTCTCCTCCGCTGGATATGGGGTCCCTCCCGGCCACATCCCGCACCCGTCATATCCATCACACACCCTGCATCCGGGGCTTTCAGGACACGCCCTGCACTCAGGCATCACCAGCGGCACCATCATGCTTGATAAGAAAGGCAAGAAGGCCACTTTTGACAATCCCGAATACTGGCAGCACAGTCTCCCCCCCAAATCCACACTGCACAACCCCGAGTACCTGCAGGACTGCAGCACGCGCTTTTTCTACCGGCAGAACGGACGCATTCGCCCCGCCGTGGCTGAAAACCAGGAATATTTGTCCGAGGCTGCTATGAAAGCTGGCAACGTGCTGCCGCCCCCTCCGTACAGACAGAGGAACACTGTAGTGTAGTGACCCCGCGCTGTCGTACAATGGAGGCATGAATAGAGGGTTAAGAAAGGAGATAAATGGACTGTGAACGGTCCTTTGGTTTCCTCAAAGTACTTGTCAACCTGGGCTTTCCTTGCACCCTCCCCGAACACTTCTCCGTGTTATATCTGATTGCAAGTCTTTTATTCCCACTCTATGGTTCGGCCTATTCTTGACAGGACCACAATAACAGTCATCGACGGCCTCAATTGACACTCAGCCTATATTTTTCCACCTCATCCTTGTCCCCTAGAGCAAGTAGACAGCTCTCCCCCAGGTGGGTTCTGTTCTGGCACGAGCTGTCCCGGCATTTTTAATAAACGTGACGCACAGAAACAACACAATCAAAGGTTGAAATTAGATCCATGATAGAAGGAGAAAAGGAGAAACAAACAGAGGATAGCCCAAAGAGGATTATTGCCATGAATTTACATTTACTTATGATAACTTTTTGTTTACGTGCCAATGAATTACCATTCCCCATTTCACCATGTTCTTTTACCTCATATCCACACAGCTAGATATACATATTGCAGTATGCACACATTGCTATTGCATGTCTGCAATCTGTCAAATGACACATGCACATGGAGTCATGTCGTGACCTACCAGCAAATCTTCAGTCACATTTACGAGCCCAGATGTTGCCTCCATGCCTGCGCTCATGCGTCTTTGACTTTTACATGTTTTACATGTTACTGCAGCAGTAATGGATTTCAAGCATTCATCACACACAGCTCATATCCAGCCTGCAACATGTTAACATGCCTGCAGCTTTGACACACCAGTAATAACTACACATTAATTCATATTTACGTTAATACATACACAGCAACAGATAAAGCCTTTTGAAATATTCAGGAGAGGAGCCGCTCAGTTGACCTTGTGCGAGGAGAGGGTGTCGGTAATGGCGTGCAGAAACAGCTCAACAGGAAAAAGTAAATGTCGCCACATTCTTATGGAAAGCTGTGATATTCACCCAGTGCTTGGTGGAAAGCATTCCACAGATTACTGGCACGGCTGGGGAGGGATTGTAAAGGTTGATCGCTCAGAGGATGACCCACAGCTTCCCGACCCTGAGATCCCTCCGGTTCTCCTTCACCGACAACGAGCCGGCAAACCGGACCAGTTCACCTTACCTCCATGGTAAGATCATTGTAAGCAGCATCGTGACTGACATGACTTTATAGTTACTGCAGCACTTGGATTTATGCTTCAATGGAACTGGTGCCTGGAAATGGAGGAATGGTTTCTAACTGGACAAGGAGCAGGATTGTGAAGAACGTTCAAACAGGCCCAGAGAGAGAGATCAAGAGGAGCAGAGTATGCTTGGTGTTTTGTGTGTCTTTTTTTTGTCTTTTCTTTTCTTTTTAGACATCAGGGATCTGTTTACTTTGTAACTTAGTCGTATGGTGGATGTGAATAATGAAGTGCAGGAGAAACAGCAGAGACAACAAGACAGAGCACAGTGGAGATGGCAGAGAGGCCAACCCTGGAGAGCTGTAAATACGCCATTACCAGTCACACGCAGTTCACAATCTGTGGAGCGAGCTGTGTCGGGAAATATATTTAAGTAGAAGAAATGATGAGGCTAAGAGTTTTTCTTTTATTTCCCCGCTCTGTATTCATACTATTGTTCGTCACAGAAACAGAAAGTAATCTTGGACCACACTAGATGACTACAGGGCCTTGCTCTGTGTCTGAAGGTTCAGGTAGTTCACGAGCGTCAGAACTGTCTTGCAAAGGCTTCCTACAAATTTTGCCCCTGGAACACTTTGAAAATTGAAAATTGAAAAATGAGATTGTGATCGCTGATTCCACTGATGGCTATAGCTTGCTGCACTTATACGAAACTGCCAGAAGACGCAGTAAGCTCTGATGGAAACGTCACCGCCTGATCGAGGTCTGATTTAGATCAGTTGATAGAACTTGATGCTCTTGCACAGCCAAATGACTTTGCTGTTATCCATGCTCTTAATTTATTTCACCATGTTGCAATTATGATTTGCAATGGTTTCATTGAGTTCATCTTCTTCGTTGGGCATTTTACCATGAAAGGGCATATCCATACCCTCTAATGAAAATCATATTACTAATAGAGTTGGGCTACAGGATGATAGAACACTGTAACAGGGTAGAAAGTGAAGTTTTCACTACCGTTAAAGACAAGTTACAAAACCATTGAAAAAAAAGTAGTTTAGTGGACTATTATGGACAATGTGCATCAATATATTGATTTTCTGGCATGTGAAAGTGTAGTCCAGGGATTTAGAATACATCCCTCATTTGTGTAGCACCACAAACACTGGATCCTACATTTCTATTTGTGTCAAACTCACAACCTGGTGCCGCTGCAGTGGAAACAACCAGGTAGAGGAGAGACTCGGACAGACGGCACCGACGACTCACTATCCAAAACACAGATGTTACCCTGGCACAGTGTTTTCCATCCCTCTCAGGTTTTATGGGAAATAATAATCATCCAGCTGAGCTCCAGCTGAGGCACAAGTTGCCACATCATAAAGGGATGTCAGACCAATTCAAATCAAAGGATAAAGGGGTGGCTAGTTAGTGCCATAATACCACAGTAGATGGGCTAATGAAATTTGCAATTATAAAAAAGAAAAAAAGTAGAATTTTACACGTGGGTGGGGTGCAGTCGTCACATCAGTTTCAAGTATCACTCAAACATTGACATTTCTCTGTTACCGACCTCATTTAGCTGTGCTAGATCACACTTTGAACGATTTTGACTTGATTTAAGTTTTTACCTGATTAAGCTTGCTCTTATAAATTATTGACGCAAATCTGTGTATAGAGTATGTCCTTCGTGTTTAGAGTTGGAATCCAGTTATGTACTTTTGCCATCACCCACCAGGTATCAGTTGTAACACATGTACCCTTACTGTACTGGCTGTGTGTTTAAGTGCAATGACAGCAGTGGAGAGTCACCGAAAGGGCTGCGTAATGGATCTCTGTGGGAAAATAGAGCCAATCTTCTGGAGGGGAAAACCTGCTGGCACTGTCAGCCGGCAGGCATCACAAGGGGGCTTTTAGCTTTCTGAATGCTAATTCATCCACTTTCACTTGTCCTGTGGGGAAATCATGTTACCCAACATCTCACCCACTGCAGCGGCTGAGAAACCCCAAACGACAGGCAATAGGCTGTAACACTGCGGCAAGTTGAAAACCGAGGTATTAGCATTCCAGAAATGTTACCCGGCCAATGCATCAATGTTACAAAAGCTAGCAGGGGAGAAGGTGCAAGTCCACTGTAACTAGCAGAGGAGACCAGAGCTGACTGCCGTTCTTTCTCTCTTTGTCGTCGGAGGTGACTGTGGAGTTGTATGTAGCAAAAACACTGTTCTGCAGCTGAAACACTGAAAATCCTGAAAAGCAGCTACGTTTGGAGCAAAGACCAGCACTTACCTGGAAGTTATGTTGGTCTAAAACATAAGTTATGATTTCACGTGAAAATATATAAAGTTACTGTGTAAAAGCCTCAGTACAGAAGATATTTAAATAGCACAATAACTATAAATACTGTCTCACCCAGAAAATCGGCCTTATAGTAAATGTTCTATTTATTTTTTTGCGTCTGCTTTTCTTCTTCTTTTAAGCAAATGCGATCATATATATTGTAAATGCTGTGTAAAGTTTTTTCCTATTACTTTTCTCTCTGCTCTTAAGGGTCTCGTTGTAAATTTTCCGATATGCAGTTTGAAGGGGTCATCTTTCGTCTGACACGTCTCTAAACAACGTTGAAGCAGTTGCTTCCTGCTTTCGCATTTAAGGGGCCGGATGTTTGCCCCTCAGAGGAACTCAAGTCCAGGCTGAACCTTTCATCTCGTTGCCAAATGAGAAAAGATTTACAAGACCAAAACTGAAGCTCCTCATCAACACCTGAAGTTACTTTACAATATGGGACAGATTTCACCTTTAGTAAGGTTACAGTACAATTCAGAAGTATCTACACCTTGCAATGACTTTTACATCGATTAGTATAAAGGGTATGATTGTCAAAGGATAATGTCAATACATCAAGTCAATTGTACTAGTTGACGTTGACCGCCTGACCACTGACTCGCTGTGGGAAACTGATGTCTGTAAATGACAAACCTCTCCTGTTCCCCCAAAGTTTATTTTATTGCGCTTTTTTCTTCTTTTTTTTCTTTTTTCATTCTTTTCTTATTAATATCACAAGGACGTGTTTTCACAGCATAAACTCCATCCAGCTGTGGTCTAAATGCTCTTATTGTGTCGGACGAACACATGTTGCATATCAGAGAACTTCTACCCTCCAAGATATAATTTTGTTAAATGCGCCATCAAACCAATCGCACATAAAGCAGCTGACAAACACATATTCTACCATTGTAATGGAGTCAAACTGTGTGTGGCTGTCATGTTCAGATTTTACTGTTACTGATGTGTATATTCTACATAACGCCGTGAAAGGGAAATGTGACAGTGGTTGAGTAAGCACAGTTTGCTATGTATGGAATTGATGGTAAAACTGTAAAATGGAAACACTAATTGTCTTTTAACCAAATGACAAAAACATTCAGATAATAGGCCGCTCAACAGTTTTACCATTGTTAAAATAAATGAAAAATGAATAAATAAAAAAGCGGATAGTATTTTTCTAGGTAGGTTTAAAAAAAAAAAAAAAGTGGCCCATGTATCTGTAAATAAAACAATGATGCTCCTTTGTCCAGCTGAAGCAATTATTTTGTTCCTTTGTTTCTTTCCCTCCTTGCCTCATTGTATTTTGAGTGTCTACTGTATTTTTTGTTAATTTTGGGGATATCTTTCCTGTATGTATATAAATATATATACAGTATATATATATACATATATATTCTGTAAAATGTAATTTGAGGAGTGAACTTTAAAAACGCTTGCAGGGTCTCTTGTCTACCCCTCCCCCCCTTTCACACCACCATTTTACCTGTGATTGTGTGATTGTGTTTTCAGCACAACTTGGTGGATAGTGTGTTTTAAATCTCTGCTCTTGTTCACTTTTATAGGGAGTGAATTTCTTTTTTTTCTCTCTTATTTTTTCCACAGGGTGTATTATGCCCACACTACCCTCCATGCTTGTTTCAGTATTATCCACCTCTTGAGATTTTTTAAAGATTTTGTACACTCTTAAGAAGCTGTCGCAAAAAGAATAAATATAAAATTTCTAATCAGTCTAAAAAATAATGTAATACTGTAATCAGCCAGTACCAGTTTGTGAGGTTTGACAACCTATGGTACATTTTGGGGGGGTTAGTTTTAATTTCGACTTCCATTGAACACGTCATTGTTAACTTTCAGATGATATTCAGCTCTTTATCCATTTATGGCAATACTGATTGAATGGTGTAACAATATCATGTTGCAGTGCTGAGAGTGAATTATTGACGTTTGAGAAAAGCAATGGAAGACACTTTGTCTGGGCCGGACTGATCCTTTGAATCACAGAAATTGTACAGAAAGGAACTGCTCCGGCTCCATTAGGGTTTAAATGTTCACTCTTTTCTAGAAGTCACATTTCTACAGGAAGCTAATATTGTCAAAATGGGATTTTGGGCCATTTTTCATGACTTTAGGACTGGCACCAAAATCATCAGGGTGAGTTATTTTCATTCTGGCATTGTAGCAAACTGATGCACAATTTGACAATTGGATTACGCTCTCTGGTGTATTACATATTTCAATTGCGAGTCACACAAGCACAACTTGTTTTGTTTATGCAGGAATGGAGTCGGACGAATAAAGGTTTTGTGAATACTGCAGTTTCATTTTCAAACGTAAAAGATTTTAAACAGTATCGACTTTGGATTAATTAAATGTTGTCATAACCTTTATACACTGCTTATCACCTACAGAATACTATAGCCCTGTTGTACACTCACCATTATAAAGTGTTGCATTGCATTTGATGGTTTTGGTGGCACTTGTGTTGTTTTCAAATATCCAGGATTTCCATTTACAGTGTAAAGAGGTCATTTTTAGCAAGCTCCTCAAAAGTCATTGAATCTGTTTGAAAGTACATTGAAGTTTGGAAGAAGATTCTTTCTTCTGTCATTGAAAAAAGTCATAATTGTTCCATGAGAATGATTGAGAAGTTTTATAGACCATACTTTGTCGCATATTACCAGTTTAAAATGTCCCTTTTCACTGGTTAATTGACACAGTTCCCAAACTAGAACAAGTAAATACGTATTCCCTCTCTTTTGTTACATGAATCTGTCAAAACTATATTTTTAATTCAATATGAATAAAGATCAGTCAATATTTAAAGCTGTATTGTGATCATTTGTTCTTTTCACTGCTGTAAGTGTTGTGTTATTGTGAAGTGGTAAAACACACTGGGGTATCCCCCCCAATATGAACCTAAGTGGCACTCCAATGGGCGCATCCCAGAATCCCACTGGGACCTCAATGGTAATTAGAACCCCAGAACAGTTTGATGATGTGACAAGCATCCAAAGCCAATGGGATCCAACTGGCATATACACGTACATATAATCAGTGTTAGTCAAGTTACTTCTAAAAAGTAATTAGTTACAGTTACAAATTACTTCTCCAAAAAAGTAATTGAGTTAGTAACTCAGTTACCACATTGTTAGAGTAATTAGTTACTCAGCAAAGTAACTGTGGCGTTATTTTTCATGTTTTATAACGCTGTTACGTTCTGTAACATCTTTAACGTCAAAGATGTTTATATTAACTGATTGAAGAATAAAAACACTATATACAGTATTTTAGAACATTTGGTATTTATTTGAACTCAATAGATTGCAGCCTGCCATATGATGCATAGAATTAAAACATATAAAAATAAATATTGAAAATAAAATTCAAGTGCAAATGTAAACTTGGGTAAAAAGAAACAAATGAAAATCTGGCCATTAAGTAGTGCCATTATCTGTACTTGTATACCATTGCACAATAAACATAACACTATCCAACTCTTAAATATTCAGTAGAGTAACAAAATTAAATATTGAAAATAAAATAATATTCACACACTTTGCATTCAAGTACAAAACCAAATACCCAAAAAAGTAAACTTGGGTAAAAAAGAAACAATCGAAAATTTGACCTTTAAGTAGTGCAATTCTCTGAACCTGTATATTATTGCACAATAAACAGAGCACTATCCAACTCTCAATGTAGCTTAACATGTTGTTCATTCTCAGTGAAAATGATCAATGCATTAATCTATCTATACTGAAATACTCCTCTCATCTAACAATTAAACCAGTGGTTGTAACGTAGGAGGAGAAGCTTTTCAAATCTTTTGTCCGACAGCCTGTTCCTCTTCGGAGAGAAAACAAGTTTGCCCAGGCTGAACAGTCTCTCAACAGGTGCACTAGATGGAGTAGCAGCATTGTAACGTAGTGGAATTTTCTTGATGAGAGAAAATCCACACAGAGAGTTTAAGTTTTGTTCTGAAGATCTAATATAGTCTGCCACCTGGTTTTCTGCTGAAGAGGTGTCCTCATCCTCCTCAATAGCAAAGAAATCGCTCTCTTTGGCTGAATCTGTGTGATGTGAAGATGTGCTGCTGGTACCTGGCTGTGGTTCTTCATGGACAATTTTACGGCACTCTGCCAGCAAACTTGCCTTAGCCTTATCCTTTAACTCCTGTGACCGCAGCCAGCGAAGTTTGAATTTCCCTGGCTCGTCGCCATTGTCGCTGTCTTGAGCTGTAGTCAGAGCGTGCAGTGAGACAGCGTGAGCAGGGCATCCGCGCGCCCACCCAGCCAATCATCATCGCGTTTGCAACGGTGTCGTCATCCCCACGCCCTGCTCTCTCCACGCAGCTGGGGTGTAATATGACACCGCACGCTTCATTCAACCAAATTGTAGTAACGCGCCACTTACATTATCAATAACGATAACGGCGTTGTAACGATGACAAAAGTAATTAATTAGATTACTCCGTTACTGAAAAAGAACTCCGTTAGTAACGCCGTTATACTTAAACGCCGTTACTCCCAACACTGCATATAATCAGCATTTATGTTCAACTCGTATTCTCAAATTATTACTAGAATAACTCTCAAAAGAACATAAACCTCCACCAACGCCCTATTTGCATAGATACGCCCCTTTGTCCTGATCTGGACCAAAATGTGTTACAGTAGGGCTTCTAGCCCCATGAAACCACTGTTAAATCCACTAGATCTGGATCTCTTATTGGATCTGCAAAAAATTGCACACACTATAAATGAGGAAATTTAATATGGCTGTCTTTATTGTCATCAAGATCTATTTATTATTCCCTAAACATCAATGTCAAATAGTGAAAAGAAAATGTCTGGAATTTTAAATAGAAATTTGATCGGCTCTTTCTTGGCGTACATTCCATCCTTCTGCCCTTTTTTGTGGAAATCTTTTCAATAGTTTGTTGCTTAATCCTGCTGACAGCTAACTTACGGAGAAGCGAAAACACAACCTCCTTGCCAGAGTAAAAAATGCGCCCGTCATTTCTTGACTCACATTGAGTGAGTTGTCGTTTTGCAGGAATGTAGCAGAAGTGGGAAATTGGAGCTGCACATATGTCACTTGATTGGCCTCATTGTGGCCGTCTGTCATTATCCCCCTCTGGACGGGATCCAGTGCTACTTCAATACAGCCCTCGTAGTTTGGAGGGTCCTTTACACCCCCTTGCATCAAATGTCAGCCCGCTCTCAAGCAGTGCAGCCGCAGACATGGCAGTGTCGTGTAGCCTGTAGTCACAGCATGACATCTTCATTCCTCCGAGATGAGGTCTGCACGGACTGAAGACATCTCTCACCGTTCAGCCACATTGTGCCTTCAGGTTGGAAAGAGAAAAGGAGACAGACAGCAGCTTCACTCTTCTACCACAACCTCTGCTCCTCAGGCCATTTTTTTCACATTAAAAGCTGCTCTCTCTCTCTCTCT
The DNA here is from genome assembly GCF_963576545.1 of Limanda limanda. Lineage (NCBI taxonomy): Eukaryota > Metazoa > Chordata > Actinopteri > Pleuronectiformes > Pleuronectidae > Limanda > Limanda limanda. The sequence continues at coordinate 18,369,048 of NC_083651.1, read as the reverse complement.
CTCTCTCTCTCTCTCTCTCTCTCTCACACACATACTTGTACACTTGCAGGAAAATCCCAACGGAGCACCAATAATCAAGTGTCATTACTTGTGACACTTGCTCGTGCATGATAGATGCAACTCTTTTCCAGCTGATGACATTTTATGGCATTATCATAGAAAATCCAATAACGAGAGCGGCACTGGAGCCTTTGCCCCATGCAAAGTCAAATCACTTGCCTTAAGATGGTAATAGAGTGTGATCGAAACAATCTGTCACTGCCTCCCTTCTCACTCTCACATGGCAGCCCCCCTTTGACGAAGTGTATGGATTTCTACCTGATTTGAGGGATGATCGGCGGAGATGAATGTAAATTATCTTAAATGTCTTTCGGTGAATCGATTGACTGACGCTTCACGGAAAATAAAAGTGAAGGCTGTATTTGACGGTGCATCAATCTTTACCACAACACCACGGCAGAAGCCAAAACAACTTCACTGCCGACATGTTTCCATGTGGGCTGTTTGAATATGTGCTGACGTAAACCCTTCTCAAGGGAGAGGTTTCAGAGACCTGCAGTTTCGCTTGATGTATTTATTTTTCTACATCTTTGGAGTCATGTACACACAGTTCTCTCCTTTTTCCTGTCTTTCCAGGTTAGTGAACCAGTTGTCACAGCAACTAAGCTGTAAAACCTTCAACAAAGATGAGTGCATGCTGAGGATGTTTTCGCCATATGGGTACATGTTACGCAACAGTTTCAGCCAGGCAGGTCCAATCGCCGGATGCAGTCATTAATGTTAGAATTTAACATTTTAGTAAAGTGCAACACCCATGCTCTAAAACTTGTTCCCGTTCCCACTGTCCTGGCATTGCTATCTCTTTTACTCAGAGAGCCAGCAGTGAGTGCGGCTGCCTCTAAATCCCAGCATGTTGTCAGCCTGTGATTGAATGGACTGTTCAAAGCTCGCTAAGCAGTGTTGCAATTCCCCTTGAGAGCTTTCATTATGGAACAACATATTGGATTCTCTTCACAGGCTGTCTGTCTCCAGAGGCTACAAACTCTCCAGGAGTTCACGCACACATGCGTACACATTCACACAAAGCATCATCTACAACGTGTAGACAACCCAGCAATAAATCCTGATTGATTCTCTGAGAATCTGGTTCCTTACAGTGCAGACATAAATGCACCCTGATACTGTGCCCTGACATGCTGCCAGTATTTCACATGGCCTCTGCAGTTAGTGGATTGTCCGCAGATCAGACAATCAAAGTCCGACTGGAGCTGCTCACACAAAGTGGGGCCCGGTCACCCAGGATGCATTGCAGATTAATTACCTCCCAGGGCAGATCCAGGGGTTAGGGGCCTGGAGGGTAATGGCCCAATTTTCTAAATATTTAAGGGAGCTCGTGTGAGAATGAAGAGGTTTGTACAGAGAACTTTCTTCCAACAGTTTACTTGCGTCCCATACACGGCACGACAGCAAGCTGAATGATTTATTTAACATAAATGTGAACACTTCTCACATGAACAGTGACGTCTGTCTCCTGCTGTTGCCTCAGTTGTGATCAAGGGGAGCCACCCCTCCTCTCTGCTGGTGGTCAGTTGCAACCCAGTCTCATCAGGAAACGTTCAGTGGGAACGTTGGTCCACTTGGACAAACATTTCCATCTCACAATCTGGCCTATCAGATTGTGAGATGGAAACGTTTGGTCCGCCCATTGTTTTGCATTGACGTGTTTTCACGTCACGTGACTCCCGAGTTCCCGTCTCCGGAAAGGAAAACATGGCGGACAGTCCTTGTTTTTTCAAATAAAAACATGATTTTGTAACTTAGTCTGGGCATAAAAATACATTCTGACACCATTTCTAGCGAGAAATGTGGTCTTTGCTTCCACAGTCTTCAGCCAGTTTGTGCTTATGATATATATTTTAATAGTTATCACGAATGTTTTTATCGTTGCTATGGTGGTTGCTATGACGCTGCCATGCACACAACGTCGTAGCGTGCTGTTTAAATCACCGTCCCTGCGTGGTGTCGTTCAGTGATTGTGTATGTTATTCATGTTAAATAATATTAATATTTGAGGCTAGATTACACCTCTAATGCGAAGGATCTTGCGAGTCTGTTCAGAGGCGGACATGAGTGTGACACCGGACCGAGATCGCGAACGGACCGGAACTGACGTGTGGCTGGCGTAAAAAAAGGTTTTGTAAACATTCTGTCCATTTAACTTAGCGCTGTCATAAACACGGACCATTTGGAAGACAACGATGTCATCTTCCTTCTGTCAGGTAAGTAGTTTATTGTTTTTAAAGATCTATTACGATCTAGGTTTACAGTCTGAGTGCTGAGACAGCGGATGCGGAGTCCGTCGATAAACACAATGGATGCATTTCTTCAGCTAATATGCCATTGTTAGCCACATGCTTCAGCCCACGGTAGCATGTGATTACCTGGGAGGTGAAAACATGGTTTTTGAAACCAGTTCAAGACGCTTAGCTCATCATTAAGGGACGCTACAATATAAATATAAACATGAATTTGATTTATGAATGCTTTAGATTAATAAGGAGTGTATTTCTCGACCATTACTCCTCAATAACAGATCAATTTGGTTTAATGTATAGTATGCAATATGACAATAATGTTTTCATGTTATGGAGTTGCGATTCATTTTATAAAACAATTGCTATGTTCTGTTTTTTAATCAAGGAGGATCCAAGTGAAGCTACAGGAGTTTCATTAACGTCAATAACTTGGACCGAACAGTTTGTTTTGCTTGATGAAGAGGAGGAAGGGCAGCCTGGAGAGAAAGAGAAGCCGGGTTGAGCCCACTTCCATCATCCACGTACCACAAGGAAGATGAGGGGGAGAAATTATCCTACCATTAAAGAGGTACTTTTAAGTTACATACCAGAAACACCATTTTATATAATGTGCCAAATATAAATTTGTATTAAATCCCCAAAGTACGCTGGCTGAAATACAAGTTAATATCACACTGAAAGAGTTTTGATCAATCATGCTTCCCTGCTGTGGTTGTTCAACTGGGAAAACAACTTTTTCCAAAGGAAGGCAAGTAAATTTAAGGAATGCATCTGCAAAGTTTTCCTCTGTTATGTATAATGATGACCCCCATCAAACATTATGTTATTAATAATATTTACACCTTTTCATTTATATTGTTTATTTCTGTCTACATGTTTGAATTTGCCTTCATTAGTTTCAGAAAAGAGCGATGATGTATCGGTCAGTGGGCGGCAGCACGAGACTCCGCAAACTAGTCTCTAAGCAAAGTAGACGAAGGCATTGAGGTTGCGGCCTGCCATCATTATTATTTTGCTTAAGGGACTGAATACGTTTCATGCAGAAATATTAGCATTTCCCTTATATCTACCAAAACTGCTTGTTTCACAGACTGCAGTTTTGTTTTGATCCGATGTGGTGTGCAAATACTAACCGTATATCTGCAATGGGTTGTTGTGCATTAACATTTGTAACTCTAATTTCGTTTTGACAGACTGTGCAAAGAATGTTGAGAACATCACTAACCAGTGCAGTGTCCGTCTACATATTTCTACATATTTTCTCTCATATAAATGTCACTGTAACCTCTTGACAACTGAAACCATAACATGAGGTCAGTGTGGCCTTGACCTTTTGACTTTAAGACAAATACACAGTTAGACAACCCGAAAACATGCAGTAATGCCTCCGGCGACTCGCTATTGCAGAGGCATTAAAATGTTAGTGTAGTAGACTGGATTTTATTGGTGTTACATTGGACATCTTGTATTGGTATACAAAAAATATATTTGGTTTCACATTTTAGATGGCATAAGCAGAGACATCAACTCAGGAAATGGATTTCTGCAGAAAAGAAAGCCTTGTATGTGTGTATATATACATACAAACGCACTTTTAAAACGTTTTGTTTTTTATCATATATTCTCAGGTAGTACTGACGCATTTATGGAGATGGGACATGAGGGCCTTGTCTGCGTGCTCAAGAGAAGATTCCACAGAGTTCAAGCTGAGCAGGCTGCAGCAGGTTTGGAGGAATCCTCCCCTGAAGAGGAAACATGGCGAAGTACTTCTCCACTGATGAAGAAATGTGAGCGCTGTGATTAAATAAAATCTGCTGCCATGCTACTGTTGCTACTGTTGGGCCCTGCTATTAGCTTGGTGTTTGGTAGCTGTTAGCTTTAGCATATTTATTTTTTAGGGACCTGTCTGACGTTTATGTTTTTAAAAAAAAATCAGAGGGAACCATCTTCATAATTTAACACTATGTTTTGTTTGTGTTCTTCAGTTATTCTCAAGAGAAGCTGCCTCAGCTCCACGGTCCCTCCTGCAGCTTCCACTCCTGATGCTAACCCCCTGTTTACATCACACCATCCGGGCAGACCTGGAGTCACAGAACTTTGTCCAGAGCTGCCGTCTGAGAATTGTTGATCATATAATTTCCAGCAGATGCCTTAATGTAATGTTTGTGCACAATAAATGACATTGATCATAACATATTGGTATTTCCTTGCACTTTTACACCATGATATTGGCAGATAAGATGTTGATTACATTAAAGCAGTGAATGCTCTGCTTTAAGCAACATAAACACACAATGATCCAATGGATTTGAAGTAGAATGGGCACGTTACATTCTGTAGAGAGTACCTCAGTAACGGAAGTCAGAAATTTCTTTCTTTATCTGAGGTTCAGTGAGTTATAGTAACAGCAAAGCACACAGGTCTTGTTGTCTAAGTGGCAACCATATCATATTGTTTAAGATGTGTAACATCAAGCTTGTGTATCAGTGCTAAATACATCCAGTCATAAGTAAGTTCACCCTCTTGTTAACACTAAAAGTAGGTGACCCAGATGTTTCACAATGCAATCTGATAAGGTCGTATGAGAAACATTCTTAACATTAAAGAAATGAACACAGAGGATAGCAATAGATGTTTCACTTTAAATCAGTAGCTGGTAATCGGCAGACTGACTTATTCAAACACATTAATACTACAATGAATGAGGCAGGGGTTTGCTATCAGAAATCATTTCTGGGACATTAATTTAAAAGATCTCCAGTATAAGCAAATGTGTTCTAAAATTGGTTTACATCCAAGTGAGAGGCTGTCCCATCTCAGGGATTTAAGATATATATTGCTTGTATTAGCTGTCCCTCAGTGAAGTACTTGCACTTCTTGAAAAGCTCTATATAAATAAGATGTATTATTGTTTATACATTGCCCTCTAGTATATGTTTTCCTAAGTGACTGTAGATACAGAAACAACAGTATGGTTCAGGTGACAGTAAGTGGAAGGTGAAGGTCATTTCCATGAGCTCAAGAGAAACCTAATGTGACGATATAGTTGATTTCTGATAGGAAGCACCTGCCTCATTCATTGTAGTATTAATGTGTTTGATTAAGTCAGTCTGCCGATTACCAGCTACTGATTTAAAGTGAAACATCTATTGCTATCCTCTGTGTTCATTTCTTTAATGTTAAGAATGTTTCTCATACGACCTTATCAGATTGCATTGTGAAACATCTGGGTCACCTACTTTTAGTGTTAACAAGAGGGTGAACTTACTTATGACTGGATGTATTTAGCACTGATACACAAGCTTGATGTTACACATCTTAAACAATATGATATGGTTGCCACTTAGACAACAAGACCTGTGTGCTTTGCTGTTACTATAACTCACTGAACCTCAGATAAAGAAAGAAATTTCTGACTTCCGTTACTGAGGTACTCTCTACAGAATGTAACGTGCCCATTCTACTTCAAATCCATTGGATCATTGTGTGTTTATGTTGCTTAAAGCAGAGCATTCACTGCTTTAATGTAATCAACATCTTATCTGCCAATATCATGGTGTAAAAGTGCAAGGAAATACCAATATGTTATGATCAATGTCATTTATTGTGCACAAACATTACATTAAGGCATCTGCTGGAAATTATATGATCAACAATTCTCAGACGGCAGCTCTGGACAAAGTTCTGTGACTCCAGGTCTGCCCGGATGGTGTGATGTAAACAGGGGGTTAGCATCAGGAGTGGAAGCTGCAGGAGGGACCGTGGAGCTGAGGCAGCTTCTCTTGAGAATAACTGAAGAACACAAACAAAACATAGTGTTAAATTATGAAGATGGTTCCCTCTGATTTTTTTTTAAAAACATAAACGTCAGACAGGTCCCTAAAAAATAAATATGCTAAAGCTAACAGCTACCAAACACCAAGCTAATAGCAGGGCCCAACAGTAGCAACAGTAGCATGGCAGCAGATTTTATTTAATCACAGCGCTCACATTTCTTCATCAGTGGAGAAGTACTTCGCCATGTTTCCTCTTCAGGGGAGGATTCCTCCAAACCTGCTGCAGCCTGCTCAGCTTGAACTCTGTGGAATCTTCTCTTGAGCACGCAGACAAGGCCCTCATGTCCCATCTCCATAAATGCGTCAGTACTACCTGAGAATATATGATAAAAAACAAAACGTTTTAAAAGTGCGTTTGTATGTATATATACACACATACAAGGCTTTCTTTTCTGCAGAAATCCATTTCCTGAGTTGATGTCTCTGCTTATGCCATCTAAAATGTGAAACCAAATATATTTTTTGTATACCAATACAAGATGTCCAATGTAACACCAATAAAATCCAGTCTACTACACTAACATTTTAATGCCTCTGCAATAGCGAGTCGCCGGAGGCATTACTGCATGTTTTCGGGTTGTCTAACTGTGTATTTGTCTTAAAGTCAAAAGGTCAAGGCCACACTGACCTCATGTTATGGTTTCAGTTGTCAAGAGGTTACAGTGACATTTATATGAGAGAAAATATGTAGAAATATGTAGACGGACACTGCACTGGTTAGTGATGTTCTCAACATTCTTTGCACAGTCTGTCAAAACGAAATTAGAGTTACAAATGTTAATGCACAACAACCCATTGCAGATATACGGTTAGTATTTGCACACCACATCGGATCAAAACAAAACTGCAGTCTGTGAAACAAGCAGTTTTGGTAGATATAAGGGAAATGCTAATATTTCTGCATGAAACGTATTCAGTCCCTTAAGCAAAATAATAATGATGGCAGGCCGCAACCTCAATGCCTTCGTCTACTTTGCTTAGAGACTAGTTTGCGGAGTCTCGTGCTGCCGCCCACTGACCGATACATCATCGCTCTTTTCTGAAACTAATGAAGGCAAATTCAAACATGTAGACAGAAATAAACAATATAAATGAAAAGGTGTAAATATTATTAATAACATAATGTTTGATGGGGGTCATCATTATACATAACAGAGGAAAACTTTGCAGATGCATTCCTTAAATTTACTTGCCTTCCTTTGGAAAAAGTTGTTTTCCCAGTTGAACAACCACAGCAGGGAAGCATGATTGATCAAAACTCTTTCAGTGTGATATTAACTTGTATTTCAGCCAGCGTACTTTGGGGATTTAATACAAATTTATATTTGGCACATTATATAAAATGGTGTTTCTGGTATGTAACTTAAAAGTACCTCTTTAATGGTAGGATAATTTCTCCCCCTCATCTTCCTTGTGGTACGTGGATGATGGAAGTGGGCTCAACCCGGCTTCTCTTTCTCTCCAGGCTGCCCTTCCTCCTCTTCATCAAGCAAAACAAACTGTTCGGTCCAAGTTATTGACGTTAATGAAACTCCTGTAGCTTCACTTGGATCCTCCTTGATTAAAAAACAGAACATAGCAATTGTTTTATAAAATGAATCGCAACTCCATAACATGAAAACATTATTGTCATATTGCATACTATACATTAAACCAAATTGATCTGTTATTGAGGAGTAATGGTCGAGAAATACACTCCTTATTAATCTAAAGCATTCATAAATCAAATTCATGTTTATATTTATATTGTAGCGTCCCTTAATGATGAGCTAAGCGTCTTGAACTGGTTTCAAAAACCATGTTTTCACCTCCCAGGTAATCACATGCTACCGTGGGCTGAAGCATGTGGCTAACAATGGCATATTAGCTGAAGAAATGCATCCATTGTGTTTATCGACGGACTCCGCATCCGCTGTCTCAGCACTCAGACTGTAAACCTAGATCGTAATAGATCTTTAAAAACAATAAACTACTTACCTGACAGAAGGAAGATGACATCGTTGTCTTCCAAATGGTCCGTGTTTATGACAGCGCTAAGTTAAATGGACAGAATGTTTACAAAACCTTTTTTTACGCCAGCCACACGTCAGTTCCGGTCCGTTCGCGATCTCGGTCCGGTGTCACACTCATGTCCGCCTCTGAACAGACTCGCAAGATCCTTCGCATTAGAGGTGTAATCTAGCCTCAAATATTAATATTATTTAACATGAATAACATACACAATCACTGAACGACACCACGCAGGGACGGTGATTTAAACAGCACGCTACGACGTTGTGTGCATGGCAGCGTCATAGCAACCACCATAGCAACGATAAAAACATTCGTGATAACTATTAAAATATATATCATAAGCACAAACTGGCTGAAGACTGTGGAAGCAAAGACCACATTTCTCGCTAGAAATGGTGTCAGAATGTATTTTTATGCCCAGACTAAGTTACAAAATCATGTTTTTATCTGAAAAAACAAGGACTGTCCGCCATGTTTTCCTTTCCGGAGACGGGAACTCGGGAGTCATGTGACGTGAAAACACGTCAATGCAAAAAATGGGCGGACCAAACGTTTCCATCTCACAATCTGATAGGCCAGATTGTGAGATGGAAATGTTTGTCCAAGTGGACCAACGTTCCCACTGAACGTTTCCTGATGAGACTGGGTTGTCAGTTGCCACCTGACCTCTCTTCTCCTGCCGCTGGCAGTTACGGAACTCGAGTGCTGCACAGGGGCGCCTTGAGTGAGTCAGAATTGCAATGATGTCTTCCGGTTCAATGCTCTATGTCGAAGTCATCCTCCCTGAGGGCCTCCAGCCAGCGGGCCACTTGACCTTCAGGGTTTTTAAAGTTCATGAGCCAGGAGAGTGACGCATGATCAGTGCGGAAGAGAAAACGGCTGCCATGCAGGTATGGCTGGATTTGCCGAAAGGCCAGGACCAAAGCCAGCAACTCACAACGTGTGACACAGTAGTTACTCTTTGCCCAGCTCAGGGCGTGACTGATGTAGGCCACGGCACTCTCCCTATCTACTACCTCCTGGGAAAGGACAGCCCCGATCCCCACATCACTGGCATCAGGCCAAGACTGGGGCTTCAGTGAGGGTTGCCTTTGGTCGGGTGAAGGCTGCAGCACAGGCGTCATGATTTTATTATCAATTTGATGCTATAAAAAACGGCTAAAATATGATAGTTGACAGCTGAGTCCGACACTGCGACTCCACGACCACAACTGCATGGTGCACGTTATCATGGCTACATCCACTAGCATCGCTACTTCTGGTTGTGGAATTTTAGGCAAAAAGATCTGTGTAAATGCCCCTCGTTTTGAATCGAATATTAATATCGGGGCATGTGGACACTTGGAGGACACCACACAAGCAGTATGGAGGAATTTTATATTGTTTTATTACATCTGAAGAAGGAGTTGCCTTGGCTGCTACACTGTTTACCCCTGAGACTCCTCAAGTGTTTTGTGGACTCAAACAATTCACCCACCCCTCCATCGGCATAGTGGTGAGTAGATGATGAGTGAATTTGCATTTTTCGGGGAACTTTCCCTTTAACACATTTTTAATGTTTCTTGTCTTTCAGTTGAGATGATGGTTGTGTTGCGGCAACAAAGGTATTGGATATTAATTTTACAGATATTGATGAGTTGAAGATTCAGTCTGGGTTGAACTGCTATCTGTAATAGTTCAGGTAAAGTGCTGTCGTGTAGCACCTGAACACAAACTATTGCAAATAAAACCTGAAAACTTCATTTCAAAGAAGCATGGATTAAAAAAAGCTTTAAAAATACATATATATTCTTCACCCTTCACTTATACCCTAGCTAAGGCTCCCGGCAGGATAAAGTTTCACTTATAACCAAATCAGGATCAGAGAAAAAACACAATTATAATGTTTATACCTTGTGACTGAGCTGTAAACATCTGCTCATTATTTCTCTGTTTCTGGCAATTAAGCTTATTTCCACTTTTTTAAGCTGAAATGTAGTCAGGCTATTGTAAATAAACATAGATCTATGTGTCATCAATGTGCACATATGTTTGTTATCTACACCAACTTAGACTCAGGGCTCATAATACTTTCTTCCCACCTCCTATAGAAGCAGTGACTCAAAGCAGCCCTGCAAATGTGAAGCATACACTGCAGAATATAAATCTGGCTCTGCGAGGCACAGGGTCACAGGTAGTGGGAGAGAGCGCTTATTTACGACGAACTGTAAAATCATTATTTATGTTAAATTATTGAGGGTGGTGATTTTCCACAATGAGAATGAGATCACTTTCTCACTGAGCAGCACTCAGTAGTTTCTCCAGTGTCATCATCACACTCTTGGCTCATGTTCCAGCCCTTCTCGTCCTCCTCGGTGCTCCTTGTCTCCAGGGCAATCACCACCACCACCACCACCCCGGTGTTAATCGTAAGTATTTGTATTTATTGAATTACTTTTTGGCTTTTGACTTAACAGTAAATAATGAATTTGTGCTGCAGATGGCAACCTCATGTTAATGCTTTTAATGAATGCAGACGTATGTCCTCTGATGCTGCGAGCATATTGTTAGCTATATAACAATAAATAACATAAATATGATTGAAATAATATAACATATACAAAGGGGACTGGACAGGGATGGTGCATGGTTTATGCATACATATGATGGTTAATATGGAAACATTGCAATAATCACAATAAGAGTAGAATATGTAATAATAATAACAATGTCCTGATGGAATTTTGATGATGTTCCCCAAGATGCATTTTTGTCACTTAATAGGATCTTCTCCAAACCTCCTTTAGATGTGTTCTATTGTCAAAATGCAGGCATAACCTCATAAATGTTGGTGTACACTTTACACTCCGGCCCACAATGTACAGCATAAATACTCTGGAGTCATGGTGTAGCTGTACCAGTATAGATGTGAAGTGGTGTAGTAAAGGGGTGACAATTTGGGATATTACAAATAATTTATAATATGTGATTTTTCCTACTTATTTATTTGCGTCGTACATATTACGTAGCCATAATGTGTTATGGTCAGCCCTCACTAATGGGACAGATTTAAGTCAGAGTAAGATCCGTGCAGGAGATGTGTTACAAAAATACACAAAAGGGAAAGTATTAGACAAAATACACACACAGAGAGGTGGATTTTACATCAAGAACATGTTTTTCATGATGACCTGAGCTCTGAGGAATAAATTCATGATGAGCTGGCAATAGCTGGGTTACATATTGTGCTGCTCTCAGGAACGCAGGACTCTGGTTTCCGGAGCAGGATCATATCACATTCTCTTCTCCACCCTAATGATTCCAGAGGCAAAGTGTACAACCAGTCCTGCACAATTATATCAAGACGCAGAATGATTAAGTAGTTTCACAACATAAATCAAGCTATCCTCAACCCATTTAAGTTTAATGATTTATTGGGCACATTAGAATTTAATCAGCGCTTATGAAAGATTTGCACAAGCTACTTCATTTTGGCGACATTCAAATATTGTCATTTCAAGCTTGGGAAGATCTAAAACTGTCCGGCATTTCGCTAAGTAGTGGTTGACAACACACATATTAAGATTAATAAGGCAATCTCAATGGTCATTTGCATAGTGCTTGTGGAATACAGCTCATCTGATTGCTGTGGAATATG